>NC_139349.1:173058619-173386119 GCF_055883805.1 Amblyomma maculatum | reverse complement strand
CTGTAAAACGATGTTTCTTCCCCCTGTTCCAACTACTACGGCTGTTTGCTAACATACCCTGCTTTATGCTGCGGGTGCTTCAAGCCACTACCAGAGTCACCGTTATGTACGGCGACGGCGCCAGGTCTTGCTAAATGAGGCGCATCGAAAACGGTGAAAATATCATGCACTTTCTTGAACGATGCGGCGTAGCGTCGCAAGCCCCGCTCCCCCTTCTTAGGTCCTCTGCCGCTGCCCTTCTGATGTGAAGCTGTCTTTGTACCGCACGAAAAACGATCCGTTTGAGTAACCTATCCTCAGTAACTATATATTTTTATAGCGCAGCTCTTTGGTGCCCGCTCCTAGGTTTCGCGTCGTCGTCGTCGTCGGCGTTGGCCGCGTCGGCCTCGTAACCAGCTCCGCCCCACTTTCATCACCCCAGTTTGAGCCGGCGCTTCGGCAACCGAAGCTTCGCAGGAAGAGGTGGAAGGGGGGGGGGGGGGGGGGGTTACACTCAGCGTCGAACGATGTGGGCACGAGCGCACGCAGCAACCGGAGAACACGAGGAAAGGAGGGGAGGGGGGGATCGCCGGAGGCAACGCTAGAAGCGACTGACTGACGCCCCTACCACCGCTAGCGAGTCAAGACTGCGTAGAACACCGTCGTCGCCATGCAGAAAGAGGAGGAGGGGGTCCCCCCTCTTCCTGTGTGGCGGCGAGGGTGCTCTCCGGTTGCCGAAACGCCGGCTCGCTATCAGCGGATCAGGTTGTGGCATTGATTCACTCGTTTCCGATTTGGAAGCTGTGCAGAACCGCGCCTGTCGCTTCATACTGTCAAACTATCACCGAACAAGTAGTGTAACTGCCATGAAATCAAGTTTGTCCCTTCCACTTCTATCTCACCGCAGATCAGTAGCATCATTATCCCTTTTCATAAAATTTACCACAACAGCTACCTGAAAGAAAGATTACTAACAAGACCATCTTACATATCAGCGCGCATTGATCACCGCCATAAAGTTGGGGTTCCATCTAGTCACACAAAATGTTTCCATGACTCATTCATACCTAGAACTTGTGTCAGTTGGAATCACCTTCCCCATGATATCGCACGTATAACAGATAACGACGCATTTCGGAAAGCCATTGTTTTTCTTTGAATGTATATTGCTTGTTACTATGTTGCTTGCCCTTTACTTCCTGACAGTTTTTACTTATCCCCACTGCATTGTGAAGTTTTTTTTTTTCCTTGTTCTTTTTGCGCATGTTTTTTATGTACTTGTAATGTATTTTCTTCTGTAACTTTGCTGTACGTACATCCTTATACTTTTATGTATCCCACTCCCCTCTGTAATGCCTCCGGGCCCTGAGGGTAAATGAATAAATAAATCCTGTTCGCACTCGCTTCACTCGCTAGCGGCGTCAGCGGCATTAGTCAGTCGCAGCTATCTATTCGTCGCGCAACGTTCCTATGAGCCCACGCGCTGCTTCCCACAACCTCCCGATAACTCAGTTGATCTCTTCATTTCTCCGACCACGAAGCTTCTTTCATGACAGCCAAGAACTGTTAGTGGAATGTTTCTTGAAGGAAGAAATGTGAAAAATTAAACAAAGTTGTCTGTAATTGTACTTACGTGTCTTGCTCGATATCTTTGCCTCAATCTATCGAAAAGGTGAAACAGGTGATGAGCTGCGCTCAAATTTCGCATTCGGAAGTAACGTAATCGTGGGTAATTTTTTGGTTAACTTGTGGGCAACATGTGGCGCACAGGCTTACTACAGCCTTGAATATGACGTTTGATCTCTATCCTTACTGCACACGTTCACGAGCTCTCTTATTCGTTTGTTCAGCGCAGGGAGCTTAATCTGTCAAGAAAACTACAGACCCGCCGCAGAGCTGAAAGTTCGTTACAGCGCTGTAAGCGGTCACAAAACACCGCGTGCGCGATTCATTTCGCCACTTGGTTGATGTCGCTCAACAAACCTCCCCCCCCCCCCCGTGCAGTAACGTGACACAACGAGTGAAATCATACTCATTTTTGACCCGGTTTTTTAACTGACGAACGCTTTCCGCTGCCTTCCCTCGCGTCCACCATTCAAGCCCGCTCGGTAAGCTGTGTTCTGACGACGGAAACGAAAAAGATGCGACAGTAATGCGCGCAGAGACTGCATGCGACCTCGTCGCCACATTCTTCACGGGTGCACTTGCTCGCTGCCACGTACGTGCTTCATCTCCCAGGTTCGCTTGAAGTCATGCAGTTAACGTGGCACCGCAGCTGTCTTCTCGCCCCAGCACATCATGAAAGCGTATAGTGTCGCTACGAAATTGTCAGCAGTTACGCTTTGAAACTTGTTTGTATTGATTTTCTTCCACACAGACAACAAATGCAGTAAATGCGCCAAACAATGGGGTTGGGGTTGAGTTGGCGCATTGCACAAAGTTCGGTCACCGCCATGCTCTGTAAACGTAGCTATGATAAGTTGGAGAGTTTACTATCCACAATTTTATTCCGAAAGCTGCCCCAGTTGAAAGTACTCATGCTACAGTGTTCTATGTTGCCGCAGAGATTGCCTGGGATTCTGGCACCTGTGGTTTACTTACCACTCTAGAAAACTGTAGGTTCTTCACATAAAATGGACACAGTGGCAAGTGCTGCTGGCATTGTTTTAGTATCCTCGCACATGAAAATGTATAGCTCTTATGTACCGCTCAAATGTATTTTAAGCATTGTTTTGTTCCTGTGTTATGAATGCATACTTCGGGGTTCATGTTTCGTATTCACTGCAAGTGAGACTTTGCTCGTGAAGTGAAATTTGACACATTTGGCTGCAAAGGTTTTGTTAACTTCTGGCAATATTTGTTTCCATAACCAAAACACGTTGCACATAAATTGAAAACCCATTAATTGTAACATCTCGTGAAGTGATGAACACGACCAGCACCAGTGACTTGCAGAGATGCTGACCATATAATGGTGGTCACCTGCATGGAAACGAGTAAATGCAAAAGATGCATGAGAGAGTTTTGCATTAGAAATTGATGGAAAACTTGCATGCAAAAAACATTATCTTGATAGTACTTCCCAACCATTCACATTACATTCTGTTGGCTAAGCGTTCCGACAGCATAGAGGCTGAAAAAAACATTCAAGCTTCCTTGCCATCATGCTGAAATGTGTGAGGGCAGTAACGTAATACATGCACAAAATGCAACTCAAGAGCCATCCGTATACTTACAGCCACATCTACCACTGTAATACTAATATCGTAGACCGGTAGTATATGATGTCATATTACAAGCAAACAAAGCATGCCAAACTGAAAAAAATAAAAAAACACAATGCTTAAATAGTTATTTGAGCATTTCCAAGGCGGATGCAAAATACTAGCTACAACCAAGGTAAGGTTCACAGTGAATGGTTATGCTCAAAAATAGAGGGGAAAAAACAAAAATGGGCAGGTAAAATAAAGGCATCTTGTCCAACTGGCAAATGCTGTCGGAATAAGAAAGAAAACGTGAGATACTTGGACACTTTCCTCATAAGTTTTGCTCTCCTTTTCAAACACTGCAGGCAATAAAAAGTCATAAGAAATGGGGCTTCTTTGACACTCCCAAATCGTATTTCATCCCCGCCGCGGTGGTACAGTGATAAGACACCCAACTACTGTACCAGAGTTCCTGGGTTCGATCCCGACTGCCGGCGGCTGCGTTTCGATTGAGGCAAAACGAAGTGGCGTCCATGTACTGTGCGATGTCAGTGCACGTTAAAGATTCCCAGGTGGTGGAAATTACTACGGAGCCCTCTACTACGGCTCCCTTTTCTCTCTCTCCGCTTTCGCCCCCACCTTAACCTCCCTTTTCTTATGGCACGGGTCAGGTGTCCACGGAACAAGTGTGACAATACTGCGCCTTTCCTTTCCTGTAAACCAGATAATTGATTGATTGAATATCCTTTATTGAATGGGAAGACTCATGGCCATGGATGGGGATAAAGGGGAGTAGACAGAATCTTCATTGTTTAGATCGTCACTCAAATCACATTGCTCTAATCAGGCCACTAAGCGAGCCATACTTGGCAAATATCATCTGTGTGTTAGCATCAGTTTCTAGAAGGGAACAGTAGTTCAGGCGGTAGGGTTTGATCTCGGAGCGTCCAGTAGAAAGCGCAGGGCCATCCCAGAGTAGATTAGATATGCCACCGCGAGTTAGAGTCGTACAGTGGGGGCACATAATCATGTTCTACGTATATTGACGCCAGCATGCCATAATACGTGGCGTGTAAGCTGCTTGGGCAATGAGCTTGTTCAAAAAGACTTCTTGACTTCGGGTGAGGTGGGTTTTTCTCCTAAAAGGTGGGTCTGGTGTGGCCATCTGCATGCGATCTTGACTGAGGCTACGAAGACTGGTCCGAGTATAGTGCATAAGGGCAAGAGAAGGGGTGAGTTGCCCGCCCAAGGTCGAGTAAGGATTAATCAAGGGGGGTGGGGAAGTAAATGTGGACATCCCACCTGCCAAGGCAGCCACGGCGTGTGCCACCACATTGCCCCCTGATTCGTCCGAGTGACCTGGGGTCCAGTGAATAGCGACAGTTGTGGTCGCGAGTTGGTGGCGTTTAAGGAGACGCTGTATGGCCGTAGCTGTTGCATCTTGTGAACACGGAGTAGCGATTTCCTTGTAAGCTTCATAGGAATCAGTAAGAATACGTATTGAAGCAGTTCCGGTGCAAGACACTTCTGACAAGGCTCCCCAATTCGCGAGGAGTTCAGCATGAAGAGGGGTACCTTGAGGCAGGTGGCAGGCATAAGCGCCTGAAAGGGAAGAGTTGTCAACGCATACCCAGCCCATAGATACAAATTCGCTTCTAATCTATGCGTCGGTGTATATGTAAGTCGTATCAGGGATTCGCTCTTGTCGGTGATGGGCAGCGAGGAGCTCTAGGGGAATGAAAAAATCGTGGTTTATAGGTCGGCGATGGAGGCGTGTGACTACTGGCATCTCCCGAGGGGGAAGAGATGCATATAGGGATGGTGTTTTGTCGTTACGCTGTTCATCCCAGGCCAGCAGGCAACGCCCTTGGACAGTGTTCTCTAGACGTATTCGATGACGCGTCTGTGACTCAGTAACGATGGTAGTGAGCGGTGGAAGAGCGGCCAAACGCTCAAGTTCGGCTATAGGAGTGTGCTTAGGTAGACCGGTAATAGTGCGTAGTGTTGCGCGATGAAGGCGTTCGACCTTAGCGAAGTCAGTCTTCGACAGTTGGAGGACGGGTGTGCCACAGAGGATTTTTCCGACCGCCGCTGCTCGGGCCATCGCACGGCAGGCATGTTGCCGCGCACCGCCGTGCCGGTTGGACAGGCGACGAATAGAGTGTAGTGTAGCAGTGCTGGCCAAATGCATTGCAGCTGATGAACCCATTTCTGGGGACTGTTGCAGCTTGATATGGGAAGGCCAAGAATGAGGATTTGCCCATTTGAGGAGGTGATGGTGTTGCCTCCGATGTGAAGAAGGATCTGCATACTAGGGTTGGCTTTATGTTTTCCGTCGATACTAATCAATTCTGTTTTATGTGGTGCAAGTTCGAGGCCAATTTTGGTTAGTGCATCTTCAAGACAAAGAAGGGCCGCCTGAAGTTCAGTCTGCATAGAATATTTGTCTGCGTAATCCGCTGCCTCAGTCCAGACGGTAATATCATCGGCATATATAGCGAATCTTGCGCTTGTGCTGATTTCCAGATTCTCGGCGACGCGTGTCATGGCCAAGTTGAACAATATGGGTCCGAGAATGGAGCCCTGAGGTACACCCTTATCCAAGTAATAGGTTTTCGGCACCCATCCCGGAGCTTTGCCATGTAGCTGAATGGGTCTACATGTCAAAAAATTGCGGATCCAGATTTGGGCACGAGTACTAGGAAAGCGTTTGGCGAGTTCCTCCAGGATAACCTCATGGCGAACATTGTCAAAGGCTTTGTGTATATCGACAGCCAGGAGATAGTCCGGTAGCGCTTTACGATGAGCTCTATTCAGAACTCGTCGTAAAAGCCAAAGGCAGTCATGCGTTCCGAGGATAATGTTGTGGGCGCCACTGACGACAGTGCCCCTAGCGGCAAGCTAACCAGGCGGACCGCCGGGAGACCCCGGCATGGGCGACCGCGCCAAGCAGAGCGAAAACGGGCGCCATTACCTGATGTATAAATAAACAGTTTTGCTCGTTATACCGGCTACGTCTACCACATGGTGGCAGCGGCGGGATAACCAACGCAGCGTGACATCCAGAAGGACAGCGAGCCCAACGTAAGCGGCCGCAGCGTCATGCCAGACACTCGCGGCGCGAACGATGAGCGCGCGAGTGGCACTCCGAGAATGACGTTCAACCCAATCGCCGTGGAACTGCCGACAAAGCTCGATTTCCGCAAGCCCGAAGATTGGACACGATGGCACCGCTGGTGGGAACGCTACCGACTCATCGCCGGTCTGGCAGGACATCATCATCATCACCAGCCTGACTATACCCACTGCAGGGCGAAGGCCTCTCCCATATTTCTCCACTTAACCCGGTTCTGTGCTAGCTGCATCCACTTGACCCCTGCGAACTTCTTAATCTCATCCGCCCACCTAACTTTCTGCCGCCCCCTGCTACGCTTTCCTTCCCTTGGAATCCAGTTTGTTACCCTAAGCGACCATCGGTTATCCTCTCTTCGCACTACATGTCCTGCCCATGTCCATTTCTTCTTCTTAATTTCCACTAGAATGTCGGTAACTTGAGTTATTTCTCTGACCCACTCTGTACGCTTCCTATCTCGTAATGTTTCGTTCCATAGCCCTCTGGGTTGTCCTCAACTTAGGTAGAACTCTCTTGGTTAGCCTCCACGTTTCAGCTCCATAGGTGAGTACAGGTAAGATGCAACTGTTGTATCATTTTCCTCTTGAGCGTGCGGGAATGCAACATTTCCCTTGCCCGCACGACGCGGCGAACACCCTCTCTCTCTCTCGGGGATCCCTCATCGTTCCCCTTCTGGCCTCTTTCCTCCGGTGCTGTGGAGGAGAGCGCAGGGGTGAGAGAACGGCCTCTCCTTCCCCTCCCCTCTCACCTCAGCGGGCAGCACCCAGGGAGACGACGCCGCGACGCCGTAGCGCGCGGATGCTGCTATGACACCGAGAAAGAACATTGGGCGTTCCCAATAAACAACTTGGCCCGCTGGCTATGTTTGTCTCGGTGTGTCGTTCTTCACGGCAACGGCTGTGGTCAGAGCTAGCGGTGTGGCCTCGGTTCTCAGAGCGGAGCCGCAGACCCGTAGAGAATCCCCACAAGCGATACCGGTAAGCTGCTGGACATAATCTGCAAGTGCTTGCCAAATGCGCTCCATCCCAATCTTATTCTTCTTGTTATTTCCTTTTCATGGTCCGGATCTGCGGTTAATACCTGTCCTAAGTAGACATAATCGCCTACTACTCCAGTACTTCGCTACCTAATGTAAACTGCTGTTCCTTCCCGAGGCTGTTGAACATTACCTTAGTCTTCTGCATATTGATTTTCAAGCCTACCTTTCTACATTTCCTGTCTAGGTCATCAATTATTATTTGCAGTTCATCCCCCGAGTTGCTTAGCAAGGCAATGTCATCAGCAAATCGCAGATTATTGAGGTATTCTCCATCTACTCTTATCCCTAACTGCTCCCATTCCAAGTCTCTGAATACTTCCTCTAAGCAAGCTGTGAATAGTACTGGGGAGATTGTGTCTCCTTGCCTAACACCTTTCTCTATGGGAATTTTAATGTCTGCATCACCGCCGACTTTTCACCTGAGTCAAATGCTTTTTCGTAATCAATGAATGCTATGTATAAGGGCTGGTTATATTCCGAGCATTTTTCTATCACCTGATTGGTGGTATGGATATGATCGATAGTAGAGTACCGTTTTCGAAACCCTGCTTGATCGTGTGCTTGATTGAAGTCTAAGGTTGTCCTGATTCTATTAGCGATTACCTTAGTAAATACCTTATACGTAACAGACAGTAAGCTGAGTGGTCTGTAATTTTTAAGGTCCTTAGAGTCCCCTTTCTTATGAATGAGGATAATGTTTGCATTCTTCCATGGTTCCGGTACCGTCGATGACATCAGACACTGCGTATACAGGGTGGCCAGTTTTTCTAATACGATATCCCCCCCGTCCTTCAGCAAATCTGCAGTTATCTGATCCTCTCCAGCTGCTTTCCCCCTTTTCATAGTTTCTATTGCTTTCTTAACCTCGTCCTTCGTCACTGGTGGAACGTCTGACTGTTTTTCCCTACCGCCAATCTCATTACGGTCCTGACTACTTTGGCTACTGTAGAGATTTGTATAGAACTCCTCGGCTACTTTGACTATCTTATCCATATTCGTGGTGACGTTGCCCACCTTGTCTCTTATCGCATACATCTGGTTTTTTCTTATGCCCAATTTCTTCTTTACCGCTTTAAGGCTTCCCCCGTTCTTTACAGCATGCTCAATTTTCTCCATGTTATACTTCCTTATATCGGCCACCTTGCGGATATCTCGGCCAATTCAATCCGGTCTGTTGCATTAGAAGCTTTCATACTCTGGCGTTTCTTAATCAAATATTTCGTCGCCTTAGACAGCTTCCCAGTATCCTCTCTAATTATCCTACCGCCTACTTCTACCGCGCACTCAGTAATGATATCTCTGAAATTATTGTTCCTTGCTTCTAGGGTAATGTCGCCATCCTCGGTTAGAGCTGAATACCTAATAAATCATTAAATAAATATGCAGAAGACTAAAGTAATGTTCAATAGCTATAGGGAAGGAACAGCAGTTTACGTTAGATAGCGAAGCACTGGAAGTAATAGGCGAATATATCTATTTAGGACAGGTAGTAACCGCAGATCCGGACCATGAAAGGGAAATAACAAGGAGAATAAAACTGGGATGGAGCGCATTTGGCAAGCACTCCCAGATTATGACTAGCAGCTTACCGGTATCGCTCAAGAGGAAAGTATACAACAGTTGCATCAAAAGCTAACAAAGAGAGTTCTACTTAAGTAGAGGACAACGCAGAGGGCTATGGAAAGAAAAATGGCAGGGATAACGTTAAGAGATAGGAAACGTGTGGAGTGGATCAGAGAAATAACTCAAGTCAATGACATTCTTATAGAAATCAAGAAGAAAAAATGCGCATGGGCAGGGCATGTAGCGCGAAGAAAACATAACCGATCTTCGATTAGGGTAACTAACTGGATTCCAAGGGAAGGAAAGCGTAGCAGGAGGCAGCAGAAAGTTAGGTGGGCGGATGAGGTTAAAAAGTTCGCAGGGGTCAAGTGGATGCAGCTCGCACAGAACCGGGTTAAGTGGAGAAATATGGGAGAGGTCTTCACCATGCAGTGGGTATAGTCAGGCTGAGGATGATGATGATATCGACAGTTATCAAATAAGCGAAATATCCCCTCGATTGCCCTGCGTGCTAAAGCTGTTGACTTATGTTTCTCAGCTCAATCACCTGAAATCTCCAATTCAAGTGCCGATTCTACAGATCCCCAGCTACAGAACAAATATTTATGCAGCAAATTTCCGTTCTTGCACCGCGAAATGTTCGCAGTGCCGTGACTCTCGTAATCTTGCAGACCCATGCGTGAAAAACCACATTCGATAACGTGCTACGAGATAGGTCACACAAGCGACACAGGACTAGTCGCTCTCCATTCATTACACATACGAAAAAGAAAATTTCGGTCCGCATACGGCTTACCAGTGTTCGACGTTTTATCCTCGCCGACGATTTTCTTTTGCGCTGAAGACGTGTCCGGCGATTCTCGATTTGAGACTCTTACACGAAAGAAATGGCAGTATAGGGAGCTTGCATGAAGCGATGCATGCTGGGTAAGTCTGCCATATTGTTGTCGTTGGCAGCAGACGACACAGAATGTCACGGCCACACAGCCTCGTCTACATGCATAGTCGCGTAGTGCGCTCAGATGTTGCTGGCTCAATCGGACAGGCCTGGTTCTTCCCGATTCCAAACAGTACGTCTGCACGAGCGCGAAAAGCAAAGGATTCCTCTCGTGGCTTTGACGCAAATGGTTCGCACGGGTCAATTGCACACGCGAGATCGACGCCAATCCGGGCAAGTATCAAACTAGTTTCCAGAATTAGAAGTCATGAATGTCGGCGATTTCGACGGGCGGCCACACGCCCAGAAGTATTAGTGCAGTCACGCGTAGCTTGGGGGGGGGGGGGGGGGGGGGGGGGGACAGGTGCGCGCCACACTACTTTGCATTTCTTCATAGCGCACCCGATTTTTCTGGCACAGCGTCGACGCATACGTCCTCAGGAATCTGCCGACATCTTGCACGCACGTAAGGGCAGTGCACGAACAGCCGCGTGTTTGCTCGGTGAATTGTCGAAAACGGCAAGAGAGAAAGACAGTCCAGTATCCCATTGGCTTGGGCTGCCTCCCGGGCCCTGGTGTGCAGGCTGCGCTGCTCAGAGAGGTCCGTGTGGGCCAGCTCTGCCCCCCCCCCGCCTCACTCTGCTTGGCTGAGTGCTCGAGTTTTATATTTCTTTAATTGCTCTTTGCCGCTCTATCTCATGTTCAGGATGTCCGAGACTTCACCGCATGCGGTGCGTGTTATTTTTGAATTTTTCGGGTCAGATTTTGTGGTACTTCGCTAGGTTTGGGAATGTCCAAGCCTGTATGTTCCTCCAGACTACTGCCTCCTGTCTGTTGAGGTTTTTGTGTGGTTCTGCGTATCATTTTCTTCCTAATTTGAAGTATTGTATTAGTTCCCCGTATGTGAGAGGGGTTGAAGGCCCTGGGGCGCAGCTGGCGCAGGTACCAGGAAAGTATGCCCTCGGGCTATCCTGTTGGCTGCCTCGTTACCGTCGATTCCCTCGTGTTCCGGTATCCACAGGATTGCATGCTTCAAGTTGGCCGTCTGTTTTTTTCTGCTCCATTATTTGGTGTGCCTGTTTGCATACGTGTTCCAGGAGGAAGGCACGACAAGCCTTTTCGGAATCACTGAGCATTATGTGTTTGCTTCCTTGTTTGTTGGCGTGTTTAACTGCAAGGGCGATTGCAATTTGCTCTGAATCTTCTACTTAGTTATTGGTCTTGACCGATGAGCTGGTCACCTCTCTTCCGGTGTTATGGTGGCTACCGCCGCTTTTCTTCCCATATATAGACTGGCGTCTACATAGTGTAGGTCGCTATTGTTTCTGATGGCGTTGTTTTGTATGTGGCGACTTCTCGCCTGTCGTTTTTCGCGGTTGTGTAGCGGGTCCATGTTTTGGGGGATTGGAAAGACCTGATATTTAGCTCTGCTTTCGGGAGTGAGTGTTTCTCTTGGGGGATTAGTTTTCTTATTGGGTCGTCCCATGATGTTCATCAGATGTCTACCAGTCCGACTTTGTTCTAGTATGCGTTCTAGGCAGACCAGGATTACTTCTTTGTGTTCTTGCCGAGATTCCCATTGCCATAAAAGCCTCGCTGAATGCATAGCTTGGTAATCGAGTGCTAGTTTATAAGCTTTCCGAAACTGCGCATCAATTGTCTGTGATTCCGTTCTGGTGGCATTGTGGTACGGGAGGCTATTCGTCCAGCAGTGGACTATCATCGCCGTTGCTAATCTGATCGCGTCTTTCTCCTTTAATCCTACGCTCCTATTTGCTATTCTTCGGATCATGCCGCACACCTGACTGGTTGTCCGAGTTAGTAGCTTGATTGTGTGCGTTCTTTCCCCGTGGCTCTGTAGCCACATACCTAGTATCCTCAAGATTTTTACTTCCCAGATTGCTTGGTTTTGAAGTCGGATTTGAATCGGCTCTACCTTGAAGTTTTATTGCGAAAGCAATAGTTGAGTTTCCCCTACTGAGGGCCAGGTGAGGAAACACTTGAAGATATCGATGTTCTTGTTAATTTGAAGATTAAGACTCGAAACAATCACGTCACTTCATGGCACGACAGAAAGGTTAACTATTTATATACAAATAAATAAAACAAGAAGACACAAGCAAGAGAAAACTATTTACATGACTGACCAGTTGGTCGAACGAAAGGTCTCTTCGATTTGGCTTACACTGGCTGCACTAGTTCTGAAAAGTGCTGCAGCGGTGCCAGGTGGTCACGTGAGCGTGCAGTGCCAGTTCAGACACTGGCGTGCGGCGGCAGTTGCCAAAATGAGTACGCAAGTGTAGGACTCTGCAACCTAGCAGACGCGTGCGCGCATCGTGCATCGCGTGCTGTAACATGATCACGTCCAGTTTCGAAGCCAGCTGCCGTAGGCCTACAGCGCTCGATCGGAAACCAATTGACCAAATACGTGCGACTGCGCACGATTGTTATATCGGACGGTCTGCGAAGGTGCCATTCATGCGCCTGGGTACGAGAGAATTAACGTTGTAAGCAGTTGCCACGAGTACTAGTTTAAATAATTAAGACTGCCTAACAAGACGCTTGATTGGTTTCCACGAACTTCTGTCCAAAAGCACTAGCTGACGCAGGTATGTTTGTACCTCATTGCGCTCTCAGACATTCTATGTGCTCCGTGGGCGACAAGTTTGATGTCTTCTAGTCGCTGCGCAAGCTGTCTTGTGGCACACACACTTGGCACGACAGAAACTCGATCGATCGCAACTGATTTCTGTTCGCATCCACCCGTCTTCCGAGGTCACAACGCGACAAAAAAAAAAAATACTACATAGGACAACGCGCGCGAAGGTGCCGTATCGCGGCCACGTACCACTTCATATGTGGCCACAACTACATATAATACCGCTCCTCCATCAACAAAATGCCAATCACCAGCATGCAGCCCAACTACCTTGTATACGCAACTATTTGCGGATCCGTTAGCAGCGAACCCTCCGGGTTCTGAAGGAGACGTACTTTACAAAAGCTATGCAGAACGATGCGCAGCGTCGTCTGCTCTTGGCCAAGCGGAGCGTACGCCATGCTGCACTTTTTTCTGCACCTCTTCTGGAGCGAGTGCAGAGTGAGCGAGAACTCGTGCAGAACTAGCCCTGCACCTTGACAAAACGAGGAGAGAAGTGCAGACGGCGCGCGCGGCACTGGCAAAACGAGGACGGCGGTGCTGCACTACTTGAACTAGTGCAGCTGGTGCAGGCAAATCGAAGAGACCTGAAATCAGCCCTCGTTTAATCCAGAGCGCTTACTTTTAAGTCATCTGCCTCCGCCTTTGTGAGGGGACAGCAACCAATAAGCAGTAAGGCAACCTTTCTCACTAATCAAAGACTGGGGAAAGGATGTTAACTAAACAAATACTTGGGAAAGGAAAGGACCCAACCAAACATACGAACGGCACTGACGTCACCACATTCCGAATCTCTGCTTTCCCTTGTTTCCTTTCGCACGCGTGCATGCGGGACCAACGTATGTCGCGTGAACAACAGCTGAAGTTCTTTATAAAAAAAGAAACAGAAAGCTGTCAGTGAGGGCTCAAACGCTATGTGGAAATTCCAACTTGACCAAGCCCTTCTCTTAAACACCTGCAGCTCAATGACCCATTGCGCTTCATCGCGCACAGGTCAGCCACCGCACACCCCACAAAGGCTGCAGGCACATGAGCAGAGGGAAAGACGTGCATGTAGCAATACGAGAATAGATACAAAAGAAAACGTCCACTGGTTCCCGATATGACATTCAACACTGAACACTGCACAAAGGGAAGGAGCGATCTGCGCTGGCAACAATAGAGCTGCCACCGCGCCTCCGTCGTGCGTCCGTGGTTCCATCAATTTGGTAACCCTTCGACTGGTGCACATCTCAACGTATCTACCTCGGTTCGTACGCTCTGTGCGAGAAACCGAATGGCGCGGAAGTTCACCGAACTTCACACCTCCCAACCAAGAATATCACAGGGACACTTGTTGTCGGTGTGGGATTTCAGATCAGCCGCAAAGTTTCAAGCATCACTGCGCGCACACACAGACTTCGTTCCGCACACACACAAGGCTAGGACACCAGTCAGCACATTCCAGAACCTGCCATGTCCGTTATCTGTATGCCAACTGTCAGGCTGGCCCCTAACCTCCACTTTCCGCAGTGACTGCCGCAGGGAGCTAGTCAGGCACTACCGCACAGCCAATCACAGCCAATACACATACTGATGAAAAAAAATCTAACCTCACATCACTCGTTTGCAGCTGCCAACAGAGCAAACGCTCAAACAAACAAAAACAATCTCCTAGGGGGGCTGTTCGTCGCATTCCAGACGATGGAGATGCACAACCTCTAGCTCTGTCTGCCATAGAAGCAATCAATGCCTCAACTGCGCACTAATTGACGCTGAACGGGTGAGGTAACTGAACGGCTTGTGCTCTGTCGCGACCTTCAATTTAGCCTCGAATTGTCCCGTATCGAGTTTCGCAAGTGCCCACATGACTGCAAAATCTCCCCTTTCGATTTGACCCAAATTTGTTTGAGCCGGCATGAATTTCTCGCTCGAAAATGCAATTGGCTTCAGTTCTTCAACTGACCGAGACAAACATGATTCTACCGGACCCCCGAGGCTTCTTCTGTGAAGGGAAGCACCTCTTGATCAGGCGGAACCATCTCCGGCAACATGACTGCTCTTTTCTCCTCACCAAACGCTTCCTCGGCCTTTTCATTACAAACTTCTAACGAGACATCTCGCTGCTCCATCTTGAAATCTTGGAAGCTCAACGTAGTTTCAGAGACTACTTTTTCCTGGCCTACTGCGACAGCTGGGAACACTACTGGCACCGCTTTTTGTTTTCCTCAAACTCGAGTAAAGCCTCTGTTTTGTCCTTGTCCAACCCGTGCGTAGAGCATACCTCTTGTTCAAGGACGGCCCTCTCTTCAGCCTCTGCCGCCTGCTGCTTCTCGACTTTTTGAAGCAGTAAATGAGTTTCGGGTGTGAGCAACGCACCTACACCTTCGGCTAGCTCTGCGGTTACCGCACCTGATGATTGATTGTTTCTCCTCCTGGTACTAAAGACATCGGTACATACGCTGAGTCCGCGTCCACGATCTCTCCAAAACCACTTCTCAGTTCTATTTTACCAGGGCAGTCATCTCGACACAATACAGGTCCAGCCTCCGTCCTCAACACTGCAATCTCAGCTCCTGAGTCTACATAAGCTCCTGCTAGATTATCCCCGATTTCCAACCTTCCAAGGGAGTCAGACTTTACCAATTTATCGGGCCTACTCTCCCTCTGCAGTTCGGAGTCTAGCTTATCAGGAACGAGCATTTCACCTTGTGCTACAAGATTGCTCGCGTTCTGCTTAAAGTCTGCGGCTTCTTATCTTTGCTGTGCATTTGGGCAGTGTATAGAGATGTGCCCATACTTCTGGCAACGAAAGCACTTCGCGCCTGTATGTCTAGTTTTGCTTCCGACGTTAGGACTTTGGATTAAAAACTGCTTTTCTGGTTCCTCTCCTCCTTGCTGAGGTGGTTCAAAACCTTCGAAAGCGTGAACTTGCATTTTCGCAAGTTTGACCTTCTCTAGCTCAATTTGGAGCTTCTCAATTTCAAATAGTTGAGCCTTATGCTTCTTTTCTGCCAACAACGCTCGCGTCATATTTCCTAGTTCCTGCTCTGTCGCTGACACTGGCTCCGTTGACGCAGGCTGCATGGTAGGCTCTACACCATTCCCCGCGGCATCCATTCCTGTATCAGTCATTGTAGCTATCTATAGCGTACGATCACTACACAGACATGGCAAATTCGAAGGAAGCAAAAAGGTGTCCTACCTTTTTCGATGCTCCGTCAACCGCACTGCTGTCACACTCGGCGTGATGACAGCGGGCTCCCGGGATGGTAGATGCCCACGAGTTGATCCTGGTTCCTCAACAGCTCACCGCCTTGGACGTTGCTTGAATTGGCCGCCTGGTTATTGCTCTGAACATTTCAATGGCTCCTTCAGCTCCTCGCTGACCTGAGCCTCCGACGTCCTCTCGAACTTGACAGGTGATCTCGAAGCTTCTCGACGTCAGTTTCTGGACGCAGCTTCGCGTTTTCTCCTTTAGGGCGAACTACCCTGTAACTTGTCCACCGACTTGTTCTTCTCACCTCCCGTCCAATGCCTCGAGTAGAACGATGTTGCGATCCTGTCGCGACTACGCCAGTTGAGTTTCCCCCTCAGGTGGCCAGGTGAGGAAACACTTGATATCGATGTTCTTGTTAATTTGAAGATTCAGACTCGCAACAATCACATTACTGCATGGCACGACAGAAAGATTAACTATTTATATACACATAAATAAAACAAGAAGACACAAGCAAGAGCAAACTATTTACATGACTGACCAGTTGGTCGGACGAAATCCTTACTTTTAAGCCATCTGCCTCCGCCTTTGTCGGGGACAGCAACCAATAAGCAGTAAGGCAACCTTTCTCACTAATCAAAGACTGGGGAAAGGATGTTAACTAAACAAATACTTGGAAAAGGAAAGGACCCAACCAAACATACGAATGGCACTGATGTCACCACATTCCGAACCTCTGATTTCTATTGTTTTCTTTTGCACACGTGCATGCGGGACCAACGTATGTGAACAACAGCTGAAGTTCTTTATAAAAAAAAAAACAGAAAGCTGTCAGTGAGGGCTCAAACGCTATGTGGAAATTCCAACTTGACCAAGCCCTTCTCTTAAACACCTGCAGCTCAATGACCCATTGCGCTTCATCGCGCACAGGTCAGCCACCGCACACCCCACAAAGGCTGCAGGCACATGAGCAGAGGGAAAGACGTCCATGTAGCAATACGAGAATAGATCCAAAAGAAAACGTCCACTGGTTCCCGATATGACATTCAACACTGAACACTGTACAAAGGGAAGGAGCGCTCTGCGCTGGCAACAATAGAGCTGCCACCGCGCCTCCGTCGTGCGTCCGTGGTTCCATCAATTTGGCAACCCTTCGACTGGGGACCGGTGCACATCTCAACGTACCTGCCTCGGTTCGTACGCTCTGTGCGAGAAACCGAATAGCGCGGAAGTTCACCGAACTTCACAGCAATACTACTCTAGGTTTCGAGCCTTCAGCGTAGCCCGGTGGTAGCCACGTACGTCTTACCCACGTGACGCTGTGACGTCACACCCCACGTGACACTATAGGGTGAAAGCTGGGCGACCAACTCAAGCGGTTGGCGTAGCGCGGCGGTAGCCACGTCTTACCCACGTGATGCTGTGATGTCACGCTCCACGTCACACTTGAGAGCTGGGCTACCAACTTAAAGCGGGGTTTTATATGTGGGCTGGCAGGAGCTGCCAACTTGGGTCTCTCGTTTCACATGGGACGGTTGTGTCAGAAGCAGCCTGTTAGGACCCTGGCATTTACGTTACCCCTATTCGGTCGTTTCAGCGACGGTGGCAGCGCCGCGCGGCCTGTTTTTGAAGCAGCGAGCCGGTGGTAACTCTTCGCGGCGCGGGCGACCGCATTGGCTTGAAGCGTGGAGATGCGAGCAGAAAACGAATATTTTTGCGACTCCGAGATGTGCAAATCAATAAACTGTTTGACGAAGCAAATATGTTGTTCTTACCACGGAGCAAATGTGTAAAAAGCAGCGTTTTGGTTCGCTGGGCCGGATTGTACGACGTACATTTGCCTCAGTCTGCCTCATGATATACGATGAAGACAAACACGCTGTTATATAGACCTTTTTAGTTTCGATGCCTGGGTGCAGCCATCTTAGTTTGATGGTGGCGCCCCGTTGAGCCAAACTGGGAAAGTCCACTCCGGCTCCTCTTGACGCCATCTTGGGCTGTGCTGTTCGTGTTGATGCTGCGGTGCGGTAGTGTAAAAGTGCTGTTTCGCGGTGCTCGTGAAAGCTATCCGACACCTTGGTGCTATTTAGGCTTTGTTTGAGCGCGCGAGATAACCGTATACCATCCGTTTGGCACGGCGGCAGCTGTTGGAAACAGCACTAGCGGCCGGAGTGATTGCGAAGAACTGCGCTTCACTTCCGCAGTGAGGGTGTATCCGTTGTATCTTTCACGATACATGTATTTTAAATTATATTTTATAATTGCAATGGTAACTGTGTATACAAACACACAGCGAATGAACCGTACGGGCAGCTACCAAACGCGGAAGGCATATATTACGAAAGACGCTTTCCAGTTATCGCCGCATTGATTTAATGTGAGGTGCGACCCATTTCGATATTCGATCGAGCTGTCGGGCTTCAACAATGTATAATTTCAAGTTAAACCACGGTTCAAGACCAGCACATAAAATAAGTAGGGTATAAAGTACCATCCGTCGACGTTTTTATGCAGCCTCAGTGTTCGTCCTGCAGCGCAACAACATCGTATACCCCCGTCCCGTACGTCGTAGCAGCGTCGTTTGCACGACGTATTGTTGAGCAAAACGTTGCAAAACTTGCACTCTCAGCTGCACCATGAACGAAGACGACAAATTCGCAGCACCTACAGCACCGCTTACGAAAGCGGCGCCGCCCGCTGGCGCGGCGGACTAGGCACTCTCGTCAAGCGCTACTCCATAGTCGTCGCTATAAATCGTCTCGCATCGAAGGCACATCCGATGGCGCTTTGTAATTGCTCAGCGCTAGAGTAAATTTTCTCTCATGGAACTGCCTTACTGCCGATCCCATAGTACCAGTAAAAGAAAGATGTAAATTTCGGTGACGCCTTAGCAGCGGAGCCAGCGTGCAGACGATGACCCGCGCGCTGCACCACCGGCAATGTGTAGCGTAATTTATTTGTATTGCAATTATCAATAACACGGGATGAGTCAGAAATCCGCAAAAAAAAATTGTTTTTTTTTTTTTGCTGTTTGCTTATTTTTTAAGTGAAGAACAGATTTTAGCGCGCTCTTCTTGCGCTGGCGGAAGAAATCCCTCGTAACATTGGCGCGGAGGGCTTGGGGGAGGCACGGCCTGCCCGACGTGCGTGGTTATTACGGCGTAGGAAGTGAAATCGGCATCATATTCGTGAGTCCGTCATTGATATTAAGTCTATCTGGCCTACATAAAACGTTCATAGGCGAAGTTATTCATGATAGACTGGAAAGTGGTGAAGCAGAAACATATCACAGCCGAACTCGGACTGTCGATGCATGCTTCTCGCATACGCTCTCGGCAATCATCTCGCAGTTTTTTTTTTTTCATTGGTTGTGCATTCCAGGATCATGCATTGCTGTCCAGATGACACTATCACTAAAATGGGCGCTAATAAAGGTATTTAAGTCTCTCAAACGACAATATACCGAGGTGCAAGGTCGCTCTGCTATGCATGAAGCTTGCGAATGCACAGCCCACTCGGTACTGGCAACAATGGGCCGGCACAAGGAATCTGGTTAGAGAGTATCTTCCTCCTCTCCTGCTTGCTCTCGGTAAAATGGTCTATACTCGGTATTGAGCAAGTGAACAATATATACGCTCAATGGCTGCGCTGAGACATGCCATAAAATAAAACGTGAATATGTGAAAAACTGTCGCTTAAAGAATTTGTCGTCCTTTAATGCGGCGTGTTTAGTACATGCAGCAATACTAACGGAGTTTTCACTTCTGAGCTATACGAATCTATGCGCATTCGTATCAACGAACGTTTATTTTGAAACTAGTGTAGCCAAACTCATAGATAAATTCGTATTTATGACTGATATGACACACTGCTGCTTATTTAAATGCCAAATCTCATACGAAAGACGCCACGACATCAAGAAGCAGGCCCGCTTGTCAAAACGTGCGCTCTATAGTGAACTAGAATACTTTCTAGTGGCGCGAACGGAAGGAAAATGGGCGCCTCTTGCACGCCGGACGCCACTGACCGCCGCTGGTGGCGCTGCAGTTACGTTTACTAGGACCGCGTGCGCGTCGCAAAGGGAAGTGAAGGCTTGGCGCGCCGTGCAGTCTGCACATTCTTGCGAATTTGCCCTCGAACTTTCAGTTCTGCCTTCCATCACAGCAACTAAGACATCTCAGCTCTTCAAAAGCACCATGCGATGTTCGAAATGGCCAGGAAAAAGACCAACTCGCACTGTTTTGCTCCGAGATGCCGAAGCGCGGCTATCCGGATGCTCCAGTCACCTTTGTTTGCTGCTCCGAGGGACAATAAACATCGCACAAAGTGGAAACGAAGCTTGTGAAGGCAGGAAAAGCCTCTCACAGAAACATTGTCAGTGTGTGAGCATCATTTCAAGCCGCATCTCATCCTGCTGCGTGACTACGCATATATATGATCAACGGCAGAAGTGAGGATATACCGCGTGAAAAGCCATCACTGGCACCTGATGCGGTGCCTATACACTCTTGCCGGGTTGTCCGGCATATATTACCGTCAAACCCGTGACGCCAAGCTGGATGTGGGCAATATTGATGTTGCAGAGAGTTGTGCTCAGTGCAGATCCTTGGCACCAAACGATAGCCGACATATTTTATACCGCGTGTCCAAGCTAACTTCAGCCAAGGGTTAAAAATAACCCATTTCAGTAAGGTCAGAGAAACCACTTGCTGACAGCCACCTGGCGCACCAGGTCTGAACAAAAGGAAGACTTCGGGGGAAGAAAGCTTCGACTGTTTGCGTGATCTCGAATACTACCACTGGCTCAATAAAGCAGACAGCTCAGATTAAATTAAATTCAATTCCGCGTAGTCATGGTATATCCTTGGATCTCGAGCTGGCGCATTTATTTAATCATTTATTCATATCCTTCATATCATCCTACTGATGCCCTAAGACAATAAATATCGATAAAAAAAACGGTGCAGGCAATTTTTCATTTTGCAATTCTAATTTACTAAGTATTGCGTTCAAATAAATGTGATTTGCAAAGTTGAGGAGGACCTTCTGAAACCCCCATTTCATTTATTCCCGATAAAGAAAACCTCACGTGCATAGTTTTTCCCACCTCTATTGGCCTCGAGATCGAGCAGAGTCGCCACCTTGCGGCTCAGCGGCGAAACCTACTCAGTGTGGATGCGTTTTCGCGTCGCGTGCCAGCCCGCAGTGATTTACGCGCGCGCATGCGGCGTGTACAGGAGTGTTTTTGCTTGTTTCGCAGTTCGTGTGAGCTTTTGCTTACCTATATGCCTCTTGCAAAATAAATATGAACAGTCTATAACCCCACGCTTCTTTAAAAAATATATATACTTGTCCGCATCGAGCATGTCATGCTTGGATAAGGACATCGTCCATCGCGGTCTTCGGTACTTGAGATCCTGTGACATGCAATGTCTCAAACGAAGTGGTACTGTCGTTACCGCCGTGTCAAAGCAAAAGAGGTCGTTGCCGTCAATAAAAGTTAATGCAAACGCTCAGAAATCGCATATTCCCGTTTCTGTTTGGAATACCGCAGCTATTAAAACATATGCCACCGCAGACAGCTTCATATAGCAGAATGCAGTTTGAACAGACCACTCTATGCCTGCTATGCCGTCTATATGCACGATAGATTTGTGTGAGTACTTTGTTCCCCCCCCCCCCCTTTTAAACCTCTGTTGCGGTGTCTCAATGGTAAGGGCACTCGACTGCTGATTTCGAGAACGGGGGATTCAATTACAACCGTTTCGAAAGGCGTTCCTCTGCTGTGGGATTTGACTGCACAATAAACAATCCCAAGTGGTAAATGTGATGTTAATAACGAAAAAAAAAAAAGACTCCAAAACCAGCCTCTGCAATCATCCGTCATAGCCGATGCCGCTTTCATGCGTTAAAACCGGGCCAATATGCATTTCTTTTCTTTTGTTGTTGAAGGCTCTGTGCATCCGTAATAGTTTTAGTGAGCACATTTTGCTTTAGAGAAATGCTCGAATGTTGTGGAAACATATTCCCTGCACCTAATTGTTACCCTAAATATTACATAATACACCTAGATCAATGTACTCTACTGGTAGCCTATTAAAATCATTATAATCCATTTTCAACCAAGTGCTGTCTTCCGACAAAACTCGTCATTTCTGACAAGGGGAGTAAAACAGCTTCATGCGGGTTTAAATATCAGTGTTTAGTTCGGGAATAAATACATTTTTATAGTCGCATGATAAGATGACCTCCATTTCTTTCGGAATAGTTTTATATCCGGCATCTGTTTTGGAAGCAACCCTAATATTTTACTTCGCATAAGATTTAGTCACTGCTAAATAATTAGTGATAAATTTTCAGCCTGTAAAATTGCTTCCCAGAACATGAGTGCCCATGCGCAATTTATAATGATGTCTTCGCAGCGAGTAATTCGTAGCTTGCACTTTAACGTTACTGAAAATTAATCGCTGATTATTGTAAATTCTGTCAAGTGCGTAAAAGTTCTCTCACAGGGTGAAATTTATTCGCATTGCAAAACAAAATATATACACTACTAATTTACCGTTATATATTAACATTACACATCAGAAATCCCTTATACTTTCCTCGGTTTCAGGAAATCATTTACAGTTAGTGGCGCATGCATTAATGCACTATCACACTCTATGACAGTGGCCGCAAAAAGCATCTCGGCAAATTCAATTCGCTCAGCGCTGTACACGTGAACAATGCTTTCCTGTGCGGCGAGGTTTCCTGTATAGTGTCGGCGTGATCTCATTTTTGGGGAATACTTGTGCGTGGTTGTCTGGGCCAGAGTTGATGTGCACTCAGTCTAAAGCAACTCGCCATGCAGTGCGCTGCCAATGCTACATTTAACCTGCTTAATCCTCGAGTCAAGTACAATATAGTGAACCAGGATGCCTTGTATCTGCGTGGGCTTGACACTAAATTCGCCGGTCTCACTCGCATTATACACGTGCAAACTGTTTAAAAGTCGATAAGAAAAACAAAGCTGTCATTAGGCAGGCCCAAGCATTACGCGCGTGAGCGCGGTACAGCGCAAGAAACGTGCAAAGTAAATCTAGAAGACTGGTGGTTGCGTGCTTTGTTTCCCTAAAATCCGCTCTTCTTCTGCTGCATTGGCGAAATCCTTGAATTTTTTTCTGCAATATTACAGAAATACTGCAGAAGACACGTTTTCATCGCCAACAAACCCGCCGTAAACTCGGAAGCAGACCTACGCAGCGCGCGTTTCTGCGAGCGCCGCCGGCTGCCGATCCACACTACCGGAGTGACGGTGGCGCCACCTCTAGGTCGATCTCGCGGCGAATAGAAAGCCCGCGAAAAAAAAAATCACGTGACTGACGCATTCATGCGCTACGATATTGTTGTGCTCCCAACCGTGCATGGTTTGAGTGACAGAAATTAGCTGCGGCCGTGACTCAACAGCCCAGTCTCAGCGCTATACAGGCTGATAATTTTTGTATTTCGCGGGCTTTCTTTAGCGCTTGGAAAAACGATGAGGCTTTCTTTTTCGGAAATAATGGAATGGAGCTTTTAGAAGGCGCTCTCAAATTCTGCAGACCCAGTTATTGTCTACAGGCAATAGTTAGTCATTTAAAAAAATAATTACTAATTACTTAACTTCAAAATAAAACATTGCCTGGGGTGAGCCAGTTGGCTGGCAGCTGTATACAATTGTGGTCTCTCTATCCTACCTCCAATCCAACCTCAAACTAACTGTGAGAAAGGTTTTAATCTTTTTCTGAAAAAAAAAAAAAAAAGATGTCACATGTATTAAATTTGGCTAATTTTACTAATTTTAAGGACAACAGAGGCCTTTTATACCCTTCAAGTGATACCAGTTTGTGGCTGACCTTGAGAATGTGTTTACAACCTGCTTCAGTCTAAATTCAAGCAGACAGCTTGTACTCAGTATATGCTACTGGCCAAGCAAACCTGCTAAATTGGGTGCTCTGACCACTGTCAAATTGGTGCCGCTAAAACCACTGCTTAAGTACCCGCATGCACGTTTTCACAAAATGCATTAACCAGCGCAATGTCAAGCTTCAAAGCACCTGAAGATGAGCAGATGGATGCTCTTAGGACTGTTTGTGTAGTCAATGCTGCGTAGTCAACCAATTGACTACGCAGCAATTCTTCCCGGGCATGACAGCGGGACAATGACCAAAGACGAAAACACGAGGAGCGCGCATAAAGGCTGACATGAACAGCGCCCAACCAAACCCGTCTGCGCTTTGAAGCTTTGGCGACAGGCGGCGTTGTCGGCGTTTTGCGCATCGCGTATAGACCGTTTTATCATGGGCGCAGCCGGGTGGACGTATGGATGGAATATAGGAGCGTCGCCTTTGAAACGGGGTGGTAGCAGTAGCTATCATGCTCATATTTCTCCATATATCTTAATTATTAATTTAGAATGGTTAACTAAACCATCATTCTATTTATTAAATTTTGTTCCCACATTACTAACATTATGTCACTTCTATGCTTTTAAGCCACCAATCTTCCAGTCGTTTTTTGCTAGTTTCCACCGCCGGTTTATTCACCCGGCCACTGGTATCTCTAAACCCCAGAGCTTCAGGAACAGTGATTTCGCCTGCATCAACTTCCGGATGGATACCTTTACATTCGAGTATAATATGGTCAATTGTTTCACTGGAGTTTCCACATACAGCACATGCGTCAACTCCATTGTTAAATTTCTTTTTGTAGCTGCGTGTTCTAAGGCACCCTGATCTAGCTTCAAAACGTAGGGCACTGCCTCTTGAGTTATCAAGAAAATCTTCCTTCCTGATCTGCATTTTCCACTTACGGTATAATTCCACGCTCTGTTTCTTTTCCATCGAATTTATCCAATTTTCACCTTCTGTGTTTTTCACCTGTTGCTTAATGTTCTTTATTTCTCCGTCCTTGCGACTAGCATACTTACTAGTTAGTTTCCTAGTTCTTTTTCTCCATTGTGAGTCCACGCTTTTTAATTACAGGTATTTAAATACTTTAGCTGCCCATCTGTTACTGTCCAATTTCCTCAGGCGTTCCTCATATAATATTTTACTCTGAGCTTCCCGCACTTCGAAACATGCCCAGCCCATATCTCCCTGTACCGCCTCATTTGTAGTTTTGCCATGGGCACCTAGTGCTAATCGTCCAACGGATCTCTGATTTATTTCTAATATCGACTGTACCTCTGATTTTAGGCACAAAACCGCATTTCCGAAAGTAAGTCCGGGCACAATAATTCCTTTCCAAATACCCCTCAAAACCTCATACCTATTGTATCCCCACAATGTCTTATGCTTCATTATCCCGGCATTCCTTCGCCCTTTGGCCTTAAGTGATTGCTCATGCTTTCCAATGTATGCCAATCCTTCGTTTACCCATACCCCCAGATATTTATATTCTGCTATTCTAGGTATTTCATGGCCTTGTATTTTAAGACCCTGATCAGTTGAGCCTTTGAAAATCATCAGACCCCGACTTAACTGCGCTGAAACTGAAGCCTAGAGCGTCCCCTTTGTCTCCGCAATACTTAACTAGAGTTTGCAATTCTTCCAGACTCTCAGCTAGTAGCACAATATCGTCTGCATACATCAAACCGGGGAGGCGCTGCTCTACCGCCTTTCCACCTAATCTATATGACAGGTTAAAACCTAGGTTACTGTCTTGTATCCTCCGTTCCAGGTTTATCATATAAAGCATGAACAGCACCGGTGATAGAGGACAGCCTTGTCTTAATCCTTTGCATACTTTGACATCCTCCGTACTTCTTATCCCTTCCCACGTAATTTCTACTTTGTTATCCCGGTATATTTCCTGTAGGAACTCTATTATCTCCTAACCGATACCTTCTTCTTTTAATATGTTCCACAGGAGTTCACTGCTTACTTTGTCGTACGCCCCGTTTATGTCCAGGAAGGCCAAATACAAAGGTCTATTTTCCACTCTAGATATTTCGATGCGTTGGGTAAGCACGAACAGGCTATCATCTAAGCTCCTACCATTTCTAAAGCCGTTTTGAAGTTCTCCGAGTATCTGGTTACTTTCTACCCATGCTTGCACCTTTAATTTCACCGCCTGCATGGCTAACCTGTACATAACAGATGTTATGGTAATCGGCCTGTAGGATTTTATGTGCATCCTGTCTCCTTTCCCTTTATAAATCAAATTCATTTTACTCTGCCGCCAGCTGTCCGGAATTTGCTTATTCGTTATGACTGTTTCCAGAGCTTTTAACAACGTTTCCTTACTTTTTGGGCCAAGTTCATTTATCAGCTTGATCGGAATTCCATCAATTCCTGTAGATGTGTTTTTAGGAATATTTTTTTCTGCCTTTTTCCAGTTTAGATTGGTCCGTTCTAAGCTGCTTTGTATTCTGCTACCTTGTGTTGCTTCCTGATTTGCGGAGATTGCCCTATCGTCGCTCTTAAATGACTCGGCTATAACTGATGTAATGTAGTTCACTGCGTTGTCTCCCTTTAAACAATTTCCCTCGTTATCTTGAATCCGATCCTGCTTTCTTTGATTCTTCTTCCCTAGCCAGCTTATATGGTTCCAGAATTTTCTTGCTCCGCCTCTAGAGGCATCGTGTATGTCAGCCATCCAGCGATCGATGGACTGCTTTATTTTACTTTGGACGAGGGCCTGTACCTCAAGTTTCTTTTGTCGATATGATTCCCATTTTTGGTCGATTTCCTCCTGAGATACCTGTGCTTTCTTTGCCACTCGGTGTTCCCTTGAAGCAGCCCGTCGTTGTTCAATAGCCTCCCTGATTTCCTTATTCCACCAGCTCCGTGGCTTCCTCTTTCCATTCCAGCGGTTTGCTACTTTAACCTCCTGAATTTTCCTCCTTATGAGTAGTTCTACCTGTTCATAATCCCAGTCTTCCAAGGGGCTTTTCTCTATTGCTTCCTCTATGTCTGTTGCTATCTGCGCTATTTGATCGTCGTTTAATTTTGCGTTTACGTTTTGTCTAAGTTCCATTTCTCTTTTCATCACGGGCCCCATCTGCAGACTAATACGTTTATGATCACTTCCCAGGCTACACTCCCCTTCTTCGTCTATTTCCATTTTTGTGACCTTGCTATAAATTTCCTGCGACATTAGACAATAGTCAATGGTCGTCTGCCTGTTGCGGAATTCCCACGTGATTTGGCCTTCACATTTTGTTTCTCTATTTACTATAACCAGATCGTGTCGCTCACAGAAATCTAGCATTAGCTTCCCGTTACAATCCGTGTATCCATCCAGATTGTCGATGTGGCCGTTCATGTCCCCCAGCAGAATAATATTGGCCCCGTTTCTAAACTGGCTTATATCGTTACTAAGACATTCAACAAGATCCTTGTTTTCTTACTAGCATTGATATCCTGTTCCTAAATAAACTACCCCTAATCATGTCCTTATGCCGGCAATTGTTCCTGAAACCCAGATATGTTCTTTACAAGATGATTTACTGTCGGATGGATGGATGGATGGATGGATGGATGGATGGACGGACGGACGGACGGACGGACGGACGGACGGACGGATGGATGGATGGATGGATGGATGGATGGATGGATGGATGGATGGATGGATGGATGGATGGATGGATGGATGGATGGATGGATGGATGGATGGATGGATGGATGGATGGATGGATGGATGGATGGATGGATGGATGGATGGATGGATGGATGGATGGATGGATGGATGGATGGATGGATGGATGGATGGATGGATGGATGGATGGATGGATGGATGGATGGATGGATGGATGGATGGATGGATGGATGGATGGATGGATGGATGGATGGATGGATGGATGGATGGATGGATGGATGGATGGATGGATGGATGGATGGATGGATGGATGGATGGATGGATGGATGGATGGATGGATGGATGGATGGATGGATGGATGGATGGATGGATGGATGGATGGATGGATGGATGGATGGATGGATGGATGGATGGATGGATGGATGGATGGATGGATGGATGGATGGATGGATGGATGGATGGAATATAGGAGCGTCCCCTTTTAAACGGGGTGGTAGCAGTAGCTATCATGCTCATTTTTCTCCATATATCTTAATTATTGATATAGAATGGTTAACTAAACCATCATTCTATTTATTAAATTTTTGTTCCTACTTTACGAACATTATGTCGCTTCTCTGCTTTTAAGCCACCAACCTTCCAGTCGTTTTTTGCTAGTTTCCACCGCCGGTTTATTCACTCGGCCACTGGTATCTCTAAACCCCAGAGCTTCAGGAACAGTGATTGCGTCTGCATCAACTTCCGGACGGATACCATTACATTCGAGTATAATATGGTCAATTGTTTCACTGGAGTTTTCACATATAGCACATGCGTCATCTCCATTGTTAAATTTCTTTTTGTAGCTGCGTGTTCTAAGGCACCCTGATCTAGCTTCAAAAAGTAGGGCACTGCCTCTTGCGTTATCAAAGAAATCTTCCTTCCTGATCTGCATTTTCCACTTACGGTATAATTCCACACTGTTTCTTTTCCATCGAATTTATCCAATTTTCACCTTCTGTGTTTTTCACCTGTTGCTTAATGCTCTTTTGTTCTCCGTCCTTGTGACTAGCATACTTACTAGTTGGTTTCCTAGTTCTTTTTCTCCATTGTGAGTCCACGCTTTTTAAGTACAGGTATTTAAATACTTTAGCTGCACATCTGTTACTGTCCAATTTCCTCAGGCGTTCCTCATATAACATTTTACTCTGAGCTTCCCGTACTTCGAAAGATGCCCAGCCCATATCTCCCTGTACCGCCTCATTTGTGGTTTTGCCGTGGGCACCTAGTGCTAATCTTCCAACGGCTCTCTGATTTATTTATAATGTCGACTGTACCTCTGATTTTAGGCATAAAACCGCATTTCCGAAAATAAGTCCTGGCACCATAATTCCTTTCCAAATACCCCTCAAAACCTCATACCTATTGTATCCCCACAATGCCTTATGCTTCATCATCCCGGCATTCCTTCTCCCTTTGGCCTTAAGTGATTGCTCATGCTTTCCAATGTATGCCAATCCTTCGTTTACCCATACCCCCAGATATTTATATTCAGCTACTCTAGGTATTTCATGGCCTTGTATTTTAAGACCCTGATCAGTTGAGCCATTGAAAATCATCAGCTCCGACTTAACTGCGCTGAAACTGAAGCCTAGAGCGTCCCCTTCGTCTCCGCAATACTTAACTAGAGTTTGCAATTCTTCAAGACTCTCAGCTAGCAGCACAGTATCGTCTGCATACATCAGACCGGGGAGGCACTGCTCTACCGCCTTTCCACCTAATCTATATGACAGGTTAAAACCTAGGTTACTGTCTTGTATCCTCCGTTCCAGGTTTATCAAATAAATGTATGTGTATGTGGCGCCATCTAGCGGCCGAGTTGTGAACAACCGCCATGCTGGTATGTGGGGTCCCATCCGCTGAACAGGCGACAAGTAGCGGAAATCGGCATTTTGGAGCTTTCGCGTGCATATTTTTGCTTTTTGAAAGTACCTAGCGTAAAGAAGAAAAAGTTTTCAGTAGCAGCGAAGCCATTCGGTCAGAAATGACAAAAAAAGTATGCTCCTGAGCAGGTCGGCTGAAGGCTACAAGCCTGATTACAATTAGTGTGTAACTTTTATGTGGCACAGAGAGGCGGCGGCGCACCACTGGCAGTGATGGCAGCTTTCGATCTACTTTTTATTCTTACATGATTTCTAGAGACGGCTTACCGTACCAATTTGAGGAAAGAAAGTGAATGTAGCAGTTTCATGTCACGTTTAGGAGCAATGCTAATCGCGCTAGATTAGTTGGGTCAACCGATCCTTCATATACTCTTTACTGCTTGAGCGGCTACTGCGGAAGTTCCCACACCTCCACTGGGGTTCTATTCTTAAGTATCCATTATCCATTTCGGATCCATTTACTCTACCCTGGCTACTTTTGTTGGGTGACAATCAGGCAGGGTGTTCAAGCGTCCACTACTAGGCAATCGGATTTCAGCATTGCCTACATGACTCGACCACCTGTTTGCCGGTATGTGCGGGGAGTGGCGATGACTTGTCAACAGCGGAAGCTGCTATCCTGCAATTTCTCTGACTGGACGTTAGTTGCGTTTGTCTGACGCTGCCGTCATGCTGACATTAAAATACAAGATAAAATGGACAAATGATACCTATGGAATAGGGACCTTAAATTATGTCCCATAATGACCTCATCCAAAGTTGCTTTTGTCAACAATTATATAGTCCATTTTTCGTCGCAAGGTTTGCTTACTGCAAGCAATCGCTGCTATTCCTATGATCATATTCCCATTTATTATCGGCAGCAAAATCTTACGAGATGCGTGTTTAAATATATATATATATTTTAGCGCTGTTTCATTAAATAAGTTTACAACCAATTTATTAGTATATCGTTGCCTTCAAGTGGGACAGGTTCTTTCATACTTGCATTAACCTCAGGTGACTGAATCGAAATAGTTCTTCTTTACCTGGCGGCATCTCGTAAATATTTGCCGCAACGAATATCATGCGCTCGTTGCCTAAAGTCTGCCGCTGTTGCACGGGTATTCAGTTTTTCCGGTCCCTACTCTACAAACACAGTGTTTGGAACTCGTACGAAAGGCTGCCGAAGCGAAACATTTTCGGTTGGGGCTTGGAATTCAGAAGCTGCTCGTCTTCGCCCAATTGAGTGAGTTGCAAGTGGAACAGTGTAGAGCAACACACGCGCGTACCACCGCTGTTAATCTTTTATCTTCTGTTAATCATCTCCTTTTGGTTGTTATTTCGTTTTGTTAACGCGAACAACTGAGTAAAAAAAAAAAAAAGATTGCGTTAACCGCGGCAGCTCTTAGCAGCTAAACTGCGGCCGGCGGAAATGAAACGATCAGGGAAATGAAGGAAAGAAAGGGGCGAAAGAAGAAAGAACAGGGAAAGAAAGCACATCGCTCACATCAGCTAATCGGCTTAGATACTTTGCGGCTATTCAAGACACTCTGTATGCAAAAGACTGCAACGTGTGCCCTTTCTATGTAGAATGCCCTGCCGCCCCCGCTGCTATCCCCGCGTCCCCACATACCAGACAGGAGGAGCCGCGCAGCGCGTTCCGGTTCGAGGCTATTTTCCTCCTCGCCGCGAAAACGGTCTATAGGAGCTGGAACGACCGAATAGGCCACTAAGGCAATTCATACGGCTTGGTTAAAGCGGGGCTTTACATGTGGGCTGAGAAAGAAGAAAAAGAGAAGAACGCTCGGTCACTTTCGCTCAATATTTGGTTCAGCAGCGTTGAACTCTTGTCAAAAGCTTTTTCTTGTGCATTCTAATGTACTCGGTTTTCTTAGGGGCGCATTGCATAACGTTTCTTGCAAATTCTTCAATGCCTTGGCCCTTTGCCATATGTCTTCCTTTTCTCCCGCTGATCCTGTCGTCGTCCACACCGTCATCGGCGCAGAGTGCGTGACGAGTCCAGGTATGATTTCCAGTTTCCTCGCTATCGGCACCATGGGCGAGATGATGGATCCCTGCGGGGCTCCTTTCCCTATGAGGCAAAATTCATGCACAACGGCGGCAGAACCTAGCGGCAATAATTAGGTGCAGTGCATGCATCTACTCCACGCAGCTTCGAATGCAGTCCCCGTCGCACAGGCCATTGCGCGAGAACAAGTTTTCAAGCGTTCTTGACGTGGGAATAAAGGAGTGTGGAGCACTGCCACACTGTGAAAGAAAGGAAAGGACTGCGGCGAGGCCAAGGAAAGCATTGGGGATTGTAATTGCTTTCCTTAGCCTCGCCGACTGTTGGCTTCTTTTCTTCATGTATTTTAACGAGCACCCTCATTTCCCCTCCATTTATCTGCTTGTGAGGAAAGGAGTTTTAGAATTGGGGACCCACGTGCGGAATGCTGTGACGAATGGGTGAGGGGTGCGGGAGTTACTCTGTCACCTGGCGCTGCACCAGCGCTGCTCCCAACTATTGCCCCAAAGTAAGTTTATGCCGCCATTGTGCAGGAATTCCTGCCTCACAGGGAAGCTGACTTGCAGGTTTTGCAATTGGTCTATTGTTGCTGTCCGGACACTGAGAAAGTCTCACCGCACCCGGTTTCCGATATGTTATCGAGAATTGCTTTGTGGCTGATGTTGTCAAAGGCACCTTTTAGGTCCACCGCGAGGAGGGTATACCTTTGTTTTTGGCCGATATTCTATCCAAGATGTCGTGCTTGATTTGCATCATCACGTCCTGTGTTGACAGATTCTTCCTGAAGCCGAACATCGAGTTTGGCAGTCGTTTTTCGTCCTCCAGGTAGTCTGTGAGTCGGTTATTGATGATTATTTCGAGCCATTTTCCTATGCAGGATGTAAGCGAGATGAGGCGTAAGTTGTCCAGGCCTATAGCTTCTTCCCAGGTTTGGGAATAGTTATAATTTCTGCATGTTTTCATTTTTTTCGGTAGGTTTCCGCTAGACCAGATTTGATTGAAGAACTTCGTTATTTCCTCAATTTTCTGCTCGCTAAAGTTTCTAATTGCTGCATTGCTGACTTTGTCTCTGCCGAGTTTCTGACGAAGGCTAGGCGCGGCTTATACTTCCGCTGCTGTATTGTCCGCTTCCAGTTTTGGGTTGAGTGTTCCTGTGTATTTCTGATGGATGTCGACTGTTCCGTCTGGCTCTCCGATGTACCTATCTGATCCGCGATCTCAGATTCTGTCGATTGGTTAGGTTAAGAATCCTCTCTATTACCTTGCCATTTTCGTTCCTACTTTTGCTTGGGTCAATTAGGTGTCACTCGGTCAATTCAGCCTGGCTGCGCTGCCCGCCGTCTGCTGTCGACAACATGGCGGATTACCCAGCATGCATCGCTTCATGCAAGCTTCCTATAAAATGATGAAAAACGTCGTTGCACAGGAACAACTTTCTGTGTGCAACTCGCTCCTACAACTTGGAACAATGAGAACTACAAAAATACGCAGTGTAGATCAGTAAAACTTTCAAGGTTTAACAAATTTGTCCCTATTATAAGCTAACTAAATTTGTTGAGTTTTGTGAATTTTATTAGCAGCTGCTTCCAAGCAAACATACAAACAGCATTGGCGTCCCTGCATTTCGAACCTGTTCCTTTACCTTCCTTTTTTCTTCCCATACCCGTGCATACGGGGCAAACGTATGCCACGGGGTTCTTTGCAAAAGAAGAAAACTGTCGTTGTGGGGTTAAGCGCACAGTAGCAACTCCAGCTGAACCAGGCGCCTCTTCTGAACACCTGAATCTCAAACAACATGCACATATGAACAGAGTGCGCACGTATGGAAACGAGAGGACACAAAACGTGCCTACTGGCAACAGAAATGACTGCATGCATTTTCGCGCCGGAAACGCATCTGTGGCAGGAAGGCAGGACGGAACGATCGGCCTCGAGGGAGAGCGCGATGCCGTGCCAAACAGCCACCAAGCCTCCGCCGTCCGTGGTTCCACCAATTTGGTAATCCTCGCGACCGGGGACAGGTGAACACTGACATCTCGAAGAAGCTACCTCGCGTCGTACACTCTGTAAGGGAGACCGAAAGGCGCATCAGAAGGTTCAGTGAACTTCACAGCAGGGTTGCCGTGACACGAAAAAGGAAGCGCTGCCCACATCAACGTGTCAATGACCGCCATGTTCGGCGCGCGTAATTCTGACGCTTTGCACGATCTTGGTTTTGGTTTGTTGTTCTGATTCTTAATTTTTCAGCAATCAATGCTCAGAGTTATGAAGAGTTCGGCAGCAAGCCTTGCTGTTTTTTTTTTTTTTTTTTTTTTTAACGCGTCGTAGGTATTTTAAAACAGGCGTCGATCGTTTGGCTGATGGCCCGTTTTAATATAAATGACTGCATACAACACGAAAAGAGGCAGAGGATGTGCATGACGCCACTGCACAGCCAAGAGCATTCGCGATAGGTGAAAGGGGGCCCAGTTGACGTAAATTCGCGCTATCTCGTGAGAAAATTTGGATTGCGAGGCGTGCGTTTTGCCTATCACATTCGAGAGGAGTTCTGGGTATTTACAGCCCTCCGTTTGCAGGGGAAATTCAGCATGTATCCCCACAAATCCTTAACGAAGGCACAGGAACTTATCTGGGGCCGACTACAAACACGCTCCCTCCTAAATCCGGCGGTACTTGCTCTTATGTGCCCAGGTCAGTACAACCCAAATTGCAATAAATGCGGCAAAAGAGGGACATACGACCACATTCTCTGGAACTTTTCAAATGATCCGCCTCCGGCGGAATTAATACAACTCCTTTCTCCCGAGCGGTGGAAAGCCGTGCAGGTCAGCTCGGACCCTAAGATCCAACCAACTACGACCCACCGAGTAGGCTAATGAGGTCGTCGCCAACCATGGACTAGCGGCAGTACGTCTTCCTTACACCTGCTTGAACGACGAAATAAAGTTTTGCAATCCAATCCAAAATGCCAATTGCTGGATTATCCCAAAAGAAACGGAAATCTTAGCACTAGGTTCACATCGGTGACGAAACACGTTGTCGTCGTTGTCTCCTTTTTCGTTTGATTTCCTTCGTTACTCGTTCTCTTTCCGTATTGTGCAGTATGCTTTACTTCATGTCGCAATAAATCTTTCATTTGCCGAGGTTTCGCGTTGTTAGAAGTGTCACCACGGCACGTAGTAGTAGCAGCGAAGATCTGGAGGCGTGATTCGACTAGTGGGTGATGTGCTCGCATATCCGCACATCTTCCTTTGTAAATAAGCTTGATTCATTCAAAAAACATAATGACATCATCCTTCAGGGATCTCACGATCTTCGCCGACCATTGATAATTGAGCAATGTTTGTGTACTACCGTGATCTTCGAGCGGTCAATCAAATATCAATTAAATTTCTAAATATTGTATTATTTTCTTCCTGCCCCCTGTATGTATACCTGTCGCATTTCTCGGTGTGCACATGCAAGGGAGGACGGTGGGAGTGAAGGGGAGAAATAAAGAGGTGCCGAATGGAGAGCTCCGGAATAATTTCAACCACCTCGGGATCTATAACGCGCCCTGCCATCGCGCACAAGGCATGGACTACTTTGCGTTTCGCCTCAAACGAAACGCCGTCGCCGCAATCGCGTTCGAATTAATTTATAATATTCGATTAGACGGTGCCATATGTAGTCACGAAGGGCCACCGTAGTGATGCAGCTGGTCAAGGTATGCAGTCTGCGGACCTATGAATGGGCCCTCTTATGGGAGCGAAATTGCTGATCTCGCTTTATCCGAAGACGATTGGTTCGGTCTGGTTTGGGGGGCTGAACTTCCCACAGCGACTCAATAACGAGGCTCAGCGTACTGAAGGGCTACGGAGTAATTTCTACCACATTGTGTTCTTTAATGTGACATCGCACAGCACACGGACGCCTTTCTTTTCGCCTCCATCGAAAACCTCCTTGGGCTGTCTCCACTGAAAGCCGCTTAGCGGCGACCGTTGGAACCTGAGGCGGGCCTCCATGCGCGGCCGTTGCGCGTGCGTGCGATGTGCCGTTTGTGCGCGGACACTTCGTCGGTGATAGTGTGCGCAAGGGGATTGCACTGTATAATAGCGTTCGACATCACGGCCGTCTGGGAACCCATCGCCTACATATGCACCGAGTGTCTGCCGCAGACGAGCGTCAACAACGTTGCGTACGAAGGGGAGCTCATTTTGAGTGCCCCGCTTTCATTACAACGCCATACGTTCATTCATTGACCTTTGTTCTTTCTTTCGTTGACATACTGCTACAATAAATTGAGACAGCGTCGTCGAGAGGTTCGTTCCGTTGCGGGAAAAGCCAGCGAGCTTGCAAACCAGCATTCTGAGCATGAGCAAAATAGCGCACAATGGGCTCCTGCAGTAGGAGTTCAGATTATGCTTGTGCTTTACCACTGCCTGTACAGCATGGATCTCACGTATTCCGCCGTCAAAAAGGCAGACCGTGTCGATGATTTCACGGGGGAGTGAGATATCAGCAGAGCTATAGCTGAAAAGCATTATCCCCGGTTAGCCAAGAGCATGTTAGATTTAAATTTTATATTTTATATTATTATTGTAGTATCATCCCCATTTTCATTCGTATCACCCTCGCGCCCAACTGCACAATTACAGCACTTTTTATCATCAGCTCTAGTGCCTTCAGTCTGAATAGCAAGTGTAGTGACGTCTTATGATTGTTTTTGTAATCTTGTCAGACAAAAGAAACACTGGCTCTTGTCTTCCAATGAATTGCATGACAAGTTTCAAAATTAATATTAGCAAATGTTTGTTCAATAACCCATCGCAGTGGCTCAGGCTACTGATGCGGATCGAGTTATCGGGACCGAACTTGATCGCACCGCCCGCGTTTAGATGGAGGCGAAACGCAAGATGCAACCGTGTGCTGTGCGATGTCAATGCACGCTTAAGATCTTCTGGCTAAGCGTTTCACAAATCTAATGCGTATTGTATCTTCCCGGCTGTAGCGGAAGCGACCAAGTTTAAATAAGGAAGCGTTCACGGAAGATGCAACGGCAAACAGAAGACACTGAAAACATAGTTACACACGGCAAATTTAATGTCATTTCCATCGAATGAAATTCGTTCGAAATGATTTTTGTTTGCTGCCGCACGAGAAGATATAATGACACTCAATGAAAACGACATTAGGTATCGAATGAGTTTTAGGTAGTCATCCGAATCCGATCAACGAGGAAATGTGTTATCTCGACACCAGAGACTCGGTGAAAATATGCACCCATGCAAAATAAACTAAAAATTCCACATGCACTATAATACTACTTTGCGCCTATAATTTTGCAGCTAGTCATTATGTCAAATAGCATCGCAAAAAAAAAAAAAAAGGAAGAAGAAAACCGCCACCCTCGCTAACACCTAACCAATGACCTAACCTGTAGCGGGCGGCACTGGCCGCTGCCTGCTGCCGCTAACCGTCGGCGCCGACACGTCGGATTCCTTTCGCCACCTCCAGAAAAGCATGCTTTGTTGATCTTAAATAATACGCGCTTGGATAAAGGAATCTCAAAAAATATTTTTTGCTCGAGATCGCTGTTATGTAACGAGATTTTGAAAGGAGTGATAACAGCAATAGTAGCAAATTTCTGCTCACAGTCATGTAGCAGCTGCCGCCGGTGTGACGCAGCTCATCCGATCTCGTAATAGCTCTGTTGCTAAGGCGTCGCCGAAGTCATACCTTCGGTTTACTGTAAGACAATTTGTGAGACAATTGAACTGATCGTTACATGCATAGACAATTACTATTTCCAAAGTGCTTCCAGCTACTGCTTCGATGCGAAATCGTTTAGGGCTAGCGACGACTAAGGCCTATCGCAGAGCGCCGTCGTCGGCAGCCCCGTTGCGATAAGGCATCCGATGTGGCAAGTGTTACGAATTTGTCATCTGCTTTCTTGATGCGGTAAAGTTGGGCGTTTTTCGACGGGCCTTTTACGCCGAGCGAACGATCTGGAGAAAACGGGACTCGACAGGGATGCTGCGCCGCCGGGCGATTATAAAAGCGCCGTCGGATACTACGCTAGATACCGCCTATTTCCGTGTTGCTCTTGACACTTGCTTTAGGGCGCAAAGTGCACGTTGTTAAAATTCGCACGCTTTGCGAACCCGAGGGCAGACGCACGCGCCTTCCAAACACTCGTAAACAAACGCCGCCGACACAGCCGCTAATTTCGTAATTGATCGTCGTTGGTTACGAGGCATGCAATACATGTATATGAATTTAAAGGCTGCTTTTGTTCATAGGGGTGTCATACTTTCGCAACATACTGAAGGCGCGCATCAATCGCCATAATTTGGAAACGAGCTTAGAAAATTTTGGTTGTGTAGCAGCGCGTCGGAAAAATGAAATTAAAGTGAACAAATGTCATTCTGTGGGATAGCTTGCTTTCTGTAGCCGCGATTCGTCGTTCTTGCTCGTGAGGCATCACTGGAAACCTAGCGAGCTTTTGTATGTGCTCGAAAAGCCCAGAAATTGTTCCTGGACATTGCTGAAGGTTGAATGCGGCGTTATATAACTTTTAAATCGGGAACTCAAACACGGCGCATAGACGCTGACGCTTTGGGGACAGGCTGCGCTGCCGGCGTTATTTGAGCACCAATTTGAGATGAGTGAAAGCGCTTACAGGACAACTGAGCTCTAGCGGCACCGCTGCTTTATGCCTTCGGCTGATTCATTTAATATGCAACGGCTGTATAATATACCTCCAACACTTAAAACCGAGCGCCAACACCAAATTGTCACTCTGATACCTGTTTGCCAGTAACGGAGCTCGCGACTGCGGCTTTAGGGCGGACTCAAGACAAGGGGTGGTGGACAGTGGCGACTCCTTCGGTCCCTGTGCGGGCCTCGAGCAGCACAATCATCCTGCCGCCGCCGATAAGGAGACCAGACGAGGGAGACGGCAGCCGCGCCACGATAGCGGCGGGGGAAACGGCTCCGACCTTCTCCGTGTCTTCGCCGCACCATCTTCTACGAGCTGAAGAAAGCAGAAATTGATCGAGAACCTGGCGAAGTGATCATATTTGTTTGGTGTGATGCTGCAACGACCGCGCCGGGTCAAATTTCGGGCGTGATCTGTGGAGAAAGCCGAGGATTTTACGAACACAGTCAACTGCCTCGTAAGCTCTCTCTTTCGCTTGTAACTGAGGCCTGTTAGCGCGCTATCGAATGTGTACCCGATGCCTGATATCATTCCTCAGACAACGCGTTGCAGAGGAAGAGTACACGAATACGAACAGACGCGCTTGAACTGTCGATGACTACGCACCGTTTGCCACTGGTTTTTCTCAAAAGCAAGCTTCATACGCAACTCTATTCCACCAGTTGGAACTGAGTTAGGCCTAGCTTTCTCCGTGCTGTCCGGGGTTAACCGGCAGAGAGAGGCATAAGGCGTCCTTTCCAGCTGCTCAAGATTTTATATTGCAACGGAAACGAGACTTGGGTGCCACTAAAAATATATCAGCATGAGCATACCGAAGCCATGCATGGGTCTGTAGACGTACGCGCATGTTTACTTCTAGATGTGCTCACATGCCATGCAAGGCAGATGATTTTGCAGGTAGATAACAAGCATACGTTTTGTCGCTAGAGCCCAGGCTGAAATAACGTCGGAAATTTAACTTCCAGGAGGCGACATGGCTGTAGCCAACCACCAATTTCACCAGCCCACACTGCGCCCGCCACCTCCTTTGACGGTACGTATTGGCACTCGGGATTTTATTGTCGTTTGAATTTCTCTCGAGAGTTTTTTGCAAGAGAAAAAGCTCTGTCTCCACTGCCCACTGAAGCACCTCTCCTTCCACCCTGTACCAATTTCATAATGACGACGCCAATACTTGCAGTCAGTCTTAAGCGCATATCGGACGTCTGTAGTGTAATGACTAGACGAATTATCTTTCGTGAGCTGAAATTATTTAAAGCAGAAAACGCTGGAACCATAAATTCCTTAAACTAGAAGCATCGCAGGTATCTAAAGCAAAGCATACATCAGATAAACTGTCATTATTTCTTTCTGTGGTATATTGGTGCCCTCAGGAAGTAACAAGGAAAACTGATACACACTGGGAAAGAATGTTTATGGAACCAACATTTGAAACCTACACCATTTGCTTCATCCTTTTTATGTTTGCCCATCTGACGGGCTTCAGATCGAACGAAGCCGCCCTCTCAAGTGCTCACCCTTTATCAGATGGTAGCCATCGATCTTCTCTGATAGGGGGAGACGCTTGCAAATAAGCAAGTCTACTTATAAAAGACATCTATCGGGGATGCATAAAAGCACCACTTATTTACAACTTTTATTACTCCGCCTATCAATTACAAGGGAAATGTCAAAGGCACCGAATCATTCGCTCTAACCACTGAAATTTAGTTCGATGGTTAGATTTTTGTTTGGTTAATATCAGAACTGACTGACTGACGGAGCAATTCTGTACCGGTCACTGCAGAACTAAGTATCACCCCGCTGTAGAGTACCACACTGAATGATCCACGAAAGCAGAGGAAGAGTAATATCGATGCGGTCGAAGTATTACGTCTGCCAACAATTGAGTGCATCAAATATTCATATCAACAGATGCATATGGTGTCAATTACTAAGGGCCGTATACATAGCACTATTCTTCCCAATTTTAAAGACCTTAAACCGTCGATCCATGTTCAAGAAAGCGCAGGCGTGGTAGTGCAAATTGTGCAGTTCGGCAGGCCACTGTGGGAAAGATTGTAATGGAAGGAAAAAAAGACGGAGCCCACTTCGGAGAGAGATTTCCATAATATAAAGAAATCCACCCGACAGAAAATTGTCAAGGAGGTCGTAAAATGGACTACGAAAACACAACAGGTGGAGATTCTGAAGGAGGATCGGTTAACCGAATCGAACGCTTTGCTTAGAAAATTCCTCAAGAGGAATCACCGAGGTACCGAGCCGAATTGGCACGTCGACATGCTAGTCAACGAGACAAAGTCATCGCCAAGGGTTTCTAGAGGATTTGGCTAACGGCTGGAACATGGAAATGAGTCTTAGTTCTTAACTTCCTCTTTTTGTTCACCTTTGGGAAGAGCTCTAACAATACTAGTCCTCAGAGCACGTGGAAAATTTCCTGAGTCGATCCAACATTAAAAGAAGAATGCCGTATCGAAAAGGCACCTAAGTATCTTTTAAGCATGACTACTGCAATATAGCGTTGATGATGGGAGGCTTGTTTGGTCTGAGTCCAGAAATGATGCTGCAGAGTTCTATTTGAGCAAACATCTATTTTGCCGACGTCCGGAACAGAAACCGTATCTGAACAGGCTGCATGCAAGGCAGTGCACTATCAGTTCTCAAATGTGAAACGGCACCAAACTTTTGACACTGAAAAACAAGCAGACAACAGTTAAAAGTTTGGAGGAGGCATTCGCCCCATGGTTCAGCCCATGGCAAGTCACTGTCTTTCTTCAAGAAGAGACTTAGACGGGAGTGGAAGGAAGTGCCCAAGCGTCATTTAAGTCGCGCTGCTCTTCTGCAAAATGGCATACCAACTCGCCCAAGCATCATTTCTGACAACTTAGTGAAAGTAATAATAATAATAACAATAATCAATCAATCAGTCAATTTTTCTTTAATGTGCGCAGTAACAACCTTATGATCTTTGTGCTGCAGCACATACAGGAACAAAAACAAATGCACACGCAAGCTTTACACACACAGATAGAAGACAAAAGAATAAATAAATAATGCATGAAGTGCACTTTAAACAAAATGAGTCAAGGAGAGAATGAAATCAGAGAGTATAGCACGTCTTGTACAGCACCTCACACACATGCACCCCCCCCCCCCCACACACACACACACGGTAGAAAAAATTAACAAAGAACCGCCGTTGACTATGGTAATATAGAAACATACAGAAAACAAACAACCATTCTAGGCGCATCAAATGTGTGGTACCTAAAACACAGCCTAGAAATACAGTGAAATACAATTTAAAAAATACAATCGGACGCGGGAAAGTGAGATTCGAATATAAAGTTTCAAAGTTAAATTACAAATAAGAAACGGATAAAAACAGTTCAAAGTACAGACATCATTGAACAGGAGAAAAAGCAAAAGTGAAGTAAATATAATCAATCAATCAATCAATCAATCAATCAATCAATCAATCAATCTTTATTTATTTAATGTGCGCAGGAACAACCATGTGGTCTTCGTGCTGCAGCACAAAAAAAAATGACAATGCACACATAAGTTTTACACACACACAGATAGAACACAAAAGAAGAAAAAAATAACACATGGAATGGAACTGAGATGAAAAGTGTCACGCAAAGAAAGAAATCAATGAGTAGCATGGCCTATATACAGTCAGAGAATTGTAGAGCACGTCACGAAAAAAAAATAGATAGAGAAAACAAAAGCAAATGACTGACATTGATTATAGTAAATAGAAATATACATAAAATAAACAACCATTCCAGGTACAACAAGTGCGTGGTACCTAAAACACAGGATAGAACTACAGGGAAATACAATAAAAATATAGAATTGAACGCGGGACAGTAAGATTCGAAAATAAAGTTTAAAGTTAATATATAGATAAGAAACGGATAAAAAGCAGTACAAGATACTTTAAACAGCACTGAACAGGAGAAAAAGCAAAACGTGAAGTAAATTAAATACAATACTTAGGCTAGAAAGTGGAAGTTATATGTGATAAATACAGTTTAGAGTACAAAGCTACGAAAGTCCAACATAAATGAAGAGAGCGAGTTTTGGAAGATGTCAAGGTGAAAACGAGTTAAACAACATCTGCATTCTGTCAAGAGGGGAATGGGAATGAAGAAACGGAGAAACTTGAAACGGTCTGAATTCCCTCATGCTCTTTCGCGGAACGCGCAGAAGGATGTATACTCTAAGAACTGAGGGCACATAATGTGGCCATGAAGGAGCTTGTATAGAAAAATTATATCTACTCTGACACGACGGCAGTTAAGAGAAGCAAGATTCAGTGGGGTACTCTTGGTGGAGCGAGAGGAGGAAGTTGAGCAAGGAAAACGATATCGAAATATCCGTAAAAATTTTTGCTGTACTCTGTCAACCTTGTTCCAGTTCGATTTGCAAGTGCCATTCCAAACAATCGACGCGTACTCCAAGAGCGGCAAGCATATGGACAGGTACAGTTTTAAGAACGGAAGTGGAGTACGGAACTCTCTCGAAAGTCGGCAAACGAATCCTAGTTTTGGAAGAATTGAGGATAACTCGATTCTTCGTACACCAATCAGAAAAAGCAGATATGTCCGATTGCAACAACAAGCAATATTTAAAAGAATGTACGACCTTGATTATTTTTATATCATCAGCAAAGAGAAGAAACGACCAGTTCTTGATGACGGAGGAAACGTCGTTAATAAAAAGGGAAAAGAGAAGTTTCCTAATACACAATAATAATAATAATGATAATAATAATAATAATAATAATAATAATAATAATAATAATAATAATAATAATAATAATAATAATAATAATAATAATAATAATAATAATAATAATAATAATAAATCTTTATTTAATGTGCGCAGGAATAACCACGTGGTCTTCGTGCTGAAGCACAAATAAAAAAGTGAATAAAAAAGATAATGTACACACAAGTTTTACACACACAGAACTCAAAAGAAGAAATAAATAACGCATGAAATGAAATGAAACTGAGACTGAAAATGAATAATAATAATAATAATAATAATAATAATAATAATAATAATAATAATAATAATAATAATAATAATAATAATAATAATAATAATAATAATAATAATAATAATAATAATAATAATAATTTTATTAACAAATCTGAATGTATGCAGTTAAAGAGGTCAGGTTCACCTAAGCCATCACAGTGGCTTGTCAAGCGAAACGCGGCAACAATGACAAGACTCAGCCACAAAATCAGATATTCAATCAATCAATCAATCAATCAATCAATCAATCAATCAATGAATCAATCAGTCAATCAATCAACCAATAGTTATGTTAAGCGGGGATCCAGGCACTGGTAGCGGGCACTGGTAGCGAGCAGGACCGGAGCAGGGGTGGCCTAACTTTCAGTCACCTGGTCCGCACAATCACTTTCTCTTCCTCCTTCTCGGTGATCTGCCCACTTAATCGGAACCTCTTTTCTACAGTTATTTTAATGTGCGCAGGAACAATCATGGTTTTGTACTGTAGCAAAAAAAAAAGAATAAAAATATGCAAAGGCAAGCTAAACAGGTAGAAGACAAAAGAAAGAGCGAAAAAGCATAAAATGAAATTTAGACAAAATGAGTCAAGCCATAATAATAATAAGAGTCATAATAGTAATAACACGACAAAGCAACGTCTTGCTTAACTGATGTCTCAGTGCCTACCTATGCCGGTTGTAGAAGAAGAGCGTCGATAGCTTTCAAAGTTATGCTCTGGCGTACACTGCAAAGGGAAAGCAGCGCACAGACGAAAAGCGCTCCCTTAATTGCCACAAGGCATCGTGGAATGGTTTGATTGGAAAATATAATTAGAGTCGCTTGCCAGGTACGGAAACTTGAATTGGGTGCCACGAAAATAGAATATGTCAACCGGTGAGGATCCGCATGTCTCAGTAATGCAAGGTAGACTGCTCTGATTCCTTGCCGAAGATAAATACATAAAGAGCTGCACTCGTTACGAGGTTACGAATGTGCAGTTCAATACATGTGACCTAATATGGACACTCGGCGGCAGTATATTTTATATATCCCAAACACGAGCCACCTCCGTGAAATGTGCTTGCACTGAAACCATCAAACGTCGCTTGCTGAATGCCAGAAAGAGGGGCAAATATGACAGAAAAGGCAAGCTGCTGCTCATGCGGAGTTCGTTATTCTCTCTTTTGGCAATGTCCTCTGTGAGAAAACACTGACGACAGGTGCGTTTTAAAACTTTCTGAGGATCGCGTGTCGTCCCTTATCCTCTTTCTTATTGTACTTATCATGTCTGTGCGTTTATGACTACATATTCCCTTAAATAAAACTATATTTGTTGTTTCTAGCTTTTATTATCTTCATAAGCTGCACGAAATTTCGCTGGCTATACTCTTTCATTAATTCTAGATTCTGTTCGAAGGACCACACAATATCGCGTGGGGTCGAGCAGTCATATCGCAGGTTTCAGTGGTAGATAATGAACGGGCTCTTTGAATCGTAGCAAAAAGAAAAAAAAATGTTTCCTAGTTTCTTTCTTTTTTTTTTTTTTCAAAAACCGAAGAAGTTGAAGTAGCGGACGTTAATTTTGCAGGTTTCAAATTACAGTTACCTAGATCATGGTCGCCATGAGCCCACCGCGAACGAGAGGGTGCATATAATCACAATGAAATCTTTAAAATTTACTTTTTGTAGAAATAGCCTCGGCCGGGGACACGAAAAAGACAACAGTTTTCGTGTTTTTCTATTTGCTTCGGGTATCACTGTCGAACGTCAGTCCACCAGTGTTACATCGACCACGGATTGCAGGCATATAATGGCGCGGCACGTTCCTGCGCCTCCCGTGGTGACCTTGGAGACGAGCAGTATAATTTACAGCACACGATACCCCAAGGAAGAAGGAAAGTGTAGTCACCTTGTCTTCTTTCCCGCCTCAGAAAAAAGTGCTTGTGCGAAAAACCACCGCTCTAGCTCAGTTTCTGTATAGCGTAGAGGTAAAAACGACGAAAATAGTCTCCCGTTCAAAGGAATGTCATCGATATATCACAGTGTATCCTTGTTATATGAGCGCATCTCGCGGCAAAGCACGCACATGGTTAATTGAGTTCACGTTTTACGACTGTTGGTGAAATGCGGCTATGGTTACCTAAAGTTTTTTCTCTCTCTCTCTCTCTCTCTCACACACACACACACACACACACACACACACACACACACACACACACACACACACACACACACACACACACACACACACACACACACACACACACACACACACACACACACACACACACACACACACACACACACACACACACACACACACAGCGCAGCGTCCAAAGCTGCAAGAAGCTGCAGACGCTTCCTGCGCACAACGACCAAAGGATTCCGTTTTTGGTGATAAACACACGCGAGATTTCGAGGACGAAAATGTAGGGCAAGGAGCTGGCACCGGTACTAAGCGCAAACGCGTAGAGCTGGCGTTAACTTTCTGTATCGAACATAGCAACACGCTCCTAAATCCAGACTTAAGCACATCGCTCAGGGTATTTATGAGCTCTTTAAATGCAAGGCAGCGACCGTTGCGAAACACGACTCTGCACACCGCGGCAAAACAAAGAGAGAGCTAAGGAACCATCAGGAAAACAGCAGCCGCAAGGACGCCGGCCGCGTGAGGTCATGACGTCAGGTTTCAGGGAGGAGAATCCGAAGGAGGCTGAGAGAAGGCTTTCACCTCGGAAGTGACGCACAGGAAGCACGAGAAGCGACGCTAGCGGCGCCAGCGTGCGCTGTGTGAACTCGATGCCGATTGCTCATTGTCCCGTCGAGGAGGAGGCAAGCACCCCGTGTGCCCGTGGGCGAGGTTTTGCTTCGAACGACGCGCGTTGCTAGGCTTGCATTTCTTGGTGCTCGCGACGGTACGCCCGGAGGCTGCGGTGTGTGATACGCCGATACCATGTGCTCGAGACGCTGCCAGTTTCCCCGGTGGAAGCAGAAGAGGCGGCGATGACGCTGAACGCGGCATGCCGAACTGCGGCTTCGTTTGTGCGCCTACGGGCTCTCTGCGTCCACGCCGAAGTCTGGCGACTGCGAGATACTGAAGCGAGTTACGACAATCGCCCAGCCTGACAGCGTGCTCTGCGTAGGCTCGGTTTGTGCCGTCGACTGTGATAAGCCGCCACCCCGACCGGCTTCGCACGTAAAGAGCGTTGACTCAAAACCTTTCTGAGGCTGGCCTCGCAACGTGCTCAGCGTATCTTTGCTGTGATTATTGAGTGTAAACACTGTCAACGATCGCCATGATGAACTTCAAGAAGTGCAGCGGCGTACGATCCACAATCCTGCAGCTTCTGCTCGCAGTGAGCCTGCTGCAGCTGGGCACCCACCCGGACTCGAACCCTGTCCGCGTGGACCGGCGGTCCGACCTCGTCCGCAGTGTGCGCGTCGGTGTCCACTCGGCGTTCACGCAGGCCCAAAGCCTTACGCCTCCGCTCTTCATTCATCCCAAGAGCGTTGATGCCTTCGACGCGAACCCCATGTTCGCAGAGCTGCACGAACTGGGAATCCCATCGTTACTGCGCCGGATCCGAACGCGGGTGTTCGCCTATCTGGCCGAGGACCCAGGGCCGCAGCCGTCGAGGGTCTCAAATGAAGCAGCCGCCGCATCCGACAGCGAACAACGCGCCGACTCCCCGAACGAGGCGTCCGACGCAAGCGGTAACCTGACGCAAGAGGTAAACCAGTGCATGTGGAAGCACCTTCCGATCATTGCTCACCGGTCAAGTGTTTTTCTGGTTCTTGCATCCTGCCTTCTGTCATGCTCGGTAAACAGCGTGCTTTCTACGAGGAGCACGCGGATAAAAAAAAAAAAAAGAGAGAGAGGGAAAGAGTTCGCCTGGGGGGGGGGGGGGGGGGGGTACGCGGTCGCGCCCAAGGGAACGGCCTCAACCAGGTGTGCTTCCTCCTACGGGCTATGACATGAGGACGGGACAGAAAGAAAACCTTGAAGTGCCCACCTCTCTCTTTCCTCACCTGGATTTGTTATATATACAAACGTGGGTCGTACGTAGTAACAATGACGTGTGCTGCTAGGCTGTCGTACTTTCCCACCGTAGCGTCCGTTGTTTGTTTTGCCATGCTAATCGAGTTGCATGCTTCTGGCTGACGTTAAATCTGGCGTTTTCTTTGTTTCACAGTGCTCCCTTGAGAAAAACAAGATTTTTGAGAGAGGAGCAACTTTTGCTGTTAAGCTCTAAATAAATAAGCTGACGTATGAGCAGCCGGGCGTGAATGCTTGCGACACGAAGCGGTTACCACGCGATCGGTCCAATTTCGTTTTCAGAAACGTTTTGCTCCGCCGCAGACCGGCCTAGAGTCGTTACAGCAACTGCACTTTCGAGTATAGTTGGTGTTCGTTGATGCCATTTTGCAAGATTGCCTAGGGTTTAACTAAACGATGTTATGTTGTCACACGGACGTTCCATCGAGGTTTTCAAGCAGCATTGAATCAACCGGTGCCACATGGACGCGGCATTCTCAGTGCTCATTGAGAATTTACGTTCATGTGCGTTCGGCGGCCTTGGTTTGTGTCGCTGTCAAAGTTGATATTGATCAAACCTCTTTTTGTTTGTCGAGATCTTTCGTTAGTCGTGCGAGGAGACGCAGCTGAAGCAGTTTCAGCATTCTTGGCGACGGTATTCTAGTACACTGTAGTGGCAGCATCTTTGTTGCACGGGTGGTAGTAGAGGCCGCTGAGATTTATAAGTAGTATTCCTTCGTAATAACAAGCACAGTACTCCTAATATTCGATTTTATGTTTAAACTCAGTTATTTTTGTTTTTATTTTATTACCTGGAGTTTTGTGCACTTGAAGGGGCATTGTGGCTTTCATCTGAATTGAGTTCGATGAATATAGAATCTTAAGTGCCCGTACGACATGGATTGGTGTGGGGTATGTCGGTGGCTGAATGCAGGTGACTGATTACAAGTAGTGCATGACAGTTACAGTGGCCGCGTTGAAGCGGAAAGGAAATCGCGTGGCCTTGAACCAGCAGACTAGTTTCACACCTATACGTCTTATGGACCGTCATTTGCTCCTGTCAAACCTTTGACGACGTACTGTGCGAATCGGTCCTTAGGACTCCTTCGTCGCGACCTCAAGCGGGTTCCTAGATGTGAACCACCGGAAGGGGGAAGGTTGTCGCTCAGTCATGCCATAGTCATGCGGCCGTTTGTCACGAGAATACGACGCACCGCTTGCCGGGCAAAAACACCGCGGCGGTGTGCAGCAACCTTTCTGCGCCTTGTCGTCGGGTCCGCATAGGTCCGGCTGACGCAAGATAAGGAAACCGAAACGTGGAGGAGGTTCCACACAGCAAGCGCACCGGTTGCTGCTGTGACGCGTCTCGGAGCAATCCGCTGCGCACGACGTGCGACCGAGTTTCCTGGAGCTTTCGCGCTCACATGGGAGCGTGCAGGCCGCCGCTGCATTGGCAGCGCACTGTGATGCGAGTGCGGTTTTTATTATATATTCCGGCAATGCGGCATTCTTTACTCTTGCGTAAGCGCAGCGCCTTGGTGGACACCGCTGCGGGGGCGGGGGAATGACATCGAAGAAGGGAGTATGCTTGCGCTCGTTGACAGCCAGTCACTTAACTTCAAAATACATAGCTTCTGCTTTGACAGTGCTTGACTGTGTTGTTCTCGTCGCGTGCTGCACACTCCGCTGTTGCTTTGGATGAAGGCCGCGCGTAATTGATTCGACGGCTCGATCTTTAACTGTCGTTGACGCACGGCATGTAGGCGAGCAAAGTACGCTAGTGTAACATTGAAGACGATTCGCATCCTAACTGGCTGGGCGCAGTGCTTCGCGAAGCAAAAATAAAAAAATAAATCAGACTATATCGTCCCATTGTTGGAGAGGAAATAAAAAAAAAAACGCTTTCCTCTTGAATCGCTGGCGCGGTTCGTCTGAGTTTACTGGAACTTCCTCTTGGCTCGTCTCTGTGAGGATAAAGGGCTTTAGGCCTACAAGGTAAAATGGAGGCGCGTGATGTGCATGTGCTCGTCAGCGGGCGCAAAAAAAAAAAAAAAAAAAAGAAAGAAAAGTCGTTCGCAGCTGCTTTCCGCCGCACCTGACGCGCGGTGCACTTTTCCTGCGCGTGCGTGTGACCCCGTCCACTTCTCCTAATGAGCGCGCTGCTTCGAGTGGCAGACACCGTGGCGCGCCGCCGCCGGAATCGTCGGGTGCGGATTTCGAGCTAAACTATTGTTTGGTTTGTGGGGTTTAACGTCCCAAAGCTATGAGGCGCCGTACTGGAGGACTGTGGAAATTTCTACCACCTGGGGCTCTTTAACGTGTACCGACATCGCGCAGCACGCGGACGGCTTGCTTAGCTCCATCGAAAAGCGGCCGGGATTAGATCCCCCATCCTTGGGCACAGAGGTCGAGCACCCCCACCACTGCACTATTGGAAACAGTGTTCAGTGTGACTGATGTGTCCTGAGCTCATTAATGAATCTCGGCTGCACATAACGATGTCTCTCGGCAAGACATTGAACCAGAATGAATTCACGTCGTTCAAACCTCTTCACTTTCTGCTATATCAGTTACCTCGTGAAGCGCGCGCAACTAGGTGCCCCTCCAGAAGTACAGGTGCTCGCAAAAGTCTTCGGGACTCCTGATTCAGGAAAACAAAACACACAATTTCTTAACTACCGGGCACTGAGGATCCTGCAGGTCGCACAGGGGAGTTGCAGACCTCACCAGCCAGGTCGTGGCCGCATGTTTGCATTTCCCAGAAATAATTTTTGTTTTGCTTTTTTTTTCTGCATCTATTGGGAAACTGTTCAAAACGACTCGTTCAGTGGATCGTCGTGCCGCTTTTCGTAAATGTGCAATATTCTCAGGCGTCTAACATTATTTGCTCTAGTCGTTCTCCCAGAGTGCAGCAGTTAACGCATCTGCTAAAAATACTGCCGTCTTGTTGGCACGCTTGTTTGTTTAGCGGAACTGAACCCTTCGGGTGCGTCCCGTATGAGACGCCGACTTGAAAATTTCGCAAAAGCGAGGGTAGCAAGGAACGGGACGAGCCCGGCGTCGCGTCTTGCACGTTCCTCTGTTTTGACAAACTTCCAAAACTGAAGGCCGGTGTGAGGACCTCCCCGTTCGTACACAGCCGGAAGAAAGAAACGAATTCTGAGATGGAAGCACCGGTAGGCGTTGTGTAGCAATCAGTGCGTTTCGGGTCGAAGGCGATCGGAAGCCGTTGATTGCGATCACGCAGTCGAAAGGCGTCCTTGGTAGCTCGGATATATCGCCGCCATATCTCGTTCGGAGCTCCGCCTGCGTTATCTCGCGATGGGACACGCGGTCAGGTGGTTTCTTTTTCAAGCCCGTGGCATTCAGTGCGAATGAAACAACAGAGCCAAGAGAATGCGTTTGGTTAAAGGGCGCTCGTTGGCCAAGTTTGTCTCGAAACAGCGAGGATTGACACCCGTCCCGAAGGCCTCGGTCATTGCAAACGTTGAGGGCATAACTTGGAGTGCGTTTACCGCTGTTAAATTCGGGACACCCTAGTGAGCTATGTAAAGAAACCTTTCTCAGTTAACACCCGTGTTATTGCTGTCACTATATAAAGACGTTTCAAGACACAATGGAACAAATGCGAATTTTATATTCCACCAAAGGGCAGGGCGGGTATATACAAGAAAACGTTCCCAGAAAAAATGACTCCCAGAAGGTAGTTTCGCGGAAATATAGGCCTCTGATGAAGCGGTCTCTTGATAAAAAATTTAATGTCCGTTGAAGCTTTCCATGTAATGAATTCACTCGAAAAAAAAAAATGCAATCTTTATTGGCCTTCTTTTTTTTTTTTTTTTTTTTTTTTTTTACTCTGAGGCTGTATGTAAACTCCAAAAAGCTACAGTAACATGTAACAGCATGGAGTGATTGAAGTTGTTGCAAGATACAGGTATAGGATTAGGCTTCATATTGTGGTCACCGTAGCGAACTTAAATTCTAAATATAGTAAATAAGGTCCACAGATCATTCACATACCTAAGACCTGGCTGATATATACGCATCGCTTCACACACAGTAGCACATGGTAGTCAATAATCGACTGTTGCTGTCACCATGTGAGCCCATATCCAAGTTCTGGCTAACTTTTAAAAGAAAGTGACAAACCTCCTTCCTGCTTCCGCGTGGTTAACAATATTGTCCTGAAATGAGCTGCGATGGGGAGTGTCTTCTCGAGGGAAGCGAACAATACACACGCAGGACAGCGCATAAGATAATGTTCTATATCCCTCGCGCGACCCATATGTGACGTAACGTGCTACGCCTGTCTTGCGCATTCGTGGCAGTCTTTTATTGCAGGTGATTCTACGAAAAACCGCACTGCAATGCACTTCCGCAGGCGACTTAGTCGAAGGACCACCCAGAGACGCACTTGTTACCGTTTATTTCCATTGCCAGCATTAACTTCTGAAGCGAAAGCGTTTCTTCTTTCATGGGCCCCGGACTGACACCAAAGAAAAAAAACCCTCCGATCGCAGCCAAGCTCGCAAACCACTAGACCAAGCCGGACTCGTGAGAAACCCATATCGTAATTCATATTATCTTGCGTGACGATTGGAAAATAATTAAAATAAATAATAGTAATGATGACGATGAAGTCAGTGACAATGATAATGACGGCACATTTGGTTGGTACTGAAGATAGTAGTGATAGGGATGATGATGACAGTGACGTTGCAGTTAATGAAAACAACCCTATAAAGTGGCTTTCGCCATTCCCGCTCTTAAGCGCAGTCCTGCATTTTTGTTTTCTTTTCATTTTTTCTTATCAGTTTGGCAACTTCCGTGCGGCGGGGGGAATAGCTCTAGAATCCACGGGGAAACTCACTCTATGCCTTGAACACTTGCCAGATGTATATATAGGAAGATCACCTAAAAGTCCACCCAAATGTGGAAAGCATAAAACATATATGTAAGAAAGGCCTCCTTCGTTCAACCTGATGCTCTACGACTTGCCGCATTGTTTCAGTCGGGGCTAAAATAATAGTCATTGGTTCAAGGAACGGATTGTGTGACTGCGAATCTCCAGGTGTTGTACATAGGCTACTTTCGTGATTTATTAACACGACAGCGTTGAAGAGCCAGTTCTGCGAAAAATGGCCTCCGGTGTCACACGAGGCCACATAATCATGACACCAACTTGGGCACCTACTTCAAGTTGGGAACCGGACTCTCGACCTCTCGCCATGCTGTAAACACGGATTGCCCTCATCTACATCACACTCACTGTCTCAGTGATGACCGGCTGTAACAGCGACGATGGCTTTCGGCGTTCTTTTTTTCTAGTTATGTGTAGTGGTGAGGCATCTTCCTACTCATTTACCAGCCACATTATCATCAGAGCTACTTCGTGAGTGAGAGGAACCTTGATGCGGACAAAAAAAGAATTTTGCTTCTAAGGGAGACAATCTATCGCGCAAGTCCTTAGCACGAGTGGTGGGCGTTTCTATTAACCTTACTGTGGCATGCCTCTTTCTTTTGTATATTTGAGGGCAAATTATGCAACTTCAACTTTCAAGAGGAAATAGGTGAATTGTATAATTGAAAAAGTGATTGTTTTGTATAAGCAAACTTTGCTTAGAGACCGAAATTTGTTCTAGTGAAAGTGGTAAACGCTCCACTGTTTTTTTTATGTAACTCTCAACAGTCACTGCCTGCCCGGTGTGTAGATATATTATCTGGTAAGGAACATCTCACCGTCATGCACCTCAACATTTGATTTTTTTTTTTTTTAAATACCTTACAGGTCCATTAGGCATTGTGTAAGGGGGACGGAAAAATCAATACAGTGCTATATATATCTATATATATTTTGCCAAGAAGAAAATCGGCACTGGTGCGAGAGGAGCCCTCGCGCTAGGCCAGCCATTAAATCATCGTTCATCCTGTCACCATGTTGTGCCGTCTTCTTGCTTGTCACCACATAACAATATATATTATGCGGTGACAAGCAAGATGACGTGTGAAGATGTGTGTGCTTGCGTGTGTGTGTGTGTGTGTGTAAGGAAACAGGCAAAAATGCAAAGCATGGCGATCAATATATGAACAAACAAAATAATACAGAAGAGCACCATGAAACAACGCGGAAATACTTATATCACTAAGAAAAAGAAATACGCGACACAGATTAAATCACAACGGTACACACACAGATTAGGCACTAGAGCTTTGTCCTTATAGTCTCGCGCGTTTATTACGAGGTTCTAGCTCGCCGAGATGATGATTGCGCACGTTCAGCTTTCTTTTCCCAAATATTTTGGAGTGGTCAGAAAAAAAGAAAAAAAAAAAGAAAACTCCGATTACATGGGGATTGAACATACACGGGGTTCGCGGCACTGAGAGCGTACACCTGCGTATTCTTACATGTGCGTGTGTTCAGAGGTTATATACTGCGTTTGCTAATTTGTTACCTTAGCTTGCATTCATGCAGTTGGTAGCTGGAAGTGCAAGTAAACGATAAATTTCGTTCTGAAAAAAAATTGATTTTCTAGGTTGACATTGGACCGTAGTCAGTGCCGCGGATTCCGGCCAGAGTTTCGTTGTGGTAATCGCATGACAAGCTGTAGATTGAACCTTATGTGCCAAAGACGCGGTGAACCTCACCGTTGGGGGGAGTGGGGGCTGAAAATTTCGATCTTCAGTTGACGCTGACTAGCATCGCACACTACGCTTGCGTGTTCACCGCTATTGCCCCCTCTTAAATGCGGTCGACAGGGCTGAAAAAAAAAAAAAAAACAATGCTGCTCCATCCTGAGCCGCACAACATTTATAATAACAGATTAGTGCTGTAGGTAATTGCAATATTCATTAAATGAAACATCAAGGTGGGAGCAAGGTTTCTCTACCGCTCGACTCCCATTGCCTTCGCTGCGATGTGTTGTGTATCCGGCTTTTGCATTAAATTTACTTTATTCGAGCAATTTCGGTTTCGTCGAGCAACGGGGCACATTATTGTCAACGCCTTCGATGCGCATCGCAAATATATATATAAAAAAAACAACAAACAAACGAAACGCACAGGCGTTTCATACCAAGCCAGAAAGGCTTTCCGTGGGAGCTGTGATGCAACCGCGATCATACATTTGCCCGTCATATTGCACGGCTGGTGGTGTCTTCTATATGTCGTGAGAATTTGAACAACATTCATTTTATGTAATCAGCATTCGCGGAAGACATTTAACGGGAGCGCTAGAAATCCCGTGGTTGGCTGTTAGATGAGATAACTGGGTTAAAATCACAGCGAAGGCTTCCCATGTTTTGGAGTTGAAGTCTGATTCCGTTGCTTATCATAGGTATTTCGCGTTTTTAATGGTGAAAATCTCTCCCAGCACTGCTTGTGATAGTGAGTGCGCCAGATTACATGTTACTCCGATTTTACTCCCTTATGTAGTTTGTGTTCACTACTGGGCAACGCAGGCACTTTCGTACGGCAGGGCTTTATGTCCTGCACATAACGCGGGAATTGAGTGAGTGAAATAACACACATTAAAGGATCGGTGATTAAATGCATATGTATACAGGAACGAGGATCCACCGAAGGAAGGGACCATGAAAAGATTTGTACTAAAGCTAGAAAAGCACGAACGACCGCTATTCCGTCACTCGATACCTGCCGACCCTTCCGATTGCACGAGTATGCCTCAAATCTTCCGATAGGTGGTCTCCAAGAAGGTCATATCGGTTTCGACTGGTGGCGGCGTAGTGGTAGATCATTCCTTGTAGGCGGCAAATTCGTCGGCGGCTGGCAGCGGCGCGCAGCCGCGCCTTCGGCCTCCTAGCGCACTTGGCGGTGAAGTGTGATTTCTGCGGCCCAAACGCCATTGATCCTGTTGTATTGGCCGCATCCCAAATCGAGCTGCGGTGGCGTCATAGCTCATCCTTCGGAACCACCAACAACGGACAGAATAGCGTGTAAAGGGGATGGTTTCATATTAAACTAAAACGGCGTGCAGACGTCTGAAGGATTCACCTTTCATGCCTTTGGTGTTTCGATTAGCACTCATAGAACATCTCGTCCTGAACCTCCCCTTCGGCGCAAATAAAAGATCTTCCGATTTTTGATCTCACGAGTTTGGCTCGTATGTCTTCGAAACACACACAAAAGAAAGGTAATTTCACTAACGCCGAGGATATTTGGGTGACGAAAAATAACGGTCCTCCTCACCCCTCGTCAATTCGACACACGCCAAAGTGGAAGAAAAAAAAATTACTAAAACAGGTCTCAACTTCTCGTGGTCCGCTGGCGTCATTTGGGCACGCCCAATTAAAAGGCGCTCCGGCAAGGCCCAGTTCACGTCAACGGGGAGGTATCAGCCACCAACGCGCTGTGAAGTAGCGCCCTAATCGGTTGCGAAGAGCTATTAAATTGCACAGTTTACACAAGGCTTTCAACTTTGACTCGAATGCTCACGAAGACCACGTCTACACATCTGTCGCGCGAGATCATGACTATATAAGGCCTTTTCAGGGTCCCTGACGCTTTCGGGTTTTAAGTGTCCACCAATCTTTTTTTCTTTTTGCATTTGGTTTCTGCATTATGATTTTAAGCTTAATTGTGGCTATAATGCGCGTGTCTACGCCAGTAAGCTTTTCTGTGCCAGTATGTCCATTCAGAATCCAATAGTCTTTAACACATACTTCCGAGCCTTAGCAATTTAAGACACATGGTGCTGAACGAAAGTCGGGACTCGAAACCACTTTAGGTGGCAAAAATTAAAAATGCAGCTGAGAGCTATTCTAGTGTATTTCGCCCTTGATTGAATTATGGTTAGCGACGCGTTTGATGGCATTAGTTAGGGACATTTTTTCCTACTTCGCAAATGGAGACGCTTTACTTCTTTTTCGAGGACGTTTCCTTCCGGAACCCAGGCAAGGCTTGTACTGCGAAGGAAAGATGGCTTCCTAGGGCAGATGAAGTTTGCGGTGGCCGCAGCTGGAACAGGGTAGCACGTGGTCGTCTGAGCTGCCGGATAGCAAGCGGCTCCCGTGAGCGCACTGCGCTCTGCTTCATTTCGGTGAATTTCGGTGCCCTGGCAACGGCGGAGGAGCCGGCCGGACGCGTGAGCTAACGGTGCCAAGATTGGCGGCGGCTTTTTGACTCGGAATGCCAAGACCCCCGGCCTGCTGCTGCTGTTGCTGCAGCGTAGGCGCGCTCGCCGTCGCGTGTACGGGAATAAAGTCCGCCGTGTTGTCCTTGACTGCGTCCCTTGAGCTCGCTGTCGATTTCTACGGCACCGAACGTGGGCGACCGCCGCCGGTACAGGCTGGCGCTAACCAAGCAGCGAAAGCGCACGGTGGGAAGGTGCATCAGCCACGCGACACGTCACGTACGGTTGACCACCGGCGTCGTCACGCGCTGGCCTTGACTCTGGCCGAAGTGAACAACCGCCCGCCACCCCCGCGCGCTAAGCAGGCGCGCGCCTGCGGTCCGGCCCCAAAAACTGCGCAGCGAGTGAAAAGCGCCGCTTTGAGCAATCGGCGGAGGAGGGAAGAGAATGCTGGTTACAGTGAACCTGGGATCTTAATTTTGGAGCCTGCCTCCGCTGCCAACGCAGTGCAGGGACATTGCTGCCCCGATCGCTGTCGATGTCGCCACACTGCGGCCTCGCTTCTCGGAACTGGCGGGACTCGACTTCTGGGTCGCGATCATCCCTCCCCGAGCATCGTGTCTTTGACCTGTAATGAGCGTTTCTAGCACTCTTATTTTGAGGCACCCGTCGTAGCATGGACCCCGATCGTGCGGAGGTGCGCGAGGCAGTTGTTTTTGAAAGGGCCGCTCGGGTTCAACACCTGGTCGGGGGCGCGCAAAACGCGGGTGTCGTCGGTGCGCTTGGGAAACGCGCGTTGCGCACCGGCGGTTAGTCTTCCTTGGAAGCCGTGTGACCGGATCGCCTTGGACCCGCGCCCGGAGACGCGTTTTGCCACCGGGCTGGAAACCACCGCCAGCTGCCTGCTCCGGCCCTGATCGTCTTCGCGCGCTGCAGTGTACGTCGCTCGTGCGCTCCGGGGTCGGAGCTCTTTCGAAACCCCCGTGTGCGCGTTTCCAGGTCAAGACTCTGGCGCATTGACGATGCCCGACGTGGGAGAAGAGGGACCTGCTCCTCCCAGGCGCGGCCTTCGCCAAGAGGCGCTGCCGCGGGAAGACTTGAACGGTTCTGCTAGTGAGCGCGAAGGGACGCTGTCGTGTGCGATCGAAGGAACCCATGTGCGGGAAGCCGTCCGAGGTGTTTCCAGCCGTTCCGTGGCCTTCGAGTTATGTGTGCAGACTTGACCGTCACGCGCGGTTTGGTGCTGTGGTGCCCCTTGCATCTTCCGTCGTTGTTCTCTGCGTCATCTTCCAGAAACGAAACTACGGAGTTCCTGTGATCGCCTACTTCCGTTCGCCCGTTTGACTTCACGCGTGGACTGCGCGGCGGAGTAGCTGTCGCTTTGGCACCACTCGCCGCACTTGTGTCAATAGCCGACGGAAATACCTGCCGCCGATTGTGTTCCTTTGCTTTGCTTAGCGATGGCATCGACGAAGTGTCACGTGGTTGATCACGTGGACGGACGTGTACCGCGCGCCATCTCGTACCGCCTGTTGTTGTCGGATGGGCCGCATCGCGTGAGTGGCATCACGTGATTTGTCAATACTGTTACTGCACGCGGAGCGGCGCGCACTGTTGTAATTATACGAATACAAAATGTGTATGATTGCATGGTTCTAGCACTGGGGTCATACAAAATGCGTTATTTAGTGTTGCATAGATGATTACTGGGGCCAATACTTCAAACCAACTTAAGCTGAAGAAAAACGAAAAATTGTCATAATGTAATTCTTGAAAAATTGTCATAATGTATTTTTTGAAGCTTAAAGCCATAGCAGATCGTATCATCTCTCTCAAGCACGCTGTCTTAGTAAAGCTTTTGCTCAAATTTTATATAATTAAATTATTCTTGTCATCAGTGTACTTAATAACATTAGTAGGATTAAAAGTATTAAATGATGACACCATTTCTGCCCCCCCCCCCCCCCCCCCCCCGCCTCCCACTTCCAATCGACAGTATTTTTTCTATCACACTTTGGAATGCTTTGCTCCATGTGATACTTAGCTGGTGAGAATGCGGCGACAGGTATATGTGCCATCTGTTTTGCTGCCTGGCATTTCATTATTAATGATTGCAACAGACTGGCTGGACAGATCCTGTTCACTGTGCCAACATGCAAATGTTTCAATGTTTCAACTTGATGATGGTGTGCCCCTGGCAACTAATCCAGCACTAACAGCTTCGAATACCTTTGATGTCTATGCAGTGAACATGTATGTAAAAGATGTAATTAGGGCTTCCCTTTCTACATGCAAGTCAGTACTGAACTTACCTATCTGTACCAGCTTTAGCAAGCAATGGAAATAGGCTTATTACAAGGTTCTCTTAAAGAACCAGCAGATTAACAGAAGAGCCCGCTCTGGATTTTTTATTTTCTGGGCCTTAGGAAAAACCAGCATGTGCTGCCGGTATGTGCCAACAAATTGATATGGCTTCGCACATTCCATTTGACAATTTAAAAGTGTTTTGAGCACCCAGAGGGGCCTCCTGTAGTGCAGTTTTGTTCTGTATCAGTTGCGACGGGTTGAAGCTAAGACAATGCCCATTGTATAAAAGAACTTTGAGCTTGTTGCAACAAAGTGGAGGAGGTCGCTTACAGCTTTGAAGATTGTTTTATTACCATTATCTTGACTTTATACTTTGTTGCTTTGCTTCGGCACCCAGCATATTTTTTACTCAGGACGGATGAAGTAGTAATGTTCCAGCCTATTCTCTCAACAAAAGCATTCCTTATGGCACTCATAGATGGAGTAATGGGTTACTGCAAATGAGTGCGCACTGTTTCATTCATTTTGGTCGGCCATGCTGGTGAATGTGTCATCTGAAAAGTTACTTCACTGTGCACTCAGGGAGCACATAAAAGAGGACACTTTGTTTGGGTTTAACCATTTGTTACCTCCAACCGAAGAGCAAAAAGTATGCTTTCATTTTTCTTAGTTGTTTTTCATCTGGAATTGACGCAATCATCCACGAGTAAATGCCTGCACTGTTGGATAGATCGTCCTGACGGTGATAATTCTCAGTGCACATGCAAAAACGTTGTTCTCCAAGCATGAACAAAGTGCCATACAATCTTGTAGTTATCTGTTCAGTTCATGTAATTTCCTGGTTTTAAGGCTTAAAGTCTTGAGCAGTGAAAATGTGCCTTACAATTGCACTGTTTTTTTTTCCCCCTTTTTGTTAATGTGTTTCGAGATGACATGATTTCCTGGCAGGTACATTCAAAAGGTGCATTTGGGTTTATGGTCTCTTTCCTCTGTCCTCGTCCTTATTGCGCTACCTTTTTATTCTAAGAGTGTATTAAAAAATCCAGCAAATTCTGCCCTTGCGTCATGGGTAGTGTGCAGCAGATAGATGCCTGACATAGGAACGGGCTGCACCTTTAGTGGTGCGGCAAAAAGCAAGTGCAGTGAAAGTCGTCCACCATGGCGGCTTCTCCATGGAGCCTATGTATAAAGGGGTGAAATATCTGAAAATCCGAACACCACGATAAAGAAGATTCAAGTTTCTTTTGCCATGGTCATTGATGGGGTTGCTGTATTTTCAAAGCTCCTTCTGAACTAAAGACAGTAAAAATTGTCAGAATTCTGCAAGCACTAAATAAAGAAGTTATTTCAATCTTCCTCGAGTTCGCATTTTTAGGATTGTCAGTAAGTGCATTTGTACCTGGTTGCTCAGATGTGATTTAAAAACCTTAGTCTGTATCATATTTGTTGGTACAAAATATTCTTAAAGGCTTTCATGGCTGAGAATATTGCATGAGGGAGAAGGGGGAATGGAGTACTGGCAAGAGATAAAATAGAGAACATTGAGACCAGAAAATCCAATGAAAAGCAAAAATGAAATGAAAGTTCATGGCTGAAACCACATCATGTTTTGTATGTTCTGGCATGCTTTTATCTCATTCTTCACAGAAACAAGATTCTGCTGCTCTGTCCTTCCCATTCATTGCCCCTGTATGCTTGGTGCTTGGTGTGTAAAACAGTGGCCAACACCTCATTGCCTTCGATTTGTGCCTTTCACATGCAGGATATGGATCTCATTGAGATCCTATGGAAACAAGACGAAGACCTTGGTGTTTCACGAGATGCCTTTGACTATCACGGGGCCTCTGAAAGCAGCAGCAAGGCAGCTGCCAAGGCATCACAACCTGATGTGAGCTACTTGCCTTCTGTGTACCCTCTTCAAATATGTAACATACACTTTTCAAACATGCAGTCGTCTTGCTACAGTTCACACAGGTCACGGGAGCAAACGTTTCAGTTTGAAAACCTTCTCTAGATAGGGCAACAAATTTAGCAGTCAAAGATCACTTGGCACCATTTTATGACTACTTGTCTCCCTGGGGAAAGTTATGTTTTGGTTTAGTGGACACTTAAATACCCTTTAGTAAAACTGTTCAGATTCAAGTAACATTGGGCTTATAGACCAATGGCCCTTGCAGATGGAGCAGATGCCTTTGATACTGTCCTACATCATAGACTTCACAGGTGCTGCGTGCATGCGTCGTCATTTTCTTGCCTGTTCAGATCTTTTTTAAGGCAAGAGCCTTTCCATACTTCGTCTCACAAGATGTTTGCAGCACTGCAAAAGGCAGAGGCACCCCAGACCAATCAGGATCACACGCACTACAATAGTCAATTGTGCTCCTTTATCCCCCAAATTGGCGGGGGTGAGTAGAAGCACAATTCTCTATTGTAGTCCGCAGAAGTGAGAGGCACTTACTAGCACAATTGCAAGGGTTATACTGCCTTGCGCAGTGCTGCAGATATCTTGTGAGACGAAGTATAGGCTCATGGAACGAAATCCCATGCACAAGATTTGTGCATGAGATTTGTGCGCAAGATCCGTCATTCCGTGAGATTCTGCGAGATGTGTTCTTGCCTAGCTTTCCTGCCATCTACAATCCCACACTTTAACACACACCAAGGAATGCCACGCGACAGGAACGACGGTGTACTGACCAAACTCACACTTGCCGGAGAAAGTGTGACAGATACTGCGCCTTTCTTGTCACCTGATTGTAATTATATGTAGCAGTGCAACGAATGCCGATATAAGAGGCAAACGATGAGAGTCAAATGATAGAAGAGGAAGGATAGGCTTTTGCTATTCATTCTTTTCTTAAGAGGCATCTAAAATTCCCTTCTTTAGAGACATCCAAGAGATACTCTAATTTATTTGTTGTTTATAGTTATTGCTTTTGTTGCACTGTTCCTTTCCTAAAGTAAACTTAAACTGACTTCCCCAGCATGCAGTATTGACCCAGAACACTTCGTTTTTCTCACTGTATTCAAGCCCAACGACCTGTATATATATGTATGTATATATATATATATATATATATATATATATATATATATATATATTTTGAACATCTAATGCTTGGTTGTGTCGAAGAAGCTAAATCAAATGCTTTGAGTGAAAAAAAAAAAAAAAACGTTATGAATTCACTTATGAGCATACCTAATGAATAAAAAAATAGTCTAGATTTGTGGATGCTGTTGAAGATTTCAACTGCCTATTGCTTTACTCATGCAGAAGAAAGGTGAGTGACTCGAAAAGGTTGCAACCAAACCAAACCATGTGACCAAAGGGACACTTTGAGTAGCACTGAACTTGCCAAAGGGGCCACCTAATTGGTCGTCTGACATGGCTGAGTGGCTTTGCTAAAGATGTAAGCCAATGGAAAGCGCAATAATTATGAGGGACTTTAGCGACTAAAGTAGTAAAAGGCCAAAGCCTGAGTGCTGCATTCTGCTATTCAACTGGCACTAATTAGTAATAATTAACCATAAAGCAGCTAAATATTTAATCATTAGTTAATGAATTACTTAATTAGGAATCAATTATCGATTATATTTATTTCATTAATTAGTATATTAATTAGTAATTTATCCTTGATTGACATATGGCCATATAAAGCACGCATTCGTGCATACTGTGATGGTGCTCTGTGATTGGCCAAGACCTCTATGACGTCAACCCCCATCAGCCAATTAGAGTCACCGCAAAAGCGGGACACATTTTGTCCACGACAGCATGAGCCATTAAAGGCTTTCGCCTTAATAGAAGTCCAGTGCAGTCTGAAATACATTGGTAACAGAGCACTTAGTTACATGGCATCTTGTTAGCTAGTCCCTCAAAAATACTACAGAGTTGCCCATCATTTTATTTGTGGTACATTTTTCTGCACTTTGCCTTCTTGTAGTTTTGTTTGAATTCATTTGTATTTGAGTTTTAAAAGAACCCTAAATGCATGTAATTTTTGCCCTAATTTGCTACTCAGGTGGCTCCACACAGCTGAATGCACATGCATTGGTATGTAGGCAAGCTTGCCACTTTTTTAGGATGTGCCAGCTGTGCTTGTGTGTGGCTGCAATTATTGGAAACCCAGAAGAAGTAATTTGCTAGCTTGCAATAAAGAATCCCCAGACATACTGGTTTCCTGAAATATTGGATACCAGTGAAGATTGGAAAGGGATTTCATGACAGGCTTGTTCTGTCTCTTGTGGGTACGTTATTTTACAACAAAATGACTATCAGAGAAACAATTACCATACAGCTCAATGCAAAGGTGCACAATATATCCCAACTATACAACAGGGCAGGCACCCTCTCATTCTTGTGCTGTTGCTGTTCTAGCTGCACCACATTGTCACCAGAGATCACACAAAGTGCGCCCAGCTTGTAGCTCCCCCTGTGTCATTATATAGCCATCTACTGGCAAGGTCTGCTAAAAAGCAGTAAGGTTGAAAGTTGGGCGAGTTGAATCTGGTTCATTTTGAAGGTAGCGCGAAAAACGAGGACCAAGCGCTCGTGTTGTGTCCTTCTACTCTTGGTCCTCGTTTTTCGCGCTACCTGCTAAAAAGCAGTTACATATTACACCTGCGTGGGATTTTCCTTCCGAAATGACACAGGCTATGAAGAATGTTTTAGTTGAGAGCTCCGGAATAATTTCTACCACCTGCGATTCTTTGCCAGGTGTTTTGCATTTAAGCCTTCGTTAAAATGTGCCCTCTTTGGCAGGAATCGAATTCGTGCTCTCGGGCTCAGCAGTTTAGAGCTCTAACCAAGGAGGCGGTTCGGTTTAATGAAGAGGCTCATAACAGCAGCACAGTGTACAGGGTGGCCCACTCTTAGTGTGAATGCATGAGTAGGTGGTCACTCTTTAGAAAGCGCCATTGCGTTCAGCGCAACTAAGAGTGGACGACCTTGTACATTCCAGTTTCACTTGCTCAGCATCATCTCTGACGGAGAGTCGCAGAAAGTAGAACTTTGTGAGAGGTTTCTGCCGCATGCGCGGGAGCAATGAAAAACTGCTTTGTTTCTTTTTTGTCTCTCTGGTGCAGAGTGCTGAAGTGCCTAAAGAAGAAGATGAACCCTTTTCTGAAATGCATGAGGACTCCAATCCTTGGGAGGGCTTCCAGTATCGCATTGACTCTGAGACGGGTGAGCATCGCTGTATATGCTGTGTACACTTAGCTGTTGGTAAACAATACACTGAAGCTGAGTAGCACTTGGACCTTCAGTGCTTTAAGACTGGATTTCTGCAGTCTGTGTAGAAGTGGCATGCTGCAGCTCCGCCATTCCATCGAATCTCTTTATTGGTACCCTTGAATAATTTTGAGCCATATTCTAAGCCATTAATGTAGAGGGATGATTATGAGCCCAGCAATTTATTTTTCTAATCTTACTGGACTGAACTTATCAGGCTGACTATAAACCATTTTATCATGAGCTCTGCCATTTTGTGTATGTGGCACCATCTAGCGGCCAAGACAGGAACAACCACCATGCTGGTATGTGCGGTCCTATCCGCGGAACAGGCGACAAGTAGCGCACATCAGCATTTCGGAGCTTTCACATGCAGATTTTTGCTTTTTGTAGGTACCTGGCTGAAAGAAAAAAGCTTTTCAGCAGCACCGAAGTCATTCAGTCAGAAGTGACAAACATTTATGCTCTTGATCGGGTCGGCTGAAGGCTACAAGCCTGATTACAATTAGTGTGTAACTTTTAAGTGGCACAGAGAGGCAGTGGCGCCCGCTGGTTGTGAGGGCAATGAAGCAAGAAAAGCAGGGCAGCTTTCAATCTACTTTTTATCCTTTTATGATTTCTAGAGAGGCTATCGTAACAATTTGAGCAATGAATCAAACGAATGTAGCCGCTTTATGTCATGTTTAGGAGCAATGTTAACCGCGCTACATTTGTTAGGTCAGCCGATCATTCATATACTCGTTACTGCTCAACCACCGGTTTGCCGGTATGGGCGGGAAGTGGCGATGACTTGTCGACGATGGGAGCTGTTATCCTGCACTTTCTTTGACTAAACACTAGCTGCATTTGTCTAACGCTGCCGTCATACTGACATCCATATGAAAGAAAACGGACAATTGATACTTATGGAATAATGGCCTTACATATGTCGCATAACGACCTCATTGAAGGTTACTTTTATCAAAAATTATATAGTTCATTTGACGTCGCAAGATTTGCTTACTTTAAGCAATCACTGCTATTCCTATGACCATATTCTCATTCATTATTGGCAGCAAAAGCTTACGAGATGCATGCTTTTAAAAAAATATATTATAACACTGTTTCACTAAATATGTTGACAACCAATTTATTAGGTATCATTGTCTTTAAGTGGAACATGTTCTTTCATACTTTTATTAATCTCAGGTGACTGATTCGAAATAGTTTTTCTTTCCCTGGCGGCATCTGGTAAATATTTGCACAAGGAATATTACCCGCTTGTTGCCCAAAGGCTGCCGTTGTTGCACTGATATTCCCTTTTTTTTGTCCCTTATCTACAAACTCTGAACTCGCACTAAAGGCTGCCAAGGCGAAACATTTTTGGTTGGGGCTTGAAATTCAGAGGCTGCTCGTCTTCGCCCAATTGAAAGAATTAATCATCTCCTTTTGGTTGTTATTTTCTTGTTAATGTGAGCAACATAGTAAAGAAAAAAGATTTGCTAACCGCGGCACCTCTTAGCAGCTAAACTGCGGCCGAAGGAAATGAAACAATCAAGGAAAGGAAGGAAAGAACGGGGTGAAAGAAGAAAGAAAAGGGATGGAGTATGTAAAAAAAAAAATGTAAAAACGGTTTAAAGATAGTGCATCACTCTCATCAGCTAACCAGCTTGGACACTTTCTGGCTACTCAAAAACACTTTGCGTGCACAACAGACTGCGCGCGTGCGCTTTCTCCGTAGAATGTCCTGGCGCCCCCGCTGCTATCACCGCATCCCTACATACGGCAGACTATGTGAGCCACTGCTTTGTTGCTTGGCTTTCAATGAGAGGTACATCGTTGTCTGAAGGTTGACCTAATCACTGATGTGTTGCATCTGTGCTTCGCGTTCAAGGTTCATAGTGAGATGCCAGTTTCAGTCCTGAAGAATCAAATCAGTTTTTGCTTGGCGCGCTTGGACACAGCAGCAGTCAGTGTATTACACGTCACTGACTGGCTCATTCAGCGCACTAATTTTTGCTTTATTGGAAGGGGGTGGTGATTACGTTCAGTGTGTAGGAGTTGAGAAGGAGAGGTCTGGCCTGAAAGCAAAGTTGGATGGCTTCATTGAAAGACCATGCTTAGAGGAGTGTCTTATCTTTTCTTGTTAGTGTAGGGAAGGCTTCAGGGGTGGAGCTTGTGTAACTGTGTCATTCCTATAAATAGTTAGGTTGCGCCAATTTGCCTAGCCACTGGGGCAGCTGGTGCCATCTATGAAAGCTTCTTGTAATTAGATGTGCCGAGAAAATTTGCTGTAATCAAGAATGCTGATCTTTTTCCCCTTTAGCTTTGGGCGTTTAAAGCGGTTGGTTGTATTAGACATGGGTGCTCTACCAGGTAAGACTGCCACATCGGCGCAACTATTTGGGCCGTGACCCCTTTTCCCAAGCATTTCACCCCAGAAGAGCCGAGCACCAGGCCGGGGGAAAGTTTGTACCCATTTAAAAACCGGTGGGTACCCGGCGGCACCAGGGATCGAACCCGGTACCTCCCGATTGCGAGGCGGATGCTCTACCACAAGGCCACCGCTTCGGTAAAAAAAGGGCCACATAATGGGCTGTTGCCGCGCAAGGCGGACTTATTGTTGTCCGATGGCGGAACGAATCACTGCCACATCGGCGCAACTATTTGGGCCGTGACCCCTTTTCCCAAGCATTTCACCCCAGAAGAGCCGAGCACCAGGCCGGGGGAAAGCTTGTACCCATTTAAAAACCGGTGGGTACCCGGCGGCACTGGGGATCGAACCCCGTACCTCCCGAATGCGAGGCGGATGCTCTACCACAAGGCCACCGCTTCGGTAAAAAAGGGCCACATAATGGGCTGTTGCCGCGCAAGGCGGACTTATTGTTGTCCGATGGCGGGACGAATCACTGCCACACCGGCGCAACTATTTGGGCCGTGACCCCTTTTCCCAAGCATTTCACCCCAGAAGAGCCGAGCACCAGGCCGGGGGAAAGCTTGTACCCATTTAAAAACCGGTGGGTACCCGGCGGCACCAGGGATCGAACCCGGTACCTCCCGATTGCGAGGCGGATGCTCTACCACAAGGCCTAGTGGTTAGAGCGCCCGTCTCAGCTGCGGGAGGTGGTCAGTTCGAAACCCACCGGTAAAAATGGGTACAAGCGTCCCCCGGCCTGGTGCTCGGCTTTTACAGGGGTGTGCGTTTGGGAGAAGCTCCGTAAACCCCGCTGCGCGCCCCTCCTCCGCAGTGGGCCCAAACCCAGTTTCGAACCTCGCAGCCTGCAAAGGTGGTTCTGTTTGTCTTGCAAAGGTACTTCCTTTGACCCTCACCTGAAGTGCTCCCTTAGAGCCTCAGCTGCAGCAGTCCTAAAAAAAACAAAACGAAAAAAAAAAAAAGGGCCACATAATGGGCTGTTGCCGCGCAAGGCGGACTTATTGTTGTCCGATGGCGGAACGAATCACTGCCACATCGGCGCAACTATTTAGGCCGTGACACCTTTTCCCAAGCATTTCACCCCAGAAGAGCCGAGCACCAGGCCGGGGGAAAGCTTGTACCCATTGAAAAACCGGTGGGTAACCGGCGGCACCAGGGATCGAACCCGGTGCCTCCCGAATGCGAGGCGGATGCTCTACCACAAGGCCACCGCTTCGGTCAAGCTGCTTCGGTCAAGCTGCAACGGCATTGAAGATGCACTTTATCTTGGGAGAAAATCAATTGCTCATGTGGGGACAAGGTTCGGCTCTGCTGGAAGAGAGGTTCTGTTTCAGTTGCTTAGTTTCACTGCCTGAAAAAGTTGTACCCTGAAAAATTCAGTCAGAGCTTTAATTTCTTAAACACACTGCAATAAGGATTGATATTCTTGTTGATACTTCATTCTATTTCCAAAGGTCCTTTGGTCTGTGTTTGCTTAGCGTAAGTCGTAAATAAGTTACAGCCTGCAGTAGGAGAAAAAATGGGCTTGCATGCTTTGTGTATAGTCTCTCATAGCAGTACATTTCAGCATAATTAAAATTAAGAATGAGATACTCAGAAACAAAGGACATGGCTCTTTCAACTATTGAATTTAGTCTGGTAACTGGATTGTTGACTGCATTCAGCATAAAAATGACATAAAAGCTGTGAGCAGCATAGCACAACTTCCGATCTCCTGTCAGCACTAGTATTTTGCCTATGTTTCTAAATTTGGAGAAGAGAATTTCAAGAGACAAATTTTCTCTCGTGTCTTCTTAGTGTATTTTTTTGTCTCATCTGCCAACCTTGTGATGTCTTTTGTTCTAAACAGTATGCATACCTACCATAGCGTCCCCCTGGTCTTCGAACAGAACCTGAGAGTGGCATGGGCGTGCCACTTATCAGCCGTGATAAGAGATACATCCTTTGACATAGTGAAACACTGAGTACTGGAAAGATATACGTGCTGAACTTAGCGTGTCCAGCATATCATGTATGGTGCACAATGCCAATGGAGTTCTCATTTTACTGGGCTCCGTGAAAGTATTAGTAAAACCAGACCTTACTTGATCCGTGCATCCTCATAAAATTTATTTAAGAGAAGAAATTGAGTCCAACCTGATTTATAGCCAGAAGGGCTCTTTGAAGACACTTATAGCCTGCCATAGCAGGAAACAGTAGTGTCGCGTGACAAAGAGCAGATATCTTGGACATATTCTGTGCTTCCAGCGTGACCCCTTCCAACACGAACCAATCAGCCCGACTCTACCCTCTTCTTGGACGTTCTGTGCTGCATTGTGTTGCATTGCATTGCTCAGTCGTTGATTGTTAACATTTTTTGGTAGTTGTCATCTGCAGCTTACTTCAGGACCAAAAGTGCTGCCAGTTAGGATAACAGTGTACATGTAAAGGATTGAATGAAATGAAAAAAAAAAAATTCAGAAGAAGAAAACTTTAGTTGATGCATTGTTGCTTAGTGTCTGTAAGCGGTAGGCAAGCACAAGGAATTTTATGAAGTGTAGCGACCCGAGTGCTCATTCTGGAACAAGCAAAGATCTGGGCGGAGGATGAAAGAGTAGTAATGTGAGGAGGATACAGTGAGAGTGGTGGATTGCTGCACGCTCCATCAGCTCTTCCTTCGGTGGCTGCAGTGGCTTCAAGGCTGAGGCCAGGCGCCACCCCTAGTCGGCATTGCATGCGTCATATGCAGTTGCGTGTAGTTGAAATGCCTACAGCTGTGCTGAGATTTTGTGTCAGCGATAGCTGTAATCATCCAGCGAATTTTTGCTGCATTTAGTCAGCTTCACTGTTATGACATTAGCCAAAAAGATTCAGGTATTATGGTATCATTAGTGCACACTGAGAACACGTATTATTTTTATCTTTTTAAACTGCTGCTACAGCATTGTGTGGGGGGGATGCAGGCTAAGCAAACAAATGACATGGCAGTGCATCCTCATGGGAGACTGAAAAGAAACCTTGTGCGTAACACCAGACAGTCCTTGCAGACCAGAACCATCATTAATGCTTGGTTCATGAACAGCTCAAAACTACTGCGGCAGGCATTTCCTTATTGATATTCAAGTGCACTTGTTTGAAAGCTAACATGTTTTTATTTTTATTTGAAAATACCTTACAGGCCCATTAAGCATTGTGTAAGGGGGACAAAAAAATCTATAGAATGCTATATATATATTATATAAAATGTAAGGAACCATTCAAAAATAGAAAGCATGGTTACTAATATATCAACAAACAAAATAGTGCAGAAGAAAACACGAAACGACATAGAAATAATTATATCACTAAGGAAAAGATATACGCGACACAGATTAAAGCACAACGGTACACACACAGTTTATGCACATTAAAAAGCAAGCGGCACAAAGTGCCCTATATAGCGCTTAAAAAAATAGTAAGGGGGAAAAAGTAAATGGAAAGAGTATATGGGCAAACACAAGTAAATAAAACCCATCAAAGGCATTTAGCAGCTGCAACAAATTTAATAAAACTGTATATATAAGACAAATAAGGCTAAGTGAAGGCTTCAATGATGTAATGTGATGAGTTGACGATGGAACGCTTCTAGACTAGGAAGAGAAGCGATAATGTCTGGCAGGTTATTCCATAATCTGATGGCTCGTGGAAGTGCTGATGAGTTGAAGGCTAATGTGTCACCATATATTCCTGTAAAACTGAGGTGATTGTGCAATCTTTTGGACATGTGGGATGGAACATCGAGGTGAAGCGAACTTGATCTATTTGGGGTATACATACTTGTGAAATAGTGTTAGGAGAGCGAATTCTAACGAAAGGTTACTTTTAATCACAGTGACACTTGAATGGTAGTTATAGTTTCGAGGTATGAATTGTACTGCCCTATTTTGGATGAATTCTATTGCGGTGATCATGTTGTTATGATAGGGATGCCAAATGGATGAAGCAAATTCAAGTTTTGGATGAACAAACGTAAGGTAAACTAGTTTACGAATATTAGCAGGAGAGCTCCTGAGCTTACGTCATAGGTGCCCTAATGACTTTGAGGGGGCAGCGCATATGGATGTAATATGGAAGGACTATGAAAGATCAGAAGAAAAGTTAACACCGAGGTATTTGTAATGAGATACGTCAGTCAGTAAATCATCTTGAATGCGGTATGGAAAGCTGAAATTGTTTTGTTTGTGGCTAAATGACATTATTTTGCACTTCAATATGTTAAGGGTCATTAACCATGATTTGCACCATTAGTTAATAAGAAGATCTGATTGGAGTGCCAGGTGGTCATTAGAACGTTTAATAGGGCGATGGATGATGCAATCATCTGCGAAAATGCACATACAAGAGGTTATATTATTAGGTAAATCATTTATATAAATAAGAAATAATAAGGGTCCGAGCACGCTACCTTGCGGCACACCGGAGATAACAGGGGGAAGATTAGAGCACAGATTGTTAACAAACACGGACTGTTGCCATACCTGCCAACTTTTCCGAATTTTCCGTAAAATGTACGAATTTTGACCAGTCTTACGATTTTACGAATCTTGCGGGAAATTTTACGGAAAATGTTTAATTTTCGGAAAAAAAAAGTGCGGACATCTATTAACATCATGGCCTCCGAGATAACACCACACGCGCGGAAGGGTAATCTCGGAGGCCATGTTAACACTATTATGGTACCTTTGGCGGCCACGAGAGGGCAACACATATTTGTGATATCATCATCAGCAGCTGCAAACGTTGTAGTGACTTCTATCATCTACTCGGGGGAACACGAATCCATATCCAAAACTCGATACCACATCCGCCAGGCAAGTGGCTGTTCCTTTGTTCGCGTGTTTGGACAACTTTGGTGTTGGCCTCTGTTTTTGCATAATATGCGGCCGCGCCCGACTCAGTGTGACTCTGAAGTTTTAGTAATAGCGGTTTCGCAGTGCAATGGCGGGCTCAAAGCCGCGACAGTGCTTCCAAGTATTTTTGAAGTCGTACGCGGCAGAATTTCCGTGCTTCGTGCCGTCTAAGAAAAGAGAGAAGTTCGCATTTCGCTCCACGTGTGCCTGTGATGTTAACATTTCACATGGTGGCAAGTCCGACATAAAGATCCACATCGCTTCGAAAAAGCGCCAAGCATACGTGCGAGCAGCGGACAGCCAGCCGAGCCTAACAAGTTTTGTTCGCAATGAAGTGTGATTCGTGCAGAATGCCATTTCACGGCGTTTTTAGTTGAACACAATATGCCGCTCAGTGTCAGTTATCACGCTGGACCACTTTTCCGGAAAATGTTCCCCAAGTGCGAGGAAGCCAAACGCTACGCCTGTTGACGGACGAAGACGACGGCAATTGTTCGTGAAATGGCCGCGAACGCAGAGACTCCTTTGTTGGATGCCCTAAAAAAGCAGGTATTTTCGATTGCTGTGGACGGAAGTAACAATAGGGATACGCAGCTTTACCCTATTGTTGCGACATACTTCGTTAAGGAGACCAGTAGAGTTGAAAGCCGCCTCCTTTGCCTCGGTACAATCCAAGGGGAAGCGACGGGTCAGAAAATTGGAAATCTGATTTTGGACGAAATGAAGTCCCGAAGTTTGCCTCTTGAAAACCTGTTGGCATTGTCTTCGGACAATGCCCATGTCATGATTGGCAAAAAAAAAAACGTTTCGACTGTATTGAGGGAGGCCCAACCAGCTTTGATCGGGGTTGGTTGCCCATGCCACCTCATCAACTTGGCCGCCCAAAAAGGAGCTGCATGTCTTCCTGTAAAGGTTGATGAGGCCTTGGTTGACATTTGTTTTTACTTAGATAAAAGCTCAAAGCGGAAAGATCAACTGAAAGACTTTCAAAGATTGAACGACGTCGACGTCAGGAAGATGCTGAAGCATTCGCCGACACGTTGGCTGTCTTTGGGGAAGTGTTTGAAGAGGCTGCTGGACCAGTGGAAACCACTACTTAGCTTTTTCTTGAATGAAACAAAACAGTGCAATAAGCAGAGATTATTTTTGGAGTCTTACCAGATTCCCAAGACTTCTCTACAAATCGCCAAGAACCCTGCGCTGGCCTCAAATACTGCTGCACACCTTCCCAAGGCTGCTGCAGGTGTTGAAAAAAAAAAAAAGCACCGACTGTGATGGACCTTCACTAAAAAGAAAAGAAGTTCATTCTGCACCACAAGCAAAGAAACTGAAACTTCAATGCGAGGAATCTGCAGAAGCTAGCCACGTGACCCGTGAAGAGCGCCTATTTCTTTTTTTGTCGAAGCTAAGCAGGGCATGCTGTCTTTTTCTCCAAAATGTTATACCTCTTTTTGAGAAGACAAACTGCCTAATTCAGTCACAAGCTCCTTAGATTGATGTGCTCAGGGGCCTCTTGAACCGCCTTCTCGAGGATCTCTTGACTCGATTTGTGCGGCCAGGTGTTCTCAAGGGATGCCATTCATTGCCTGAAGTTGCCTATGGAGCTGTAGAGAATCAAAAAGATGATAAAGACATCGTCATTGGCATGACAACCTCCTCTGTAGTTGAGACGCTGACCTCAAATGAGAAAAAGCAGTTCTTCTCGGCTGTACGTCTCTACTTCACTGTAGCATGTGGTTATATTCGCACAACTAAGTTCCCGCTGGAAGACGTCAGCCTGAAGATGGCTGAAGTTGCCCAAGTGCAGGCTCTAGAAACTGCTTCATTCAGAAGTGTACTTCATTTCATTATGGTGTTTCCTGCTATTCTGCCCCAGCAGAGTGGAGAAACAAGAGAAGAAACAATTGATGCACTCAACGTGGAGTTTGCCAACATACAAGCTTACCAGATTCCAGCAGACATACGGAATGAGCCAAGGTGCGACATGCAGTGGTCGCAATTGGGAAGCGTTCGAGATGTCGACAGATCGCCCAGATTCCGCAGAATCTCAATGGTTATGCTGGGCATACTCTCCATTCCCCACAGTATACGCTGAATGTGAAAGAATATTCAGCTCTGTCAACAAAACTCGAACGGAGTTTCGCTCATCTGTTTCCGAGAAAACTCTAGAAAGTATGCTGACGGTGAAAGGACACCAGAGTGGCACCTGCTTTGAGCAAGCTTACACAAAGAAGTTTTTGAAGCAGGCGAAGTCAGCAACTGCAAAAGCGTTGCGAAAATAAATCGTGACACAATGGAGTTTTCGCTCATTACTCTACGGGACACGGATTTTGCTTGTGGGTGAGTGAGCAAAGGTGTTGCTAAAGATAAATTCTTGGAAAGTAGAAAAAAAAACAGCCGCGGAGGTTTTACGAACTTTGAAATCTTCAGGTTGGCAGGTATGCTGTTGCCGATGCGAGAGGAAGTTACGAAGCCATGTTGAAGTTAGAGTCTAGACGGAGTGATGATAATTTTGAAATCAAGCAGCAGTGAGCTACCCGAGCGAAAGCTTTGGCCAAATCAAGGAATATACAATCAGTTTAAAGGTTTTTGTTCATATTGAAATGCGTCAGTTGTTAGTTCGAATAACTGTGTTTCGCAGGAATAACCTTTCCTAAATCCATGTTGATTAGCATAGAAAAAGTTGTTCTGCTTAAGATGACTGAAAACATGAGATGAAATTGTGTTCAAGCATTTACAACCAATACATGAGAGATATAGGACGATAATTTTCAGCTGAAGTTTTGTTTCCTGTTTTAAAGATTGCTATTATTTTAGCTATTTTCCAATCCGTGGGCAGCAATCCACTAGTTAAAGATTGCTTAAAAATATGAAATAAAATTTTACTAGAGATTGAAATAGTATTCTTTAAGATTTTAGAATTAATGCCATCTACCCCAGCTGAAGTAGATACCTTAAGGTTATTTATGAGAGAGATGATACCTTCCTCAGTTATTTCAATGGGTGTCATGTAGTGGCAATTAAGATCGGGCACCTCCGGTAGGTTAGAGCTATCTTCGGAAGAGAGTACAGATGAAAAGTATGTGTTGAATATTGCTGGGCATCTAATATCTGAAACTGGAATGTTGTTATATTGTAGAGATATGGATCCTCCATCCCGATCTGGGCATATCTGGTTCCAAAACTTTTTGGGATTAGTTTTTATAAGCGAAGGAAGGTCGTGGGAAAAGTACTTATCTTTCGCGGAGGATAAGGAGGAGCAATATGTTTTTAATGTTGTACCGCTTTTGCATATGTGTGTGTAAGGAAATAATGAGCTCATCACAGTATACGCATTCAAGCAGTTGCCCAAAGAAAGGAGAAGGCTCATTTTTACTTTTGTTTCTGGTGTTGATCAGAGGCAAATTAGTCTGTTAGCTGAAACATAATGGGCGAGTATAAAGCAGAGAAGTAAGTGACTGCTCCATGCAGCTTGTGGAATTCGAATCGATATCTTAATAAGGTTCGTGCGGCAGAGGCAGCGTGAGAACATTCTCACTCACCCCCTGCCACTCGCATTCTATGTGCGCAGCTGCTTGTGAGGGAGGCACTGGTGAACACTCTCAATGTTAAATTGCACTTGAAGAAAGTACGCTTGAAAGCAGGAAGTCGTGGAGACATCTCCCCATGGCTCAAATGGTAAAGCACCGTATTCTACATGCGGAGGTGGTGTCTAGGTTTAGATTAGTGTGGTTGATTGCCTTTCACTACTTTGTAGTTGAGTTTCTTTCGGGTAGAAATAATCGCTGTGCTAATTTTCTCTACGATGAGCACATTGAAAGACAAATGTTCCTCTATTTTTCCAGTGGTTTTTGCGATTGTTGGCATCTTTCATGTGCGTGCCACTGATGGCACTGAGAAGCTTTGCAGTGCTAGTTGAGTACACGGGGATCATTGCAGTCACTGCATTTGACAGTCAGGTTGAGTCGACCACTGAGTGCCTGCTATGAGGAAGTGATTGAATAAAAACACTTGCTTTTTAGATAACTGGGACCAGTCCCATGGTGTGGTAGTATGAAATGAAAGTATGATAAAAAGCAACATGCTGCTGGTTGCAATCTCAGTGATATTTCCACAGAACATTGCGCAGGTGTTGTTTTTGATGATTACGTAGCAGTGCTTTCTGTCGGTGTAGCTACTGTGAGCAAGAACGAGCAAACCAACAAAAAGACAGATGTCTCGACCAACTGTAATCTCTACCTGCGAGTTGTGCCACTATAAACAGTTGTGTCCTGGGGGTGTATTCGCTTTGACAGTCCATTTCTTGAGCCCAGCTCCTTCTGACTGGTGCACTGCCTGGTCTCTGTGTGCAGGAGAACACATCCTGGGCCAAGAGGAGAACAAGCGGGAGGAGACGAGGGAGCGCGTGGACAGTGGCTGCTTCGTCCTGGACGATGAAGAGGACACCACGCTCAGCCTGCCCGCGGAGGATCGGGAGGCCCTTTTTGCCGAGCTGGATCGCATCCTCCAGGGGCAATCTCCCCAGGTCAGTGGCCTTACCCCTGTCATCGTTGTAGGGACCGGTTATTGCCGAGTGGCTTTTAGTAGTCCTAATAACTTCTGTCCTCGTCACATTCAAAGCAGTTCAAAGGTGTGAAGGTGGAATGTTTTTCATTGTTAGTCGGGGTGGGTGTCAGCTGTTCATCAGCCGTAGCTAGCAGTTTTGTTTTGGCAGTATAAAGTTCTCCTACTCCCGATTCTTGAAATTCAAATGAATCGGTATAAAATAGGAAGCGGCATTTATTTACTCATGCACATGCCTGCATCAACCATTGGGGAGGCACTTGGTTAGACATGTGGCATTGTCCCTTGTGACACTGCTAACACAATGTGTGGGATGATTGTGGAGATGAAAGGAACAAGTTGAAGCTGGCCTTACACAACTAGGACAGCGGGGACTGCTCGGGGGTCTGCATAGGCTGTCAGCCTCTTGAGAATACCCTTAGAGCCATGTTCTCTCTAGTGTTGGGTATTTATTTATTTATTTTATTTATTTATTTATTTGATACTGCCAACTGCCTCTTGGCAGTCCAAGCAGGAGTGAGTAAGTACAGTCGGCACTACAAATCAAGGTAAACAAGAATGTGAGTGACAAGAAAACATAAGGAAATGACTTGCAATACAGATTATTGCGCGGGCAAAAGCAGCTTATACAAAATTACAAAAAAAAAAAAAAAAAAAAAAAAAAAAGGAAATAATGAGCTCATCACAGTATACGCATTCAAGCAGTTGCCCAAAGAAAGGAGAAGGCTCATTTTTACTTTTGTTTCTGGTGTTGATCAGAGGCAAATTAGTCTGTTAGCTGAAACATAATGGGCGAGTATAAAGCAGAGAAGTAAGTGACTGCTCCATGCAGCTTGTGGAATTCGAATCGATATCTTAATTCCATAGTGGCTTTAGTAAATGTGGAGAGGCTTTATCTGCATTGGTAGAATGTTGTTGAGAGACCCAAACACTTCTCTGTAACCTGGATGGGGTGCTGTTTCAAGTTAGCTTTGTTTTGTTGCTGAGCCTTCACAGGACATCACCTTTGTGTAGTTATTGAGACTAGTTACTGTGTTTGTCTCTTGGCACTGCGCTGCAGTCACTGAGTACTGCACTGTTTGTCTTCTCCATATTCCATCGCCTTTTTTGCTACTGAACTGCTTTGCTTGCGCATGTAAGCAACGGTACTGTTTTTTCTGCCTTACTTGACTGCACCTAGCCTATCTTCAGGTCATCCTCATCAAATTTAACTGCTTTGCTATGTTATCTCTTGAATGCTATAAAAATAGCAAATGAATGGTATAAAGGCAAAAACCCTGGTTTCTCTCGAATATGTGAATTGCCCATTTAATCTTCTTTTTTTTTTTTCTGCAGAATATGTTAGCTGCCACATTCTCTCTTTTGACGCTATTATTATGATGTTGAGATAGTATGATCGAAAACTGATCGTCTCACCTTATTTGCTTGCATAGATATAGTGTATGTGAGTGGGAAGGGGTTTGGGACCTTGCAAGGGTTTCAAACGAAGCATTGTTATGTTTATAATGCAATCTCAAACTGTTCATGCAACCATAGCCAAGGGCCCCCTAAAGAAACAATGATGTAACTACAGTGAAAGCTCATGATGGACAGTAATATAAGTGCACAACAAAGACGAGACGAAGGGGAGAAGTGGACAACGATGGCATCTTTATTGCGCACTTATATTACTGTCCGTCATGGTTCACCAACTCGCCCAATCAGCCGTTCTTCTACAGTGAAAGCTCGTTAATTCGTCCCCCATTAATTTGGAAAATTGAATAATTAAAAGTACATGCGAGGTCCCTACAATTATACATAGGAGTCTATGGGGCAAAACTCTCGTTAATTCGAACAAATTTTGGCGTGCGTCGGTTAATTCGACCTCACTCTGCAGCCTGCCAAGCCGGTGCGCCGAGAGCAAAGAAATAAAAAAGAAAATACACTGCCGCGAGCGGCGCTACTGTATGGCTGGTAGGCCATTGTATGGTCATCATCATCAGCAACGCGAGAGAGGGTGAGGGAAGCGAGGTTAGCGGCAGCAGAAGCGGCCGGCGACTTTATTTGTGCTTTTTCGTATTGCAGCAGTCGTGTTGGTGTCGTCCGTTTAACCCTATCGACAGCAAGTCTCGTTTTGGCGTGTGTCGTGGCTTCCGGGTGTTGCTGCTATGAGCGCGGTTATTTGACCATAAGGCAATGCCTTTTTTTTGTAATTGCGTGCTTTGCCAGTGTGTTTACTGCGCTGCTTTCGAGTGGGTAGCGCGCAGGGTAGCGCGCAGTGTCTGCAGCCTCACCTTTGTGTCCTGTTGCAATGGTGACACCAGCAAAATGGCCAAAGTACCAGGCAAAGGACCTAGCGACGGAAGTAGAAATACTGAAGGCTCTCATGGATGGTGTTTTTGCGACAACAGCTGTTTCGAGAGGGTCTTGCCCTCTGCAGTGGGGCTTGCTGATTATGTGTGAATAGATGATGGTATCGCCATTGCCGGTCAGCTAACCGAGGACGAAATAATTGAAGAAGTGACAGGCACTGACGACGATTCGTCGGAAGATGATGGTTGTGAGCAGTTGTCCCAAATGCCGAAGCGCACGGTGAAAGAAGCCGCGGAAGCCTTGTCTGTGCTGTAGGACTTCTGTGAACAAATCCCTGACTGTGCGTGTGCTGCGGGCCACCTGGCAGCTGTTAGAGCTATCGTAGTCACTCAAATTTGCCCGAAAAAGCAGATGATGATAACAGATTTTTTTACCAAATAAAGGTACATCCTGTTGCGGCAAACATTGTTTTTTGTTGTTCATTCTATCGGATATGTCGACATTTGGATAATTCAACAATTTTTCGTGGTCCCGTCAGTGTCGAATTAATGCATTTTTACTGTATCAAGTATGGAAGCGGCAGACATATTAAAGTTATTGAGGCAACACTTAAAATGTGCATGCCACAGTTAGCAGTGCCATTACACTGATACAGGACCAAATATTAGATTTTAGGCATTCAGTTTTTTCAGCATAGAAAGCTTGCTATCCAAAGGGCTCAATTCTGTGACAGCTTTGTTAGAAATACAGCAGGAAAAGTTTACTGAAAAGTTTTTGGATCTGTGCATACGTCCATTTCTGTGCAGGCTGATGCTGGAAACCATGATCAGCGAGCGTGATGGAGATTGCACATTGCTAAAAGGGATGTACAGAAAACTAGTATTATACCTAACTCTCCAAACAGTGATTAGGCATTTTTAATGTAGGGTAGTGTCCATTTCAGCGTCCACATGCAAGGGTGTTAGAGCATAGGAACCCATTCCTCGCCGCTAAAAGCTTTAGTTGTCCGTGATCATTGCTTCATCCAAGAAATTCAGCATGCAGTGGTGCTATCGAGTGACAAATGCTAAAAGCACAGGTGATGCGAAGGGAGTTTTGCTTTTTATTGAAGGGTGCACTAGAAAGAGCGCAAAATACACATGACTAGTGTTTCGTGCTTGTCTGATATGGCATGGCTGAATGATATGAGGAATTAGTTTATGTGGGCATAAGTGATGTTTTATTACGGTCTAGACTAGGTGTCATTATGAGCAATACGTATAGAGATGATTCTGCTGCAGAGCAGCTCGAGAGGTGACGCTGTGTAAAAGGTAAAAGGAAGACAAGGTAAAAAGGAAGACAGGATCTAACAGGTGCACTCTGTGCATTGCTTGCAGGGCTGATAATTGGCGGCTCCAAACGTTGAGGGTTGATGCGTTGCTGATGTATCATATTTACTCTCATAATGCTCGCACTTTGCAGGAAATCGATGCGAAGTTAGGGGATGCAATAATTATGTGGGGAAATTTTTCGAGCAAATGTTTTGGAGCACTAAAAGCAAATTTAGATAGGTGTCAATCGTGAATCTTAGGTCAGCCAGTGTAAACATAAACTAAAACATTATTTTCAACAAGGTTGTCCAAAGCACGAATTGCTAAAGCACTGTTTGCCGCACGCAGCCTAACCATCACTCCCCGCATTTCGTGGTATAATTTTCACAGCAGACCATACAGTTCTACTCTTGATCAGTCTTGATCCGAGTCCGTGTCGATACTGCAACCGCTGCCTTCAGTAATGCACGCAGAACTTGACACCGAAGTGTGTGGTTACCATCTTCTAGCGCGTACTCGGTAGCTCTCAGCTTAAAAGCAGCTGTACAGCTTGCGTACTGCCCCATCACGATGTGGCACCAAGAACACGGTATACGGTGGAAAAAAACAAGCAACACGAACGGAACGAAGGAGTAATGACAACGAGACACGGAGACACCTCTCAAAGTGGTGGAATGCACACAGTGGTATAGTGTTCCAAAATTGAGAAGTGTGCCGTCTGCCGCCGACGAGCTGCTCGTTTCAGCGATGACCGCTCTGGCCGGTGTGAGAGGGTGCTGTGTGTAAGAGGAGCGCATGAGCACTGAGCTGACAGCTGGGTGAACCACCTCCATCACAGCTACTTCTTCGGACCACGAAGGCGCGCAACAATAAATTGCATCGCTTCAGCTCTGACACGCTTGAATAAACGTAGTTAAACTGATTGTGCATGATTAAAAGAACTCGTTTTCTATAAAAGCGGCTGTTGTCGAGGAAAGTGTGTATAAGTGGCATGGCACATACAGCCAATGTAAGATACAGATTGCCGATGAAATGACAAGCAACAGTAAGAAATTTGCTGAATGCATTAGGTACTTTATTTCTCGAACGTTAAAGGGAAGTTCAATAATGAATGCCTAGCATATTTTTATGATGAAAAATGTTTAACGGATACGCCGGTTCATGCAGGCTGCACTGAAGTCCTCCATCGACAGTTGCGCAGACTGAAAGCGCATGGCTAGGCTAGCATACTTTGCTTCACATATGGAGTATGCAAATATTGCTTGGAGACAGAAATCATGCCAGGGACTTTTGAATACTTTATTTGAATATGGGCAGATACATATGAATGGACAGCTGTATACAAAACAAAATAGATCAGCAAGAGCTGATGCAAACGCATGAAACCACACAGCGGACGACCTCAAAAACCAGTAGGATAAATCATTTGCTACTTATGATGATGATGATGGATTTTAATGGCGCAAGGGCGACTCAGGCCAAAGAGCGCCAGACTCAAGGTTAAAGGTGTACTCAAGTTTATATAATGGAATAGTTGTGATTTTTCATGAAGGAATAAAAAACAGTGGTGTATAGGGCCTAAAAATGTATTCGCTCTGTAAAATTGCTAAAAACAATGGTGTATAGGGCCTAAAATTCATTTGCGATATATAATGGATGTGCAATGTATAAGTAGATGTATTAAAAGATCTCATCCGTATGTAAAAAGCCTACTTGTGATAAAAATTTAAGCACTTGTTTTAAAGGAAACATTGGGTTGTCGCCAATAAAAATCGATGGGTATTTGCTACTTAAGTTAATATTAATGCATAATTAAGGCATATATACCAATATATAAAACACTATGGAACTATATGAAAATGTCATGAACTACGAGAACATGAATGAATTAATCTGCTAAATTTGAAAACACGCAAGTCATTGGCAGAATCATTAAATAGAGCTCTCAAACACGATTATTTACATCTCTTTAGTTTCAGGTACTTCATCTGCCCTGCTTTAGAGCTCTGCTCTTGGTTTAGTGAGTTCACATAAAAACAGAATCGCACGAGGACGTAGAGCTTCACTGTGTGAAGCATTATTTCTCTCTCATGGGTACGATGCTCAAGCTTGGAAACCTCTGCGCTTTGCAAACGCATCGAAAATTCACGCATATGCTATTTGCATTAATCTTCCCTGAACTGAAAAAAAAAGAAACATGATACTCTTTCAGCGTGTTTATGAGCTAAGCTCCGCAGACGGATAAAGAAGACCTCAGTGGTTGAAGCTTGGGACGAATTTCATCATCATCATCATCAGCCTGACTATACCCACTGCAGGGCGAAGGCCTCTCCCATATTTCTCCAATTAACCCGGTTCTGTGCTAGCTGCATCCAATTGACCCCTGCTAATTTATTAACCTCCTCAGCCCACCTAACTTTCTGCCGCCCCCTGTTACGCTTTCCTTCCCTTGAGATACAGTTTGTTACCCTAAGAGACCATCAGTTATCCTCTCTTCACACATGTCCTGCCCATGCCAATTTCTTCTTCCTGATTTCCACTAGAATGTCAGTAACTTGAGTTTTTTCTCTGACCCACTCCACACGTTTCCTATCTCTTAACGTTATCCCTACCATTTTTCTTTCCATAGCCCTCTGCGTTGTCCTCAACTTAAGTAGAACTCTCTTTGTTAGCTTTTGATGCAACTGTTGTATACTTTCATCTTGAGCGATACCGGTAAGCTGCTAGTCATAATCTGGGAGTGCTTGCCAAATGCGCTCCATCCCAGTCTTATTCTTCTTGTTATTTGCTTTTCATGGTCCGGATCTGCGGTTACTACTTGTCTTAAGTAGATATATTCGCCTACTACTTCCAGTGCTTCGCTACCTAGCGTAAACTGCTGTTCCTTCCCGAGGCAGTTGAACATTACTTTAGTCTTTTGCATATTGATTTTCAAGCCTACCTTTCTACTTTTCCTGTCTAGGTCAACAATCATTATTTGCAGTTCATCCTCCGAGTTACTTAGCAAGGCAATGTCATCAGCAAATCGCAGATTACTGAGGTATTTTCTATCTACCCTTATCCCTAACTGGTCCCATTCCGAGTTTCTGAATACTTCCTCTAAGCAAGCTGTGAATAGTACTGGGGAGATTGTGTCTCCTTGCCTAACACCTTTCTTTATGGGAATTTTGTTACTTTCTTTATGCAGAACTGTGGTTGCTGTGCAGCCAGCATATATATCTCCCAGTACTTTCACGTACAGCTCGTCTACCCCCCGATTTCGCAATGCCTGCATCACTGTCGAGGTTTCTACTGAGTCAAATGCTTTTTCGTAATCAATGAATGCTATGTATAAGGGCTAGTTATATTCCGAGTTTTTTTCTATCACCTGGTTGATGGTATGGATATGATCAATAGTAGTGTACTGTTTCAGAAAACCTGCTTGATCCTTTGCTTGATTGCAGTCTAAGGTTGTCCTGATTCTATTAGCGATTACCTTAGTAAATACCTTATACGTAACAAACAGTAAGCTGATTGGTCTGTAATTTTTAAGGTCCTTAGCGTCCCCTTTCTTATCTGGAAAACCACCAACTTCTCCTGGCAGCTATAGACCCATAGCTCTTACGAGCTGCCTTGCTAAATGTTTCGAGAGCGTGGTAAATAAGAGGTTAATGTTTACTCTCGAATCCCGTGAGCTTTTCGATGTACACCAAAGCGGATTCAGAAAAGCATGTTCAACAGTGGACCACCTCGTTCGACTTGAAAACACAGTTCGAGAGGCGTTCATTCATAGACAACACTGTCTAGCTGTCTTTTTCAACATGGAGAAGGCATATGATACCACCTGGAGATTTGGCATTCTGAAAGACCTATCCGATCTCGGCATCCGTGGAAGGATGCTGAATTGCGTGAGTGACTGTCTCTCTAACCGCACCTTCCAAGTAGGCCTTGGCGCTACATTTTCAAAAAACATTATCCAGGAAAATGGAGTACCACAGGGGTGTATTTTCAGTACCACACACTTCATAGTAAAAATAAATTCCATAGCCAAAGTAAGTCCGTTATGTACTCGGTTTATGTTGACGACGTACAGATTGCACACACATCAGCCAACTTAACAACATGTGAAAGATAGATCCAACTCACATTAAACAAACTTGAAAATTGGGAAGACAAAAATGGATTCAAGTTTTTCCCACAGAAAACATTTGCTGTTCTATTCTCGCTCAAGAGGGGCTTGCAGACAGACACCTTAACTGACACCGTACTTCCAATAAAGCAGGAACATAAGTTTTTAGGTGTAATATTTGATAAAAAACTCACATTCCTAAAGCACATAAAACACCTAAAAGTTAAAGCTAGCCAAGCGACTACGGTTCCCAAGGGCGCGGGATCGAATCTCGGCCTCGGCGGCAGGTTTTCGATGGAGGCGAAAAGCAAGGCGCCCGTGTGCTGTGTGATGTCAGTGCACGTTGAAGAACCCCAGGTGGTCGAAATTTCCGGAGTCCTCCACTACGGCGTCTCTCATAGCCTGAGTTGCTTTGGGATGTTAAACCCCACAAACCAGCCAACCAATCTTAATATCCTTAAAGTTCTGTCGCGCAAACGTTGGGGTTCAGATAGAGCATGTCTCCTTCACATTTACCGTTCTCTGGTGCGCTCCTGTCTGGATTATGGATCTGTAGTCTATGGTTCAGCAAGACCACCATATTTAAAACAGTTAGATCCAGTTCATAATCTTGGTCTGCGTCCGTCATGCGGAGCATACAAAACGTCCCCTGTGGTCAGCCTCTATGTAGAGGCAAATGAGCCTTCACTGGAAAAGAGAAGAAAAGCCCTTACGTGTGCATACATTCTCAGAATAAGATCACAGAAAAAACACTTTTGCTACCCAATCGTCTCAACTTGTCCTTCCAGAATCATATTTACCAATAAACCTCAAGCAACTAGACCGTTGATACTATGGTTTGAAGACATATGCCAAGACCTCGGTATATTAAATACACTGCCGCAGTAGTGGCCTAGTGGTTAGGGCGTCCATCTCGGCTGCGGGAGGTGGTTCGTTCGAAACCCGCCTCCGGACACCCACTGGTAAAAATGGGTACAAGTGTTCCCCGGCCTGGCGCCCGGCTCTCACAGGGGTGTGCGCTTGGAAGAGGCTCCGCAAACCTTGCTGCGCTCCTTCTGGGGCAAAATAGTTTCGAACACTTCAGCCTGCAAAGGTGGTTCGAGTTACCGTGTTTCAAGGGGTCCAAAATTAAAGGGCCACATAATGGGCTTTTGCCGCACAAGGCGGACTTATTATTGTCCGATGGCGGAATTGATCACTGCCACATCGGAGCAACTATTTGAGACCTATGACCCCTTTCCCAAACATTTCACCCCAAAGAGCCGAGCACCAGGCCGGGGGAAAGCTTGTACCCACTGAAGAGCCGGTGGGTACCCGGCGGCACCAGGGATCGAACCTGGTACCTCCCGAACACGAGGCGGATGCTCTACCACAAGGCCACGCTTCGGTTTCAAAAAAAAAGCAACAACCATCTTCCCCCATGGTATAACCTTCCCCCAGTATTTGACTTTTCTCTAACACAGTTCAGTAAACTCCAAACATCTCAAGAGCATATCATACAAGAATATCGTACCGTCAAAGAAAAATACAGTAATTGTACCGAATTTTACACAGACGGTTCAAAAACTAATTTCTGTGTTGGTTGCGCAGTAGTGGAAGGGCGGTCCGAAAAAGTAACTAGAATTCATCAATGTGCATCAATATTTACAACAGAATGCTATGCTGTCCTGCAAGCTGTAGAAAAAATTATAAACAACAGCATCGAGAATAGTGTTATTTACACGGATTCGCTGAGCATACTTACAGCTCTAAATTCCAAAAATGCAACCATGCCATTACTTGGTAATATAGTACACAATATAGCAAAGATAACCGCACAAGGGCATAACATAACATTATGCTGGGTTGCAAGCCACGTAGGCATCGATGGCAATGAGAGAGCGGACATTTGCGCTGCCCATGTTCACAACAAAAATCTTTAAACAGTCAGCATTCCGCATAAAGACTGCCTGAAATTAATACAGTGTAAATAGAAAGATAAGTGGCAGGCTCTGTGGAATAACACAGAAAATAATAAATTACGCCTTGTAAAACCCATAATAGAAGAATGGATATCAAGCACACAGCATTCACGTTTAATGGAAGCAATAGCCTGCCGTCTTTGTACTGGCCATACGCATCTTACACACAATTTTCTACTTATGAAACATGATAAGCCTACCTGTGCAGAATGCAGAGAAATACTCAGTCAACCACGTCCTAATTACGTGCCCCAAACTTGAGACACTACGGAAAAAGTATTTTACCTTATTCTTCAACCATGCCATCCCATTCCACCCGAGCTTGCTTTTAGGAGAAAGTGCATTAGTAAATTTAACAAGTGTTTTTAGTTTCCTAAAAGAAGCAGACTATCTGAACAAATTGTAGATTTCAACACATTTGTTTTTACTTTTCCAAACATTACACATTTTAACCTTGCTCTTGGCGCATGATAGCCTTAGTTGCTTATGCGCCATAAAACCCAGCACAACACAACACAACTCTTATGAATGAGGATAATGTTTGCGTTCTTCCATGGTTCCGGTACCGCCAATGACACCAGGCACTGCATATACAGGGTGGCCAGTTTTTCTAGCACGATATCTCCCCCGTCCTTCAAACCATAGTTATCTGATCCTCTCCAGCTGCTTTCCTCCTTTTCATAGTTTCTATTGCTTTCTTAACCTTGTCCTTCGTCACTGGTGGAACATCTGACTGTTTTTCTATACCGCCAATCTTACTACGGTCCTGACTACTTTGGCTACTGTAGAGATCAGTATAGAACTCCTCAGCTACTTTGACTATCTTGTCCATATTCGTGACGACGTTGCCCGCCTTGTCCCTTAGCGCATACATCTGATTTTTGCCTATGCCCAATTTCTTCTTCACCGCTTTAAGGCTTCTTGCCGTTCTTTACAGCATGCTCAGTTTTCTCCATGTTATACTTTTTTATATCAGCCACTTTGCGCTTATTGACTAGCTTTGATATCTCTGCCAATTCTGTCTCGTCTATTGGATTGGAAGCTTTCATACTCTGGCGTTTCTTAATCAAATCTTTCGTCTCCTTAGACAGCTTACCGGTATTCTAACTATCTGACCGCCTACTTCTACAGCGCGCTCAGTAATAGTATCTCTGAAATTATTGCCCATTTCTTCTAGGGTAATGTTGTCATCCTCAGTTAGAGCTGAATATCTATTCTGTAGCGAGATCCTGATCGAGATTTCACTGTAGTTAAAATCGTAGAGTGCAAACCTTGCAACCTTGCCTGAAATCTTGGTGAATATGCTGTTTCATCTCGAAAGCTATCGCCATCCTCTTGGTCGGTGCCAACGGTGCTACAATGAATTCAATTGCACAGTTTCGCCTGAAGAGGTGCCCTGGTGGCCGTTGCGAGAACTAATGGCGCTGCAGTCAACTTGCTTGGCGTGTCGTGTGCTACACGTGGCGCGGAAGCATGGAGCAGCTACCACGCATGCAGCTGTTACATGCTGCCGTTGCACTCTACATGGCTGAAGTGCAGTTACGACTACATTATGACAGTTATGACTTCGAAGCCATGCATTGCCTCAGAGAACGTGTTTGTGTGATGCGAAATTTAATACTGTGAAACAAGTGTGACAGCTTTTTCGACTTGCTTGCCAGAACCAATGTTCTAGTAATCTTGTCTGCTTTTCGGTTTCATTTCTTTTTATTACGCAATATCGTACGCGGCTCGTCCAGACGAAAAGGCGTCACCATCGCTGTAATCCAGCATTGAGAAAAACGTATCCAAAAAATATGCACGTCATTTCGTATTAAATTATGACGTATCCGTTAATTGTGCAGCGTTCAGTGTGCTGTCATGCAATTTCGCTTCTTATTTAGCATGCACCATCTTGTCCAGTTGCAGTCAAGTTTGTGACAGTGATTCAAGCCGCCAACATGTGTGCCTCCAATTCTATGCTGTTCACAGTAAACGTAGAGTGTGCGCCGAGAAGATGCTGCGTTTTACCCTAAAATCAAAAACAAATAGACGTATGCTTTGCCAACTACGTGCCAGCCTCTAGATGCTTAAAATTGGCAAAATGAAGAGACGGCGTTAAAGGCGCTATCGCATCCTCTCTAAAGATGAAACTGAAGCATTCTGCTATTCAGTAGAATCTCGATAAACGGAAATCAGTTAAACGGAACTACCGCTTAAACGGAACAAACGCCTCGCGATTGGTTGGTTTTGTATTAAGCCAATGTAAAAAAAATATCGTTCATCGGAACTCGAATTTTGCGACCACCGCGTTAACGGAACCGAAAAACTCGAAACCGCAACTAGTTGGACAAGCGCAGTGCCATCGCGGTACGCATCAATGCTCCCCTCCTTCTCCTCCCCGCGTCACCACTCCGGTTTCCGTCTCCGGCGGTTTCCGGTTTGCTCGTACACTGCCCAGATCGTACACTGTCGATATGTCCAGATCGACAGCGATGTGGCAACATGCCCAGAAAATACCGGGCACAGCATTATAGCTGATGTCTGCCCCCCTGATGAAAGTGAAGACGAGGAGGAAGAGCTTAAAAACGAGACCACTGACTCTGATCCTGTGGTGACACCTGCGCAGGCGGAATCGGCAGTCCAAATGCTGAAGAGTTTTTTCCAACGAGAAGAAGGTTCGGAAGTGTTTCTGCACGGCCTGTCAAGAATGGGTGATGCCATTAACAAAAAACAGCTGCGAGAGCTCAAACAAGCAAATATAAAATCCTTTTTCACTAGCCAATAAGTGGTAATTCTCACTCTTTTGACATTTTTTTTTTAATTTCAGTACTAGTACTACTGGAACAAAAATTCACTGCTTATTTTTCTCTAATAAAGTTTGTTCTCATAGTGTACCGTTCTCCTTATTACCTAGATTTCGCAAATTGAGATCCGCTGAGACTGCCAACTGAGCGCGCGCGCGCCAGCCGCGTAGGGTTCACGCAGAAGCGGATTGCGCAATGCTGAACCTATTCTCTCTTTAAACGAAACTCCTGATAAACGGAACATATTTTCCCGGTCCCTTGAGGTTCCGTTTATCGAGATTCTACTGTATATGTTTTAACATCAGGCCTATTCATGCCTGCCATGCATGCTTTGCACCAGTGGCAACGAAGCCTATTGAAACAATTACTTGAAAGTGTGTCATTTGTTCATGTCATTGATAGACATCCACGAGGTTAAAAAGCGGGCACGAGCTCTGTACAGAAGAGATAACTTATTTCTAAGGGAACAATTTCTGACCTGCATTTAGAAAAGGAACTATATTGAAATACTCTTGTGATGTAGTTCTTGTAGTAAGGCTTTTCATTTCCTTGCTGGCACAAATTTCGAACATAAAAGGCATTATACCGAGGTGAAAGCACCCTAATAATTGCGCTGCCTCGTGTGTTTCGATAGCAATGCTGGAAAAGAACTTGCAAGATCCCAAGAGCCTATCAGTGTACATAGCGCAAATCGGACAGCAGAGCTGCACATGCTGACACCACCCGAAACACAAACAACGTGAGAAGAACAAGTGAACATTTTAGGCGAGCACTTTGCCAACGTTTCAAGCTCATCCAACTATACTCGCACATTTCAAAAGCTTCCCCTTTGGACAGGTATAAAAGATGGCTACAATGGACTTATAACAATACATGAATTAAACAGAGTGTTATCTCTTGAAAAAAAAAAACAGCACCGGGGCCTGACAATGTACACTATCAAATGCTCGCCCGCCTCTCGCAAGCCGCCATAGAAGCATTGCTGAATTTGTTTAACAAAATATGGATGACTGGCAAGATACCAGAAGCTTGGAAAAAAGACATAATAGTACCCTTTTTGAAATCAGGTAAACCCCCCACATGTCCTAGCAGTTACAGGCCAGTAGCCCTAACCAGTTGCATTGCAAAATCCTTTGAAAGCATCGTAAACATAAGACTAACCTTTTTCCTAGAATCCCGGCAACTTCTCGATATACATCAATGCGGCTTCAAAAAGGCGTCATCAACAACCGATCACTTTTGGAAGGCGTTTTGGAAGAACACAATTTGTAAGGCGTTCAGCCACAGGCAGCACTGTGTCGGGGTCTTCTTCGACCTGGAGAAGGCCTACGACACCACGTGGAGGTTCGGTATCCTCCGCGACCTAGCAGATCTAGGTACCCGTGGCAGGATGCTTAGCTGCCTGAATGACTTCCTGAAGAACCGTAGATTTCAAGTCCGTTTAGGCACAGTATTCTCCATAACTTTCACACAAGAAAACGGCGTGCCGCAGGGGTGCATTCTAAGCACAACTCTCTTTATAGTCAAAATGAACTCGTTAGCTGCAGTAATCCCAAAGTCCATAATGTACTCCATCTACGTAGATGACTTGCAAATAGCATGCACTTCCTCCAACATATCCACCTGTGAGAGACAACTGACACTAAATAAACTAGCTACCTGGGCAGACAGCAATGGATTTAAGTTTTCTCCTCAAAAAAACAGTGGCCGTTGTGTTCTTTTTGAGACGAGGCTTACAGACCGGTTTCATGCTATATCTCAACCAGACTATACTACCAGTGAAACAAGAACATAAATTTTTGTGCATCACATTTGACAAGAAACTTTCGTTTCTTCCGCATATAAACAATCTGAAAAAGAAAGCTGCCCAAGCACTTATTGTCCTAAAGGTACTCTCGCGGAAACGGTGGGGGTCCGACCGAGCATGCCTTCTGCAAATCTACCGCTCCGCGGTACGCTCCAAGTTACAGTACGGATGTAGTATATGGTTCAGCTAGGACATCCTATTTAAAACGACTAGACCCCATACACAACCTTGGATTACGGTTAGCAGCTGGCGCATACAGGACATCCCCAATAACCAGCCTCTACGTAGAAACAGATGAACCTGCATTAAAAGATAGACGATGCGCCCTAACATGTGCATACATCCTGAAAATTCATTCTCAACCAGAGCATCTATGTCATTCAGTAGTCACGGAATGTCCCTCTAGGACAGTCTTCAACAACAAGCCCCAATTGATTAAACTGCTTTTCATGCGCTGCGAACAAATGCGCCAGGATTTAGACATTAGTGAATTGCCAAGTATTGCCCCTAGAAATAAACCACTCCCACTTCCAGCAGTTTTCGACCTCACACTAACGCAGTTTCAGAAAACACGCACACCACATGAGCATATATTACAAGAATACCTTGCATTAAAAGAAAAATATAAAATTGCATTGCATTTTATACAGACGGCTCAAAAACTAAAGACTGTGTTGGTAGTGCAATAGTACGAGATAAAACTGAGAAAATAATACGACTGCCCCAGTGTCCATAGAATTTTTCCGGCCGAATGCTATGCTGTTTGCATTGCCGTGGAGAAAATATTCGATGAGAACATCAAAAACAGCATCATTTACACAGATTTATTAAGTGTCATTACTGCAATAAACTACAAAAATGCTGTTGAACCACTGATAGGAAACATCATACACAACATAGTAAAGATCACAGCACGAAGTCATGTTGGAATTAGGGGTAACGAACAAGCAGATATATGTGCTGCGCGAGCAAAAAATGGGCAAATGGAACAAATAGACACGCCACACAGAGACTGTATGAAGTTAGTATGCAAGAAATTAAGAGATAAATGGCAGGCTGCTTGGGAAAGTGAAGCATAAAACAAGCTTCACTCCATAAAGCCCATTTTAGGAAAATGGCAATCATGTCATCATCAGAAACAATTCATCTAGATAATTTTATGTCACCTACGCATAGGTCACACACACATCACCCATAACTTCCTACTAACAAAGAAAGACGAACCTGTGTGTGAAATGTGTGGACAGGAGCTCACAGTTAATCATATTTTAATCTCATGCTCACAACTTGAAGAACACAAGAAAAAATATTCTACTGTATTTTACAAGGAACACATTCCATTTCACCCTGCATTACTTTTAGAAGAACAAGCACTTGTCAATTTTTCTATTGTTTGCGCATTTCTGAAGAAAGCCAATGTTTTAAATCAAATATCATAATCCTAAACATCTGACAGATCATCTAACCTTGTGTCTGGCGCATGATAGCCACTGTTGCTTATGTGCCATAAGACCACATATAACTAACAACCAGATGTTGATTTGGATCATTTTGAGTTTGTCGTAATAGCAGGAATTGAAGGAAATTTGAGTATTTTCGCGACGAGGAAATAGGCGAGCCATGAGGGCGAGGAAATTTGCTTACTGAGCAGGCGTTTATCATTGAGCGGTTGTCATGTACGGCATTGATTATAAGTTGCGCATAAAGTCCTCATATCATGTGTGTTCAACGTTGATTACATAGAGGCTCTTCTGAAGCATGTCAATGAAGCGAAATTGTGCACGGGGCTTTCAACTCAGAGCTATTGCGAAGAGGGGAGACATCGTAAGAACTGCAGAGAAATTCAACAGACAAGATGATCACAAAAATTAAAATATCTTTAAAATAACTGAGCATACAGCGTAGAAAACGTATTCTGCAAGCTGCGGCAGCTGACAAGAAAAAAAAAAGAGATATTGCAGTTAAACGATAAACACCTAAAAAGCTCAGGAGAGAATCTAGATCGGCATTTACAAGCCTTCCAGACTTGCAATGGCTGGCACGTCAAGTGCCTGCCTGGACTGAGGTATGATGGCGAATGGGTTATTTTTGTGAGGAGGGCAAGCACAAAGGCGCATAAGCTTCAGAATGAGCTCAATATAGGCTATACCAACCAAGCATATGAGTTCCTTAATCCACACATGCAATTCACGCATTGAAGTGCATTCATTGCAAATGTGGTTTTTGCTGTTGAAGCAATACAAAATTACATGCAACAAAAGATGGTCAGGGGAATTTAGGAACACCAACTCTCATTTCCCACTAGACACAAAAAAGGATTATGCTGCCCACTTAAATATTTCCCAACACAAGTATTCCTTGTAATCTTGCAATGTTTGTCTATGTTGATGAAATGAAGTTCTGGTTGTTTGCTGCATTTCATTTGCGTACGACATTAGTGTTGTTGAAAATATTGCATTTTTACTCATTTCTGCTTTTTGCGCTAATAAATACCTTAGGTTCATGCAATTAACTTCTAACACCCTTTCTAGCACTGTAGATACTTTTAATGCTGTGTGCTATTGTGAAATTAAACTTCCCCTACAAGTAGTAAAATTATGTTGCTTTTCTTTTCTCTCCATGTGTGTGTGTAAAGGGAAAGGGGGCATCTCTCAAGGGCGCGACTTGATTACTCGCAATATAAGTATTTTTAATAGGCTCATGTGCTTGTTCAGACATTTCATTTTGCAGTGTGCATGCCCATTCTCACTGATTCCTCCTTCAGTAAACTCATGAAATAATTCTTCACATTCGACGTTGTTTAAGACGACACAGCAACAATTTTCTTTTACATTGCTATACACAGCAGTGCAAGAGTGCCGAACCAGAGCTATGTTCCACGCCATACCTGAAAAGTAAGACACTAAGAAAAGCACTTCTGATTAGGTGACGATGGAGGCCGTTTATTCGTAATCTGTGCTCACTATATTGTTAGACGTGAGTGGCCAGACTTCATGCACTGCATGAACTGGCTGCTGAGGCTAGCAGATTTCTGCATGTAATGGAGGCAATCTGCGCAGCGCAGCAGTAAACTTCACACCCACTGTGTTACCTTCAAAAGTTAGAGTGCTAAAACACAGGCCAGGGAGTAAAGCAAGAAACAGTGCTTGTGAGCAAGCCGATGGCACTGTCACACTTGTTTCACAGCATTAACAAGTGAATTTTGCATAACACAAATCGTTCTCTAAGGTAATCCGTGGCTTCAAAGCCAAAGCAGCCATGTACAGTGCAATGGCAGCATGCAAAAACTATGTGTGTGCTGGCCGCTCCATGCTTCCGCGCCGCATGTAGCAGACAACACGCCCGGCTAAGAGCAAGAGTTGACTGCAGCGCCGCTAGTCCTCGTGACGGCCACCTGGGACACACTCCTCCGCTGAACGGTATGGGGAGCTGTGAAACTGAGTTTGTTCTAGTAAGTTAGTCGGCGCCATCTTCCATGGGCAATGGCGATACGGCTGCGGGACAGTCATAGATTATGATGATGATAGCGCTCAATTCCTAACTCTCACGGATTTAGCCACGCTGGTCCAATCACACACTGCTCTCCTTTTTTATATACCCTTTCATTTGTTATTCATTACAATATTTGCCATGAGTGACTGCACTAAATGCAGTTCATATTATTCTCTTCACTGGTTGAATGAGACAGCATAGATTTTTCTCAGTCGTTTCAGACATTTTTAGATTGTGGTTATCACTTAGTAAGAAGTTTAATAGGGATGTGTGAATATTTATACTTTTTCAAAACCCAACGAAATACAAATGGTGCAGCTGAAAGCTGAATCCGGTATGAATCGAAAATTAATAAGACAGAATCAGCTATGAACATAAAAGAAAAAAAAAATTGTCCAACGATTACGATGTTAGGTAATGCAAAATTTGGATACAGGTGTTGAGGTATTTGAACCATAGGCGATCGTATATGGAAAACACACTGCCGAATGGTGGCAACATTTGGTCATGGCACCGGCAACATGCCTTTCTCGGTTGGAGCTTTTCATAGCAGCCGTGCCTGGTGCACAGGGAGTATGACAGATATTCTACCACTTTCATTGTGCCTTCCTCTATCATTTTCTTCCTTCTCCCCGTGTTTTTGCTGTACGCTTGTTCACCTTCCTCCTCTTGCTATCTTCATTATTACAGTACTTTCATCTTCCGATGTACTCTTCATTCGTTCTGCCAGTTAACTCTTTCGTTACGAGGGGGAAAATGGCTGTTTTTCATAGGTTTCAGACAAACCATTTTGCTGCGAATACAGGAGATAAAAATAAGTAAAATACGTTCAAATGACAGAATGCTCATTTGAAAAACATTTCTTTTAACACAAACACTCAGTGTGAATGAAAGACAATTGGGAAGAAATAAATTATTTGGATGGGAGTAAAAATTTTGAATTTACAGGGTAATAGCTCTTGAAGAAACTCAATAAATATCTAGAAAATACAAAATGCTTTAAATATTTGTTCAAATTTGTTTTATGACAAATGTTTTCCTCATACTACCTGAAAAAGTTTAATTTCAGCCTTCAATTGGAAATGAATTTTACTCTCCGAGGAAAACAGAAGTTAAATGTACATTTTTTTTACTTCACCAAGATTTGATAACAGTATTTCAAACCATTCTTAGCTTCAACTAAGATTGCTTTGAGAATGCCAGAAAAAATTACAAAACAAACCGTACAGCCATCCTAACATTTCTGACAAACACTTGATATGAAAATTAGAAACAAAACACGATGAAATCAAATAAAATAGGTAGATATTTTCGTTTATCAAAAACCTATTGACAGAGTATTCAATGGCTGTACCGCTGTCAACATGTCGCGGGCAATGTGTGAGCTTCGACGTTGAACAGATTCGAAAGCGAACATGCTACTGCCGGGTTGCTGAACCGCTGCGTTTTGTGGATGCTTCACTGCATAGTCATCATCTCCCATGGTGAAGCATCCTCAAATAGCAGCAAGGTGAATATATATAAATTATATATATAAATTATTTATTTATTTCAAAAATGAAAAATCGAGCAATCAGTTCAATGTATCCGGGTGCTCATATACCTTAGCTCTATGAAGGATATCGCAGTGCCGGGAAAAAGTTCAACTTGTCAAAAATTCCTAAAAAGTCGGGAATTGAAATTTTCGGTCTGTGATTGCAAATGCATGCTTGTTCAAGCATATGGCATTTAGAACTACCACGACGAAAAACAGTTTGAAGTCCGCTGCTTTGGCAATTCTTATATTGACACTGTAGGAGCCAAGGTGCCTGCTGAGGGTGTCAATCTAAGGTCAATGCTCGGAGTTGTACCCGGCCAAAACTGAGCCCTTGCTTGCCGATGTTGAAATGACGGCTCCCCATTTGTTGCCGAGGCACTACGGATGACAAAAATATCAAGCACGCCATATTTTCATCGAGTGAACGAGCTCCGAGGAAGAACAAACGAGAAGCAATAACCGAAATGTATGTACATGCACACAGCCGCCAGTGTTCCGCACTGTTGCTGAATTTCAATATTGGAATCGGAATCCGAGATTGCAACATTGTCTTCTGAGCTGATGCTGTTGATAGCATCTAACAGGTCTGCTCAAGCAGCAACATATTTGCCTGAAACTTTTTTTTTTTTTTTACGCGAGTGAGTGCTGTTCCCATGGCCGATGCCACATTGGGAGCTTTCCACGCCGCAACCTGACCTTCAAAGGTGTTTGAAAAACAGCTGTCTTGCGGAAAAGAATACAAACCATGTTAATAGCATCTAATAGCTCTGCTCCAGCAGCAACAAATTTGCCTGAAACTTTTTTTTTTTGCGAGCAAGTGCTGTTCCTATGGCTATAATGCCACATTGGGAGTGTTCCACACCGCAACCTGACCTTCAAAGGTCTTTGAAAAACAGCTGCCATTCGAAAATAAAATACAAACCATGCCAAAAACAAATATAGCGTCTCAAGTACAAACTAGATGGCGCAGCAAGTTCGTCATGGCTAGAGTTAGTCGGCTAGGGAGCCTACATGTTGCGTGGCGCCTGGATTGGGCACCGCAACACAACATTTAGGCTATATAGTCATGGCGCTGGTGGCACAAAATTTGAAATTCTAGTTTTTCGATCACGGGTGATTGAAAAACACTGGAGTGGTAACAAAAGAGTAACAAAAGCAGCCGAGGCTATGGCCTCACAGCCCATGAACAGGCACACCAAAGAGCTGTGCTCTAATATTTTTACAAATATTTTCTACTTGTGCAGAAATTCGTGTCGAAAAAAATTTTTTTTTTAAATCATGGCAAGAGTAAGTAAACTGGTGCCACATATTAATAGATGAGAGGGGCAATAGCTGCAAAGACCTTTGAGATTCTAGCATCAAGACATTTGATAAATCTCCCCGAGGATGTGTTGCATATATGCGTGAGCTGGACCACATCGGAGCACTGAACCCTCCATCCTGCATAGGCCAATGGCAGCATGCTGTGGGATGTCCGTCATGGCGCTGGTGGGTCTTGTTTTTGAACAGTCATTGAAGAAAACTCTGCCATGCTTTATATTTAGATTTCATGCCATGCATTCGAAAACTATTTGAATTCTTGTTAACATCGTCATCAGCCTGACATACCAACTAGAGGCCCAGGGCCTCTCCCTTATCTCTAATTGGACTGGCCCTGTTCCAGCTGTGGCCACCGTATCTCTGCAAAATTCGTAACCCGATGCACCCACTTGGCTTTCTTTTGCCTTCTCCTAGAGTCCAGTTATGTTTTGCGATCATCACTTATCGTGCCTTCTCATTACATGCCCTGCCCATGCCCATTTATTGTTCTTGATTTTAAGCAGTATATCAGTACTTAGTGTTTGTTCCCTGATCCACTCTGCTCTCTTCCTGCACCTCGCTAACAATAATAAACAGCTGTCCTCTTTCAAGACTGTTCAACATTAATCTGAGTTTTCTGCATATTAATTTTTAGACCCATAGACTAGTTCTGCTTTCGCTGACTAAATCGTTGATCGACCCTTTTCTCCACAGTTTTTCAATTGGACCCCAGAGTCAGAAAAATTGTAGTTTACTAAGTTTTTTTCGTTAAACCTTATCCCCAACTGTTCCCATGGCTCTCTCACAGTCTATTGATTTTAAGTGTTTATGATCATCCACTTTTTTATTCGTTCAGGAAGGGAATTAAATAGGAGAATATTCGAGTCACTATTTTTTTAGTATTCACACACCACTTATGCTGTCATTTATAAGTTGAAACCGTGTTTTGTTTTTCTTTTTTTCAATTGCACTTTGTCATGTTGAAAAACAGTCTCTTGAAGGTGGTTGACTAAGTATTTTGATGTAGAGTCTTTTTAGCGCAAACAAAGACAAAGACAAGAAAGGCGAGACGTACACACACAAGAACACTATAACACAAGCGCTACACACAAGCGCTACAGCGCTACAGTAGCGCTTGTGTGTGTACGTCTCGCCTTTCTTGTCTTTGTCTTTGCGCTAAAAAAAACCTACATCAAGATGAACTACCAACCCGCCCAGCAGGAAGTTTTAATGGAGACGAAGTATTATCCTAACGTTAGCTCAGAATATCTAAAAATTTACCCTTTTTCTTCTCCAGAGTCAGCATATACAGGGTCTTGAATATTTGGGGGCTGTGGTTTTAAAAATTCGTATGCAAAATCTACTACCCCATTTGAGCTGAAATAATGTTCACAGAGTAGCAAAATATCGTCTACGTTATCTGATAAGTGATTCAACATTGGTACTTGCCTAGATTTTCTCAAATCGAGAAAAAACTGCTCTCGGCGGCGTGCACAATTTTCGCAGAAGAGAGTCGAAAAGCTATATTGACATGGTGCGTCATCTGTCGGGCAGCGAGGCAAGCGCGCCAACGGCCGGGATGGAGCTTGTCTCAATGCTCGACAGATGGCGTATCATGTCAAAATAGCTTTTAGACTTTCTTCTGCGAAAATTGTGCACGCCACCGAGAGCAGTTTTTTCTCGATTTCGAGAAATTTAGGAAGTACCAATGCTGAATCACTTATCAGATAACGTAGACTATATTTTGCTACTTTGTGAACGTTATTTCAGCTCGAATGGGGCATTAGATTTTGCATAGGAATTTTTTAAATCCCAGCCCCCAAATATTCAAGACCCTGTATATATATATATTGAGCAAAGCACTCCGCTACTGTTACCCACCTCATTGACAGGGACGTTGCCGTGCACGAGGAAATGTTCGGAACGATTGGACATGCCAGATATCCGCCAAGATGTCAGCCGGCTGCTCCCTGGTAGCTGATATATATCATAAGCGTCTTCGTGGCTGCCGAGGCGCCGCTTCTGTCAGCTATTTGTGACGCGGGTTCCTCTCGTGGGCCTGGTTGCGTGTTGTATAGCGTGTTGCACAATTAGAGGCGCTATGTAGAATGCTTCTCCCAGCTAAACCGCGGCATCCTCGCAGTTCATATTTTGCACAGAAATCATATTTTGTTGCTAGCATTTTTTAATACCAAATTTGTTTGGGGTACTTGCCTGATTCGATCAAAAGAAGTCAGATGTTCCCATCTTATGCGGCGGCGACGACGCCAAACGAACCACTGCCCCAGCGATGGTACTGGTGGCGCCACCTCATGCTACTTACAACAACTTAAACCTTCTGCCAAAACGTTCGCCCCCTCTTTTCCTGCTACAGAGTTGTTGTAAGCAGCATGAGATGGCGCCACCAGTACCATCGCTGGGGCAGCGGCTCGTCTGGCGTCGTCGCCGCCGCATAAGATCGGAACATCTGACTTCTTTTGATCGAATCAAGCAAGTACTCCAAACAAATTTGGTATTAAAAAATACTAGCGACAAAATGCCATTTCTGTGCAAAAATTTGAACTGCGAGGATTTCACAGTTTAGCTGGGAGAAGCATTCTACAACGCGCCTCTAATTGTGCAACACGCTGTACTTGTGCGTCAGATCAGGCTGCACGGCGATGGCTCTGCCCTAGGCACCCCCGGAGGTGTATCCGTATTTGCCGCCCCGGCGGCGCGTGACCGCACATGTTTGTCGTTGTCTGCGGGTGGGGCTGAAAGCAAATGTAGAGGGGCTTCTTGCGGCGGCGCCCCTTCAAGGTGGCCTGAGGTCCGACGAACTCCCTCCTCCCTCCTTGCTGACAGCGTTTTCCGTCGCCATACTCTCGCCCCGCTGCGAGAATCGAGTCAGCGCGCCGGCGCTTTCTATTCGATTCAGCTGCACTCTTTGCACCAGTTCCGTAAAGTTCTGTGGAGGTGCCGCAAGCGTGCAGCACCAGTTCCAGCAGTTCAGGTGCAGCATCGACACCAGCTACTTACAAACGAATGGTAGAGTGCAGGCCGGCCGTCTGCTATCCTTGGCGTCGCCAACAAGCTGCGGCCGGCTGTGTGCAACATCGCGTCAGCCGACGCCAACGTTCCGGTTAACTTGATGATTTTTCAAATAGCACATGACAACGAAGTTTTGAAATTATCCAGCCGCGATGCTTTTGGCCTGTGCTTTGTAACGGCACTTGTGAACGAGAACACGATCGAGTTCGCCAAGGTATCGGCTACGCATACTCGAGAAGTATATTTCAATCATGACCATGTGCGATTCGATTGCCGGCTGCCGCAAAAGGTGCATATATATGCATTTGCACTAGACGTACTTAATGCGATGTGGTTTACCTGAAAATCTTCATGTTTCTTTATTCATTCATGAATATGCGATGCAAATATGTACAAAAGCCGACCGCATATGTGGTCGGCTATCTGTGCATTATATTGCCACTCATATCAACCGGCACCAAAATGCCGAATAAGATCAATTTTCAAACGGCACATCGCAGTGAAGCGTTAACACGAACCAGTCTCGATCGATGTATGTGTATACGCACCGTGCGGCAGCTGGCACGAAGCGCAAACGAACTTCTGTCATGATTGAAGTCAGCATGAACCATAACGCATGTAAGTGCTTACTTGGTAGACATAGTTTGAAGTACGCGTCGTCGTTTCTTTGGCAAACACAAGCACCGTTCTCGTTGACGAGTGGAATAAGGGTCGCTTCACTGTTATCACAACTAGAGTGCCTCGATGTAGCACCCTAATCACAACACGCAAACCATCGTCGCGCAAGCTGTCGTCTGCTTTCACGCGGCAGCTGCACCATTTCAGCCATAGAGTTTCTTACTCTTACCTAGAGGGAAAGCTGTGCTGCCGTCTATGGGCGTTTACATGGAGTTTCCAGACGGCCAGTTCAGCCACCATGGGCGTTCAAAGCATCATGGGCCGGTGAGCTACCGAGTGCAGAACTACAACTTTTGGCCAAAACTAATGCAAAGATAAACGTTGTTCTACCGTAAATAATGCCCTAAGATTGAATATTGTGACTATAAATTACAAAAAGAGAGAGAAACAAAATGCCAGTGTGAGATTTATCCAATACAAGCGATGGCCCTTTCTCCTATTGGCTTAGTTTTGAGCAGCACAAATACCAACATTTCGCACTTAATAGGCAAACTTTGAAATAAAAAAATGCTATGAAAATATTTATGGTTGTGCAATCACTTAAGGAAGTTTTTAGTGGCATTTCGGGAAACAAAAACCATTTATTGGCGACGTCTGCTTTTGCGCTTTCGCTACTATGGCTTTCGCGGTCTATGTACGCACCTTCAGATGATGATGATAACGAAAAAAAAACATTGCAGTAACGCCACTCCACGTACTCGAGAAAAACCGACTGTCCCGCAACAAGTAGCACACCGGCCCATGATTCTTAGCGCGCCCATGGTGACTGAAGTGCAGCGCCCTCAGCTTTCCCTCTAGTTAGTGTAAGGAACTCTATGATTTCAGCACTGACCGCTGAGGAGGTGCACAGTTTGCTCAACTTTTCGTGAACTCGGCTTGCACGACGTCTGCACTTTTTGAAACGAACGGCGTGGTGCAGAGGGCGCCATCTTGCATCGCTGAAACGAATGTTGAAGTGCAGCACCACGTGAACCAGTTCACGTAGTGCAGGTAAAACGAACGAACCTTAATTCACTTCGATGCCCACTGAAAGGCGAGTAGGGCGATAATAGTACGTATGGTGGACATTGGAGCGGTAGGCGCAACGCTGTTCCAGTTTTCGGAAGAACTGTTTGCCCCTAATTTGACCTTTATTTATAACGTTTGCAGTTTTCTAGTGTGTCGCAGCATTTCCATGATGACGATGCATGTTGACGGTAACACCGCGTCATGCTGCTCGCCGGTGGCATGTTGCTTATTCTCGAATTGTGTCATGCAAGGCACAATTAGAGAATGGCGCAACTAGGGTAACCTCACTCCGCATTTCGCTTCTTATCAACGGCGGCGCGGCATGCAGGCTCCCTGTGTCAAAGTGGAGAACCGCGCGGCTTGCTATAAAAGTGCCTAACTGCAAATTTTGCCCGCGGTGTACAGAATTGTTTGATTAGCCGCTGCGTGCTTTCTAGCTTTCTGTAGCCGCGAGGCGACCGAGTACGATCGGATATGCTTGTGCAGGAAGTTCAGGGTTCGGTCCCCAGCGTCGCCTGTTATCGCTCTGGTTCTCCGACCGGCACATACATTTTCCTGGCCAGTTGGTGTGCTTATCCGTCTCTGGGGTGATATGTGTGGGAATTATGTTTGTCCGGTACCGCAGTTTGTGAAATCCTCGGATTTCCCTCGCGCGGTTAAAATGTATGATCGCGCATTTCATACAGCCACGCTGCGGTCGGTATACACAAAACGGGCTTGAAACGGACTTGCAGTGAGATATCGCCACATTGAGGACAAACTAAAGTTGACCTGTGTATAGAGGGTCAGCGAAAACGAAGCTTGATAAGTCGTTATAATCGTAAGATTTCTTTAGTAAACTTTCAGCCATAAATAGTTTCCTTTAACAGTCGGATAAACGTTAATAAAGCAGCCGGAAAGAGCTGTATATAATCAACGTTCAATGAGTAATTTAGTGGAGGCCAGACTGGCCCGATTTCACGCCGAGGTCGCAGCCCAAGATGCATGCGCGTCTTTCAGAGAGCACCTCGATCGTGAGCATTCAGCAGTGCGCCACTTGTAGGGACCGAGTTGTGCCTTGCGGGTAGTACAGCGTGATGCACCGTCGACTGTATGTGATTGCTAGGCCCGTGGTCAGCTATAGATACATTTTCGTTGCGTCCGTGTACGACCCGGACATCCCGGTCGGCGGTCTCTCGACCGTACAGAAGAGCGTCTCTCCCATTGCTGTGCGCCTCGAAGTAGCAGGGCAGCCGCCATTGGAGCCTGACGCGTCTCGTCATCCGCCATTGCTCTGCGACGGCGCACGCTCAAGGCGGGGGGCACGCAGGGCGGAGTCCGCGAAGCAACAAACCGCTGCGCGTTCGAAGCGAGGATCGTTCGCGCTGCGGCGCCCCTCGCGGCATTGTCTTCGTCGTCAGTCGATGCCCGTGTGCCGAGCCGGAGGCTGCAGCCGCCGAGACCAGCTTCGAGCCGCGCCTGGGCCCTCGTGGCGCGGATGACCCTGTCCCGTCCTGCCAGGTCACTGGTCGCTTGTTGTGTGCTCTCCGTTGATTATCCCTCGTGGAACTTTTGTACCAGCCGATTGTGTTAGTGCTGCATCGGCCTGTCGGAAGTTATAAACTAGCACATCTCTCTCTGGTCCAGAAGACCTCAACGTGGAGGACATATGCGTATCCGGTTTATTAATACTGTAAAATCGCGCGGCGGCATTTTTATTTCTGGTTTAGATACGTCTCCGGTTTGACGTATATTTCAATGCGGCACTGGTAAAATCGAATTGCCGAGGAAATTGTTTGGTGTCAGACCTTCTGAACGTTCATCGTCCCGCTCGTGAACTGTTCGCCGCGACTGCTTTTCGAGGGCGACGCTCAAGATAGATAATGGCATGATCGACGCAACCTGGCTCCCCATGCCAGGCGTCCTGAAGAAACGTAGTAAGCACCTTTCTCCGCCCGATCGCCATCCTTGACGCCGGCGGCCATCTTCCTCGCGATGTACGCCACTCGGGAGCCCTCGTTCCCGCCCTACCACGACCAGCAACACTCGGGCCTTCACATCCTCTGTCAGGTGCGTTACTATACTACTGATGTGGACGCAAAAAGCGTGCCTCATTGTTCACCGTGGCGATGAGCATGCGTTCGCTCTCCCGGTGCGGTGTCGGCACTGTCGAGCGCACTTGCTACACTTGCGTGCATGTGGCGACATAGCGATCCCTGCGTGAGAGGCGATCTCACAAGTGCGCACTCGCGTCGGCGTAGTATGACATTCATTGTATGCCCGTCGAGCGCTATTCTGCCAGATCGATTGCTTATTGCTGCTGTCTTCCTGTAATTTGAAGTCTCCAAGAAATGTACCTCGCTGAACATATATCTTTCAGGATGCGGATTAGCATAGCGCATTGATTCTGGTTAACGGGGCGCTGAAGTTTATGGATGTGATGGCTGGAACATACAGCTTGTACATAATGCGCAAGTGGGACGCTTGAGACATGCCCGGAAACTGGAATAAATTGCGAGTGCTAGCCGCTTCCGTGACCTGCGTTTGCTCTGCGGTGTTCCTCTGCACCGGCCTATTAAAGGGACAGAACACTGGAATTTAGGTCTCAATTATTATTTTTTTTTTGTGCAATGGAAAGATTGATGTCTAAAATGTTCGATTCCATAGCGGTTTTGGTAGAAACGCTGTAGAAAATTTTTACCGAGAATTTTTCGATCAGTGCATGCACTCGTTTTTATGTAGTCCGATGCTGGAAACCATGAGCAGCGACCGCTATGACGACTGGTGGTCGACAAAAAAAGACGTACCGAAAGCAAATATAAATTCCACTCGCCAGACAGTAATTAGACATTTTTTGCTTAGAGTAACGTCCTTTTCAGTTTCACACTCAAGGCTGTTACGGCACAATATTGCACGCCTCGTCGACGAAAGTTTTGTGAGCACTATCATTGCTTCATTCACAGAATTCTAAACACTGTGGCGCCGTCTAGTGGGAAAACCGGAAAGCATGCCTCTCGCGGTGCGAAAAGAGGGGTGGTTTTTATTTAAGGACGCAGTGTAGAGAGGGCAAAATATAACAAATTATGACAAGCACTCCTAGAAGAAAAAAGAACAGCGTGCACTTACGAAAATCAGCTATATTTTGCTGACATGTAGTCACGTGGGGTACTACACCGAAAGTAATATGGTTTTTCCTGTAGATAGTGCTTCAATTGTTTTTGTGCGATTTTCAGTGCAAAGTAAAATTGTAGACTTCTTTATATATTCTAGTGCTCGATCTGTACTATATGAGACAAGGTCTTTTCATCTCCACCATGACCTCATGACATATTTTGGCCAGTGTTCTGTCCCTTTAATAACGCCTGGCAGGGCCAAAAAGGCGTCCTGAGAGAGGCGCTGTTCGTGTTAGGGCTGTGGCTTCGATTTTTCTTGAACACACGTCAGCTACGACTTAAATCTGACTGGTCACTTTTTAAAGGAATTTGTCTTGTTTATTTGCGTGCATAACATCAGAAAGAACCCAGGCTTTGTAGTAGTGGTTTTTGTTTCGGGTTGCAAATTCGCAGGGAAACTATAAGCTCTTCCGTTTTGTTCAGGTCAGGAATTGAGGATCACGCGTTCTCCACCAGTCCGGCAAAAATTGAGGAAGTTTCCGGAGAGCATTATACTTTCTAGTTTTTATTTCGAATTGCGCCACGCTCAGTAGTGCGACACATGAGCTTCTGGGGGCAGCGCATTGACTTCGCGATGTGCCTCGTACAGGCGGACAGCCCGACTGCGGGTTCTTTCATGCTGGACTGTCTCAGTTTCTTGGGATGGGAAGGCTAACGCGGAGTCGGGACTGTGTTCCGAAGAACGGGACCTTTGCGCAAAGATAATAAGGGACGGTGCACATGCTATAGTGGGCCCATATTCTCCTGCGCGCCAGTCTCGATCACTGACTTGCGCAGAGAACGACATTGAAGAAGCCCTGAAGGTTATTTGTCACCAACGACTGTGCAGACTTGGACTGTTACCGATTACACATGTCCGCGGGACGATACGTGCAGAGAAGAAACGGAAACTTAGGCATGCCATGGTGTCTCTATTCGTGTCATTCCGGGCTGTAGCAGTTAGCGAATGAGTATGAAGCCCGGACCACCGTTCTGTCCAGAGCATAGTTATTCTTCATCGCGTGTGCAAAAATTGGTTCTCGAAGTCGTTGGTTGGCATGCGCTCGCCGTGGCCCCAGCCAGAGACTGCCTGCCGTCATGCTTTGAACCTACAATTCAAGCAAGCTCTCTCGGCTGACAGGGCCTGCTTCTTATTTAACAATGAGGGTGAAGGACGGGAACTTTTTGAAATGCTTATTTGGCGTTGTCTAGCCTTGTCTGTCGTCTCTTCGTTAGCCTGCGCTCGAGCCATTTGCATTTTCGGTGTTCATGAGTTGCCGAAGGATGTAGTACATCTCTCGCATCACAATGTATATTGCTCTGCAGTCTCGCAGTTGTATTGATCGAGCGTGTCGCCACTCGGCGGCGGTAGTGTGATGTGGCGCGCTTTGAAGACAGGCATGGTACGGCGACGCTGGCCTTAAGAATATGGAAGTCCGACTGGTCCCTACCCGGTACGTGGACTGCTTGCTCTCCGATCGTTTTGCCAGGCGCAGCCGCTATTTTTCATCGAACGCGGTGCGAGTATCAGCTGCAAACATCGATCCTCGAACAAATTAATGTGTATATCTTTTAGGGAACACGTTGACTTGCTTTTAGTTTGCTTTTTTAAACTTTGAACGGATCAACGGTCGGGCTGTAGAGACGTGCGGTGGCAAATTAGGGATTAACGCAGACACCGCGGGAGGCAGAGTTGCGTGAGCGCTTTGCTCCCGTCTGCTTAGCCATGCATTTTTGTTTTCTTTGGGGGGGGGGGGGGGGGGGGAACTGCTCGTTGAACAACACTGGTTGAGCTCGTGATGCGCGCAGCAGTAGAAGCTGGCGACCAATGGTGTGCCACTTCTGACTCTCCCAGAATCCAGAGCTATGGCGGCTGTGTAGGCGATTGTGTGCAAATGCGCCGGCAGGCGTGGCGCGCCCACCCAGGTTCGCTAATGAGTGCCGACTTGCTTGGGCAGCGATCCGTTTTCGAGGACCGTTCCTTGAGGACAGCTTGACTCGTCAACGCTGCGTGCGTGCCCAGTCCGATGCAGCAGGCAATGCTTGCGCCATTACATCCGCTGTGCGCCCCGAATGTCGCGCCATCTGGTTTGGTTCGTTGCCATGCTTGGTTATGTGTGCAGGCGCGACCGAAAGCGAGGGGCATTGCTGTTTTTGACTGCGCTCGTAAATGTCCAATGAGCCATTAGGAGGGATCGACACAGGGGAAATCGCTCTTCGTTTTGCTCCGAGCCGAAGGAGTGGGATCCCTTGCGCAGTTTAATTGTACATTACGAACCAAGACGGTTAGACACGTACTGTCCTGCTCAGTGGGACTTGCTACCCCAAGCAGCGCAGCCAAGGGCAGGAAACTTCCATAGAAGCCCATTGTCCCCGATTTAAGATGGTAGGGCCAAATGATTTCATTGTGGATGGAGGAAATCCTATATTGAAGCGTTGTAAAAAAAAAAAAAAAAAAGAAACGCCTTCGTGCGCGATTCGGACCACCACCGGCGAAAAAGCAAGTGCTTCCCGATCGCGATGGTTTATGCAACTCGGCCATCGCCGGATCTTATCGCGCCACATGCTTGAACAGAGTAATTCCTGAATAAATATCAGTTTCCTGCAGTCGCCGGTGCAGTGAAGTAGTTGAAACCGTAACTACCTGCAGTTTCCCTTGCGCAGCCGCAGCGCTTCCCAGAAGCATGGCAGACAAGCGGCGCGCTTGGAAACGAAGCGGAATTTGCTCAGACGGGGGAGCGCATGGACGGAATCGCGGTCGGAGTGCTCCTCTCTGTCATCTTCGGCATGTACTGACGTTTTTGTAGGAGCCACATTATGTTCGCCCCCCTGCACCTAGAAATGTCACGTGGCGCGTAACATGGCAGTGGAACGTATTGAACACGTCAGCATTTATTCTCGACAGGGTACAGACCCGCTTCGCCTTTTTTCCTGACGAGCCGCGCGCCGAGGAGGCCGATTAACATTACAACCGACTTACATGGACGCGTACATTGTGATGCTAGTTTAAATTTGCATTCCTAAACCTGACCAACGATGCTCCTGCATCAAATCGCATGATGAGCAAAGTCGACGCGCAGACACGCGTCTGCGCAAAACGCGGAGACTCAGTACGGCCGCTTGAAGGACACTTGGCGGACCTTTGGCAGACAGTGAGCCGCTCGGGGGCACAAATGAACAAAGCTTTTTAGTCACTTCTCATGGTTAAAGTTGCACAGCAGACCACGGGCCTCCCTTGAACCGATGATGCCTTAAAGGGCCTGGAGTTCGGTTCGAAACCTTGATCACCAAATTTTCTTTATCACATTATTAATTTACCTACAGTTGTTTTAAAATTGTGTAATTGAGTTGGTGATGTGTTTTTAAATTTTGTCCGCGCTCGCAATGCTGCAGCTAGCTGTGCAAGTGACGTCACAGCCTCTCGACCATTCCAGAATTTGCTGACACGCCAGCAGCGCCTACATCACATTTTCTGCCCGAGCGGGGCCCTTTAACGCAGTCGCAGTAAATAAGACAATTGTAGTAGCGACGTCAGATGTGTTTGTGTTATTTGGGATGATGCCCAAAACATGAGTAAAATGCGATCGCTAAATGGAAACGTCTAAGCCCGGCAAATCATAATTCATTTTCTCGTTCGTGTATCAGCTTCATTAACGTCATGGACGACTTGAGACGACATTGAGTTCACGTATTGTCATTCCACCACTTAAGGTAAGGAAGTGCTGCAGTTTTGCCGCTGTGTTTGTATGCCTCAGGTGACTTAAACGCTGCTTCATGTGGGACGTCTTAAAAAAGATTTAATGAGTGCAGACAGGTTCCATGCGGTGATCAAATCTGTGTAGTCCAATGTGTTACAATCCGTTTAAAGATAAAAATACGTAACAAGTGAACGCAACCATAATTTGACTTAATGGCCAGCAACGCGAAAGTCTCCAGTCGAACGCGACGCCACAAGAACAGTTCGTGGCTTCGTACTTCACCGCTGCAGTCATTCCATTCTGTGAGCAGAACGAAGCTGATTCGGGCAGTGTAGTTTGTGTGTGAAGTTTGTCCCAAAGCGACTCAGGCTATGGGAGCCGCCATAGGAGTGCTCCGGATAATTCCGACCACTTGCATTCTAGACACAAATTACCATATAAGGGAGTAAAAATGGAGTAACGTCTCAATAATGCACTCCCTATAAGAGTATACGGTATTCTCTTCAAGCCCAGGGCCACTAAATATTCCCACCACAAACAACATTAATTTGATGTAATTAGCAATCGAAGAAGACATTTAACCACAGCTAGGTTAGAAATGAGAGGTCGGAATCTAGGCTAAAATCCTGGTAGCTGTGAGGGCTTCGCATGTTTCAAGGTAACAATGCGCTAGACAAGTATTTAATCCCTTTTTGCAGGGTTATTCTTGTTAAATGCGTGGTTACTCCCATTTTTATTCGTGTTAAGAGGGTGAGGTTGTTAAATGTGCACAACGCGTTTCGCCTCCATCAAAAGTCGGACGCCGCGGCCGGGATCGAACCCGGGCCTCCCGGCGCGAGCGCTTTAATTATTAAGCCACCGCGACAGTGTAATTGCAGCTGCGGTTAGTGTAGCTTACAAGGCTTACTTGCTAGACGCGGGCCTGGCACTATTTTGAAGTCTGTGGATCTCGTCCATACCGTGCGTGCTAGATTAATCTAATCAAGGCTTTTTAGAAGCTAGCTACCTATATTTTGATGGCCCGAGTTTTGATGGAGGCGATACGCGTTGTGCACATTTAACAACCTCACACTCTTAACACGAGTAAAAATGGGAGTAACCACGCATTTAACACGAATAACCCTGAAAAAGGGCTCCAAGATTACCCCGAAAGGAGACTGCAGCCATGAAATTAGGAGAACGCCTGCTTCTGGGAAAGAGAGCCATGGCTAGCCTTGACCGCCTAGTAAAGAGCAGAGACATTACACTGCCAAACAACATCCGTATAACTCGTGCTATGGTCTTTCCAGTTGTGATGTATGGATGCGAGAGTTGGACTGTGAAGAAGGCTGACCGCCGAAGAATTGACGCGTTTGAATTGTGGTTCTGGCGGAGACTCTTGAGATTTCCTTGGACTGCCAGAAGATCAAATCAGTCGATATTGTCGACCATAATCCCTGACTGCTAATTGGGGGTTCGAATTATAAAGTTCAAGCTCAGCTACTTTGGTCATCTGATGAGAAAAGAGGAGTCGCTGGAGAAAGATTTGATGTTGGGAAAGTGAGGGTCACCGGAGAAGGGGTAGGCAGCGAACGCGATGGTTAGATGGCATCCTCGAGGCGCTGCAGATGAAGTTGTGATGTTAGGAAGATAGTGAGAGACCGGAAAGCGTGGCTTGATATGGTCCATAGGGTCACGAAGAGTCGGACACGACTGAACTGACCTATATTTAAGTACTGGCTTCCGGAACAAAGGTTCAATACGGAAGTTGTAGATGGCTTGAGAAGCAACTGACTGAAATATTTGCACCGAGCTTCCGTTTGCATAAGGTAGCCTTTTCTTTAAACATAACACGTACGATAAAAAAAAAATGCTTCCATGTCACAATGCTAGCTCAGCGTCCCAAGCACGTTAAAAAAAAAAAAAAAAATCCACTGTTCTCTGGAGTGCTCTCTCCGACGTGATGTGGCTTTGCTTGTGCATCGGTCGAGAGATGTTAGCTAGCAGGTATAATCACGTGACAGTGAAGCTGCTTAAATGACACCTTGGTGCAAACATTTCAGCTACAGCGGCTTTTCAGGGCGATCTACAAATTCTGTATTTACATTGACATTTTGTTCCTCAATCCACCTAAAATGGGTAATTAGTCTTTATTAATTAACTTTGAAAACGGGGTAAAATACTGCACTAGGCCGCGCGACTTTCGAGAGCTCTCAGTTGGTTTCATGGGGCTAGGATAGCCCGTATTTTTGAACAGTATGGTTACCCGGTACATGCTGCAGCATTGGGTGCTGCTGTTGTCGCGTCTTAGTCACATTTGATATTTGGAACGACTTGGAGAAAAAAAAAAAAAAAGACGGGAAAATAAATCAACTATGGTGGCGGTCGAAGCACTGATCAGCATGGATTGCGTCACATTTGATATTCGGAACGACTTGGAGAAAAAAAAAAAAAGACGGGAAAATAAATCAACTATGGTGGCGGCCGTGGTCGAAGCACTGATCAGCATGGATTGCATTGGAAGCAAGCAAAAAGCAGCGTCGATTCGTGTTGCTAGGGGATCTTGTCCATGCAGCGTGCAGCTTGGGCCAACCTTCGGATACCCTTATTTGGCCTCGTACGTCTCCCGAGGCGTAACGGCAGCTGCGCCACTCGTCGTCTCTCGACAGAAAGACGCCTATACAGGGCTTTCAAGTTAAGTTAGACCACGCCAGCCGTAAGTTTGCGGTCTGCAGTCGCGCCAGTCATCGCAAGCGCCGCGCGCAAAAGATGCCTAGCCAGTTGGTTGCTCTTCCCGAAGAAACCGCGGAACGTCAAGCTTATCGCGGCGGGAGTAGTAGCACGCGCCAAAGCATCCCTTCTTGCACAATTTTTGCAGTAGTATGAGCAGTATGAGGTTTTCCGCGCGCGATGTCTGTCCAAGCACCAAAAATGTCGACTCATCGCACAGTCCTGCGCCGCCTGTAGGGTCTGCCTCATACCTTCGGCCAAGCGCCACCGTCGTGGGCTGATAAGCTAGCGATTGAATAGTACCACGCCGGGGAAACACGATTGTGGTGAATATCTTCCACACCGGGGAAACATAGGTACGAATGCAGCGCCATAGGGAATCGCCGTTCGAAACACACCGCTAATCGCCGAACTTAACCGACTGTGTGCGCGTGCGTCTTGAACGAATTTCTCGAAGCGTCATTTCCGAGCGAGCTGCCGTGACGATAGCTGTTGTAACGATAGCTTTCGTGACGATGCCTTCCCAACGTGACTTGTCGCGGGCGGTGACGCAGGGCAGGAGCTGCGACAGTGGTGCAGCGGCCAGTTCCTACCTGGACCTGGATGACAAGAACGTTGTCTGGAGCCGCCTGAGTGTTTTGCAAGTAATGACGCCCACCATTGTTTTTTACCGCTCATACTTTCGCAGCACTACGTGGTTCACGCGTGGTTGCAGACTGCGTGCTCGAACACTTCGCCATATTCGGACGCTTCTGCTTCTCGCGTGGGGTGCTGCAGTTGTCCGGCAATTGCTCAGCAACTTAGCTGCGTTGTCTCGCGTCATTCAGCTGACGAAACCGGTGGGCTATAGGAGTTCGTAACGTGCTTCTTACTCTGACTTCGGTCTGCAATTACTGCCTTTTTGGGAAACCAGATATGTTGCTGAATGCTGATGTGTGGGGTCGCAATATTTCTCAATTAGCTGCAGCTCCTGTGGTGCAGTCTTTCTAGTCGTTCTTATCCTGTTTTGTGTGCGCTGTTTTTCCCAAAATGCTGTACCAATTAGCTGCAGTCCCCGGCATCGCTCGTGGGCAGCTGAAAGTTGCGTTTTACGTCGTATGCCCAGTGAAGCAGTCGAGTTTATTTATTTATTTTCTTTCGTCGGGACTCGTCCGTGTAAGCAGGGAGGGATTACCGTGAGATTCGATTGCAAGATCTGATGAGCGGGTTCTTTCGCATCGCAAGGTCATGTGATGTTTCAGTAATGAAAGTTATCTCGATTCCGTTCTCACTGCGTGCAATTTACCGCCGGAAGTTTGTGCTCGAGGGCACGATTGTCATCTGTGCGCAGTCTCAGCTATGATGGTAATCACTGGAGCAGACGAGCCAGGTCGGGAAGCGGCGAGCGTGTGCTTGTTTCTCCGAGGAAACCGATTTTTTTCTTTTTTTCTGGCTGCTACTAATTGAGAGGAAACATTGTGCGCGTTGTATAGAGGTCATGGCTTGCCTTGCACAGGTGCTGTGATCGAGTGTGTTGGAAATCGAGGCTGGATCATGCATTCACGGCCGGTTTTGTGCACATCTCTTCGTTTTCGTTGCTGAATAGACTGATATTCAGTTACGCCAATGTAATACTTGGTTTTAGCGTTTGTATCTGGTCGTGAGCATGGCGTCGATATAGCGGCACAGGCTGTGCACGCAAATGGTGAAAGTTAAAGCGTTTCAGCACACCCTCACGCAGGGCTGCAGGACTTGTTGCATGCTCACAAGTGCATATGCATGTAGCAAATCCCGGCGCTCGTAATGAACAGACGCGATGGTTCAGTAGCGGAGGAAAGTGTTACTACCGTTAGTATTAGTGATTACTGAGGAAAATACAATCGACTTAATGCTCCTAGTGAAAATTGACTCTAGCATAGCTGTGTCGACGCACTGACTCAATTTGCGGTATCGGCCAGGACGCTGTATTTAGTTTTTTGTCTGTTATAAACGATTTTCGACTATATAGGCTGGCCCTTTTGTCCTAAGAATGCGCGCGGTAGCCTATCGTAACATGCGTATGGCCAGATCCGCCGGCGGGCTCTGTCGCGGGGTAATAACCGCTATGTCGTGCTAACCGTGATGTTGTAATGACCGACAACGCAGCTATTTTTAACCCTGATTTGGCTCTTAAAACTTTGCCTGTCTGTCGACCTCGGAAGTGTTGTGGGAAGCGGGTTTGGTCGCGACATTGCGATGTGTGTCCATGGAATCGTGAAGTGCGATGGAAACAGTACAACGGAGATTCTCTCGGTGCGTGACGCCCGAAGCTTTGTAGCGCTGCGCACGATATCGGTCACAAAGTGTGCGGCGCAAGCTTTCACGATAAGCCCCATTGTAATGATTTCGAAGACAGTTCGCTGATCAAATTTCGCATTTGTACGTATAGCATTAATTGGTCGACCACTTGCGGGCAATACAGCTTTGCGTTCGGCTGCTGGCACGAGACATTGCGCGCAAAAAGGTGTCGTAGTGTACTCGAAAACTCTGTGCCAGCAGCGAACTTCTTTCGCCGAGCGCGGAAGATTATTACGACGTCCGATGCAAACCGCTCGACCGCTGCCATTTGGTTTGTGTTTTACGCTACAACTTGTGCGTCGGCTGAATTTCGGTGGCTGCCAGCTGGAGACGAGGAAGGCACAGACCCCAGAGCGATGTGTCTCCCTCGTTCAAGCTGGCACCCACAACAGAAATCTCACCACCTTGCCCGGAAGAATGTCATCTCGCATTGCTTTATTGAAGCCGCGTGTAGTTTGCATTTGCACTCGGCAAATTGGCTCAACGTGCGCGGGACACTTTCAGTGGCGTCTCTTTAGGGCCAATGGTTCAAAACGGTGGATGGCGAACAGGCGGATTTAAAAAAAATAATAAAAAGGAAAGCTACGCAGGTTGTCCCCGGGGCGGACCATTCTACCGGGCGTCGTGCGTGCGCATGTGCGACGACGGGGACCGTGACCGTCCACAAATGAGCTCGGCGTCCATGCGCCGTTCGAACTTGTTATTGCTTTCATATTTGCACCTTCTTGCATCATTCGTCGAACGCGGGAAAAACTGTGCGGATGTTTTCATTGGCCTTTACTGAGGCCTGGAACTGCTCGCACCTCCAGATATATACAGAGCGTCACGTAAATTGTCCAGTGCTATTTGTGCTGTGGGGAAAGGTGGGGTGTTATTAGGGTGACTAAAGCCACCGTAGCTGCATCGTGCCTCCCAGCGCCGTCCACAACGGGGTTCGAATCTGTTTTTCCGGCATTTATATTGAGGTGCTCAACAACTGACCTCGATGGACAATAATTCATAATTGAAACCGCGTAGATACAGTGCTCCGAGATAGACGTAGAACGGAAATGCATATGGCGTCCCAGTCCCGTCCAGTAATCAGCTGCGAGGAACATTTTTTTTTTTTTTTTTCCCTTTTTCTTGTGCGCCAAGTGGACGGAAGGTCAGCTGTTGTTTTTGAAGTGGCTGGGCTATTGCAAATCTCTGCCTTAGCAAGTGCTGGAATTGAAACCGCAGAAAATGGCTTGCCGGCGTATCGCATTTGGGCTCTCGATCTCGACTCCCATGGCTGGCCAAACTGAGTCCTAAGTCCCTAGGCAGGGACAGGCTTATCTAGGGACTTGGGGGAACTAGGTGATGGGGCAGCAGCTCTATTATTTTTCTTCGTTACTCGCTCGCGCAGTTGGTTTCGTGGCTTCTAAATACATATGGTGAGATTTAAGTTGCATGCCACCGAATTTCAGTTTCTGCATGGTATCTGCGCTTTGCGGCGCCGTTTTGCAGATGTTACGGTCGCTGTTCCCTTTAGGCAGCCTAGTTTCCTTGTGCCTGAGGATCGCCAATGACAGCCGATACAAATCGAAACACGAGCATCGTGGCAAAAAAAAAAAAAAAAAAGCAAGCCCTTAGTGGTCAAAATGACATTTAAGTCTAGTTGCATGGTAGCAGTTTATATGATGATGCTGATGAATCAGATTGTATGCTTTGGAGCGGGCCAGGGCGGGCCTGTTCTTTCATCGCCATTTCTCATGGTCGCAGCGTTTTATTTCAACCTTCTGATCGTCTTATTTCAACATTCTGATCGCCGTCGACTGTAACTCATAATTGTCCGAAATCAAATCGTAAACGCCGAAAAGCGCGCCGAGTGCTCCGCTTGAATTTTTTTTTTTTTTTATTATTCGCCAGTGTCGCTCATTGCTGCCTCGATCGCGTGTCGTACAGGTGGGCGGCGTGTGGGCCGAGCTCACTGGCGCGTGGTGTCGGGAGTTCTCGCCACCGCCGGGCCTCGAACTCCCGGTGGTGGCACGCGCTCATTAGAGGCCAGTGCGTGGGGCCTGCCATTGTACTCTTCCGATCAGCCAGCGAGCCGAAGGATGGCTACGCTTGGTCGGCGGCGCCGAAAGGACCCCGGTTCGATCGCTTCTCCCTGTTGTCCTCCTCGCCTATCTAACCGGTCCGCTTATCATGTAGGCCCATGTCTTGATTTGCGAGCTCCGGGCCGACTACTGTCTTGACTGGCTGCTTCCGCGAGTGTTATTTCAGGGAAGGAAGGAGGAGGGGGGGGGGGGGGGGGGGGCATTGTAGACATTAGCAAACAGTCGTTTCTTGCAATGGTTTCATTACCGTTGGAAGCACTTTAAGCGCCCGCGGAACAGACTTGTCAGGTTTTCATTGGAATTTATAATTTGCCACTTCCTCAATTTCCTCTTTAGGCTTGTTTTTGTTATTGTCGAACCCTTTTCTGGTTGCCTCTTGTACAGTCTCTGCTTACCTTACAAGGTGCCCAGCGTGGGTGCCAAACTAAAGTTAGTTGTCCAGTATTTTGTTGTGAGGGCTGATAGTTAACTTCTTGGGTCATTAATTATTAGTGTGGATAGACAGCGTATGAATGTTAGTTGGGGTGGCAAGCGAATTTCAAATTGCTTTTGGTAGTGCCAGTCAAGGCTAATGAGCCTTCACTGGCACTACAGAAATAGCTTTTGGGCTGTAATAAATTGTGATGCAGTATGCTTGTTGTACACCAGTCATATGAGTACATTGTTTAGATGGAAGCAGAATTATACCCCTGTCACACGAGAAAATTTAATGTCATTCGCATTCGATCATGAACCAATTGTGTACCCTCGACGCCAGATACGCAACAGAAACAAGCAATGCAACAAAATATTCTGCGCACAGTGAAGTTAAACGTTATATTTTAGAGTTTTGTTTTAAAAAGTTAATTTAGGTGTAAAATTATTTGCACTGCAGGCTCTCGTGGAATGCAATTACTTTTGGTCACAGCAGTGGTCCAGTCATGCCAGCGACTCATAATCATTTTAGGTTCTTTGTTCCTTGGTTGCTGCTTCTCCCCGTGCATTTATCTCAGAACAATTTAAAGTTGTGACTGAGTGCCTAGCAGCTTCGACGTCAATTGCATGCTTTACGTGTCTCTGTGCGTCTCTGCACTGTGATACACGTTTCTCTGTGTTCAGCCATATTGTTTTACATTTATCGAATTTGTTGGTGACTTGATACTTGGGTTTGATTTTTATTCCCTAAAGTGCTGCTGCATAGCCAGAATATACTGCCTAGAATATACTGGCTAGTGTGAGAAGCACCCGCGCTTCCCTATGGGCGAGGATGGCACCATTTGCAATGAAAGCCAATTGATAGCGACAGAGGGCGCTACTTGTCGGGAGGGTACCACCGGAGCAGACGACGCGGTTTTCTCGTTTCAGAAGACGGCAATCTGTTGGTGTTGTGCGTGCATGTTAAACCTGCTTCTGCACGTCTTTTGCGTTCACCAAGGTGGAGCGGTTTATTTCTGGTGTAGTTGCTTGCACATGCAAGTCGTTCCGCACTTCTAGCTGCTCGGCGACGATTGCATTTGTTCTTCCAAGTTGGAGCGGTTTATTTCCGGTGTAGGTGCTTGCACATGCAAGTCATTCTGCACTTCTAGCTGCTCGGTGACGATTGCATTTGTTCTTTTTCGCGCTCTGTGCGCGTCTGTGTCCCTTCTTTTTTCACTTTGTCGCTGAGTTCCTGAGTGTTGTTTCCCCAGTGCCTGTCCCTAAACTGCGCAGAAAAATGCCAAAGAGAAAGTGGCGGTGCACAGAGAAGACTTGCTTTCTTGGGAGACGGTTCTACTGCTAGAACAAGGAGCGTATTTTCATGTTTTCTGCGCCATCTGATGCTACATATGCATTCTGCAAAATGGAAACGAAACATCAATAGAAATGATGGAAGGTAAACACCAACCGCTTTAGTTTAGGAGAAACATTTTTAGAGCAGGCAGTTATGTTCACAAGGGTGGAAACTTCGGCGAGTCGGTACCGGTGCTCCATGACATAATTGTGTAACGCAAAAGGAGGAAAGACAAGAAAATGTACACAATCAGGCGTTACACACAGCGCCTGTGTTGTGTACCTTTTCTGTGTCCCTTGTCCTTTTGCACTGCACACTCATGTCATGGATGCAGTTATATATTGGGCGCATGTTGCACCGTTTACAAGTGGCATTATCAACGAGCTTCCCCGCGATAAACCAGCCACGCCTCGTGCCTATTGTGAATCTGAAAAAAAAAATATTTAAGCCTCTTCATTCAAATGATGATGACTTTGGCAAAGCCTTGTGTGCAATCAAAGGCCACGATGTACCTTAAACCATGCCGCTGTAAGTAAATGTTCATCGTTTGTGCTCTGCTGTTCATGCAAGTCTACCACATGCCTGTGTTTGTTATTGTTATTACATATGCTTGGACGGGTGGGCGGGCCGGCGGGCGGATGGATGGATGGAATATAGGAGCGTCCCCTTTGAAACAGGGTGGTAGTAGTTGCTATCATGCTCGTTTTTTTTTTCTTATATCTTATTGTTTTAGATCGGTTAAATATACCATCATTTCATTTATTGAATTTTTGTTTCTACATTATTAACATTATGTTAGTTTTCTGCTTTTAAGCCACCAATCTTCCAATCGGTTTTTGCTTTTTTTATAAAAGGAGTGTTGTGCGACTTTGTTTCCTGTGTTGTTCCCATATACAATACATATAAATATAACTGCGCGTACGTGTTTACTTGTCAGCAAGTGTACAGTGCTCAGAAAGAACACATATATGCATGCCAATACAACTGAAGAATTTCACTTTGTTCCAAAAATTACAAGTATATTTTATATCAATAAAAGTCTATGCTTTAATTGTTGTTGAATAGAAATTCCGTGTTTTCCTTTGTGAGCACGGGATGTCCGAGATTCTAAGTTGCGCTAACTTCGCAGAAGCCTTCGCAAGTGAGAAGAGTTAAATATGTGTGCCGCTTGCAGTCCAAGACTCAAAACAGAACCTGAAACTTGTAGTCAACGGCTTCAGTCATAGCTGTCTGTTGTGACTTAATGAGAGCTAAAATGGCTTAAATGCAGCGCGAGCAGTCTGCTTGCCGAAGATGTGAGAGCGCGGTAGGCTGCAGGCGGCGCGGTTGGTACCCACTCAGTTTGCAGCTCTCCTGGCAGCAGCCACCGGCATTCATCGCTCGCCGTACCACCTGGAGGGTTATGGACGGCACAGTAGCCAAAATATTCTAGGCACCATAGCCAGAAGTAATGTTTTTCACTTGAATTATTGTCCAGAAATGTTTTAATCGGCTTTAAAATGCTACACAGTGATTTCAAATGCCTTTTATGCACCCTGATGTTCCTTAAGTGCAGTATTCTTTTATAGCTGATCGTAATTATCGCCATTTGCGAATAATGTTGTTGTTGAAATGGACTCTAAGGGCCCGTGTTCGGGAGGAAGGCCCAGGTTCCTCCGGCTGACGCTCTGAACTGGCGTGTCCACAGGCAAAAGCTCGGTGTTGTTGGTTCGCGGAGAGGTGTGCGACATTGAGAGGTCAATCACCCAGCACCTCCACCAAAACTGTCACGAAGACAGGGATTTTGTGGGAAACGGCAACAGGGGCAGAGACACACAGTCAAGACAGGGGTTCACGGGAAAAGGTAACACACAGACACAGGCTCAAGAGTCCACAGTCCTAGCTAGCTGAAGCGCACGAGAGTCTACAATTTCTTCGTCTTTCAAGCGCTACCTCAAACTGCCAGGTGGCAATATTTTACTGTGTAGCACCGAAAGAAACCGAATGACATTCGGTTCGAATGACATTAAATCTGCTAGTGTGACAGAGGTATTAGTGGAGTATTTGCTCTTTCCTGCCTTGTTAAGTCAGTTCCCTAACCCCCATATCTTCGCCATAATGGTGCACCTATCTTTTAGCAGAATTGTGCTGTGTTGCATCATAAACTCTGCTTAGTTTCTAATTGTTTTTTCCATGCTTACATGTGGTGCATTTCTTTTGAAAAACTTTGCCATATGAAATTTTGAGTTAACATGGAGGTTAATGGCTGTACACAAAATACGCACTACCAAATTTAAAGCACTAATAACCAAAGTAGAGTGAATACTGCAAAGGCTGAAAATAAAAAGATCTATTGGATTGGTATGCAGGATTGGTATGCCCGTTATGGGTGCCTTAATGCTGTAGTTTTTTTTCTGGTCTTGTATATATAATATTATCACTTTTATTTCACTACCCGGTTTATTTAGGTTCTAATTTCATTCTCTTTCACTAACAATTCCTATACTAACCAGTATGAAGTCATTTTTGTACATTTGTATTCGTAATCACACTAGTGAGTCATTTTTTTTAGGTATTCATAGTCCTTTTCATTTTTGATGAGTCATTCATATGAAGAATTCCACTCTGAGGTCTACAGTGCTCTCCGAGTCTGTGAAGGAATTGAATGTCTGTTGAGGTTAGTTACCGAACCACTGGGACTCGACCAGGACTTAGGATGTGAATCCAAATCCCCAATTGAAACAGTCTGCTCGGTTTTGCGGAGCAAGAAAGCTTGCTCCGGATCGCCGATTGGAGTTCGCCATTAGTCTGGCATAGCATCTTTCTCCTGTCCCCTACAAGTGGAAAGAGGGGGTGACAGCATGCCTTATGCTCTTTGCATGAACGAATGCACACGCACACACGCATCACATATGGAAACAGTTTGCTCTACACAAAAGAGCATTGAGCTGAACAGTGAACGTGGTTTTGAGATGGAGTGCCTCATCCTCAACGAGGGCTCAGTGAAAATGATACGAACGTAAACAGCAGCAGGGTTTTCTCAGAGTCTTCATAACTTTGTTTCAGCAAACCGTGAATAACAGCTTAAAGAGCTTGTTTATTCCTTATCCGATTACCTTGGTGTGCTGCTCGTTACAGGTCAGGTTGGCACCTGAGATCTAGGAGGCAGCGGCCTGCAAATGTGTGTAGCAAGAAACGAGCATTGCTTACTTGTAACCTTCATCAAAAAGAAAGCAGCACTGTTTCCTACTGTATTGCAGTCGGTGCATCCTAAGAAGGAAGCCGAGAGTACAGTGTTCAGTCAAGGCAGAAAGCTGGGCTAGTTGGTGTGTCATCATTAATAAAAGACTAGCGCATTTAACATGGACACAGACATAGAAGAAGACAGGACGAGCGCTAAACATCAACTGAGGATTTACTTACAAAAAAGGTACATAAAAGCACTTCGGTGGCGCATGCGCACACTAAGTCAAAACCGTACAAGCAAAAACTAATCAAATATGGCAAACTATTCTTTAGGTACTTTCTTTCTGGACAAAGCGATTGAAGGCACGCTGACACACTTATCACCTTTCCTACTAATGTGATAGGCCTCACATAGTGCCTCGTGCCTCCCCTACCAAGCACACGTGGCATCAAATGCCGGCACGCACCCGCAACGCTTACAATGGTTGGCCAAATGGCCGCCTCCCACCAATGAATTCACCAACGTACGGTGCTCTCGTAGTCGATCGTTTAGGCAGCAACCAGACTGCCCCACATAGCCCCCACACAGTGTTCAGTGTGGGGACATTGTCGTTCACTAATAGTCATCACTAAACCGATATTGTGTAAAGGACTCTAAGAAAAAAAAAAAGATAAATGAAATTAATTGTTCATAATTTGCGGGAACAGTGTAAAAATAAAAATAATTTGAACTGCTATAACATTGCTAACATTTGTTATATCAAAAAAGTGCCCTAACGTATTCATTATGCTTTTTAGTGCCTAGCAAAGTGTCCATATGAATGTTTTGTAGTGCGGTTATTTTTTCAGTTTCCACAAATTATGAACAATTAATCTCATTATCTCTTGAACTAATTGGCTATTCGGGAAAATAGTTACATATTTGAAATCAGTACGAGAAACTGAATCAGAATACCAAGTTTTGTCAAATTTGATCAGAAATTGGAAAAATAAATTTAAGAGCCATGTTCCCCCCTTAAGGCTGGATCAGAATACGACGATAGAGATCACTGATTCTATTCGTGGATGGGCCATCCCGTCACCTAACCTCACTGGTTTCACCTCGTCTGGGGACATGGACAAGGCGCTGAAGAGAGATATCGGTTGACCGTGCAGACAGAAACCACTGGGGACAGGTACCGCGCCCCATAACTCTGCCGCTGCATTATAAATGGCAGGTGACATCATTCCAAGCCAATCATGCCGTATTGGTGACAGTACTAAAGTGCCCCCACTCTGCTAATGTTTAAAAAAAAGGAAGATGCCACTGTTGCCCCACCCAGAAGATTAATTCTGCTAGGGAAGCTGCAGACCACCCCCACATTTTGACAGGGGAATCACGTGTGTCTTTTTTTTACTTCTGAAGGCTACGCCGTCCGAGGGTGAGGTGGAGCCAATGGGTCAGGTCATGTGGCACTTGTCCGCTCACGAACTCCAGTGATTCAGTCCGGAATGTGAATCGGCCTTTATTGAGGGACCTCAGGTGGTTGAAATTATCTATAGCCCTCCACTACGGCGCCCCTCATAGCCTGTGTCACTTTGGGACGTTACCGCCGTGGTGGTGCAGCGGTTAGGGTACTAAACTTCTATGCCCAAGGATGTGGAATCAAACCCAGGCCGCAGCGGCCACTTTTCGATGGAGGCGAAAAGCTAGATGCCCATGTGCTGTACAATGTCAGTGCACATTTAAAAACTCCAGGTGGTTGAAATTTCCAGATCCCTCCACTACGGCATCTCTTTTAGCCTGAGCCACATTGGGACATTATACCCCACAAACCAAACCAAACTTTGGGACGTTAAACTCTATAAACCAAACCAGACAAAATTCAAGCCAGTTTATTAAAAGGAGGTAGATCCAGGTGAGCATTGTCATTTCATTTTGAAGAAATATCTGGGTGCTTACGCAAAAACAGCTATTGGTGCAAACTGTCCTCTCGAGAAGTTTGATGTGTGCAAAGTCCCCATTACTGCATGGGACTTTTGCAAGGTTCATGTTTTGCACATAAATGTCCTGCAGGCAGCAGACCTGTATCCTGCTGACGAGTGCTGGGGAGGCCCCGAGCACAAGGACCTTGCTTCTGAGAAAGGTGTTCCCCTGGTGGCAGCCGGGGGACCACCTCACAACTACACGGACCCCTTTCCGGGCGTCCTGCTCAACAACGCTACCCTGGGGCCTCCACCCGTGGACCACAGCAACGCCTACCTGCACGGATCCGGAGCTTTTGGTATGTGATAAGAGCTTCCTCAAAAAGGAAATGGCACTGTGAAAATGGGATACACTTAGATGCAGCACTCATTAAAGGATGTTGGAATTTTGTGGTTTTTAGTGTAGGAATTATTGCAGATATAAACTCTGAAACTCCGTTGTTATACAGTATTTGTGTGTGTGTTTACTTTCTGAACGAAATGCTAAACATCCAGCACTTGTGCACTGGGAAAGAAACAAAGCTTAAACATTATGCTTGCTTTATCTACGCCTTGTCATGTGGCATATTATTGTGCACAATGGCTTTCTAAAATTTGCTACTATGCGGCTTTGAGGTGGTTGTTATTATTTCTGTCGGGAAGAAACGGAAATGAACTTTGAGTATACTCCGTGCACCAGCAGAAAGCGTCATAGTTTCTTCTAGTATTTGCTAGCTGACCAGCAGAGTGAAATTGCGGAAGAAATTTCAAACGAAAAATTTGGTCAAGGCTGAAAAACTCTAAAAGTTTAGAGGTAGACGACTGTTTATTTTGTGAATAACAACATCAGTTGATAGATTTTACTAGTGCTTGAATTTCCCCCCTAACCTGTCATCACAAAGGTCATCATTATCAACTGTACACATCAGCAGTGGCAGTTGTATCTGTCGGCTGCTCTTTTGTAGAGCCTTCTGTTCACAAGGATAGGCCTTTATAGTAGGCAAACAAGTAACAATCATATAAAATGAAATTCATGTTTAATCCACACTGCTGAAAATGAATTCCTCCCAAGTACAACTTCAGGTCAGAATAGTGAGCTGCTGTGTGTCGACAGTCATTGAGCTTCCTTAGGACATTACCGGCACCTTCTAATGAACCCCCTTCAAAATGCTATGGTCTCCTACCGAAAGCATACTGTATTCCGGTCATTCTATACTCCCGGTCAGCTTTTTCTGGCTATACAGCCAAAGCTGCAGAGCCGAAATGCATCAGCTCACTGTGTAGCAGAATATAGCTCCTTCATAAATTTTGCGGATCAGGCTCTGGAATATTATACCGTTACGAAAATATTCAATCTTATTAAAGTGGAAGCCTTTAATGGCTCGTGCTTGTGGCCACGATCGTGTCCGTCCGTAACGCTTTAGTTTGATCACGTCGTCAGTGGTGTAGTATGTCGTACCTTGTAATAAATCATGACATCATCAGTGGTGTATCATGTCATACGTTAAAATAAATGATGTCATTAGGGGTGTAGTATGTCGTGCCTTGAAATTAATGGTGACGTCATCAGTGGTATAGTATGTTGTGCCTTGAAGTTAGTGATGTCATCAGTAGTGTAGTATGTCATCAGTGATGTAGTATATTCTGCCTAGAAATTAATGATACGTCATCAGGGATGTAGTATGTCATACCTTGAAATAAATATCATCAGTGGCATAGTATGTCGTACCTTGAAATAAATGGCGACGGCATCAGGGGTGTAGTATGTCTTACCTTAAAATTGATGTCATCAGTGGTACGTCGTGTCTTGAAATTAATGATGTCATCAGTAGTGTAGTATGCAGTACCTTAAAATAAATGACAACATCTTGACGTGCCTTGAAATGAGTGACTATGATGTCATCGACCGTGACATCATGACCGGATGTGACGTCATCATGTTGTCACATCCGGCAATGTCTAATAATCGGAAGTGATGTCATAATGAAGTGACATTCGTTCATGACGTCACGACTAGTGATGACATCACCAGGCGATTTGCGCTGATACAAAGCTGACCCCGCCGTGCGTTCGATCCAGTTGTCCGTGCGGTGCCTTTCATTTGGCGCTTCCTCTAACGCCGCACCACACAGCATATGGAAGCAGACACAGTACAGCAGGCATCAGCGGCGTTTCAAATTGGTTTACTGGAAAGAAAAAACTTAATTGAGGCGTAAGGAAAAGGAGGAAGGTGGGAGTGAAAAAAAAAAAAAAGAAGTGCCGAGTGGAGGGCTTCGGACCACCGCGCAACAAATGCTTTCTCCTCATCGCACTTTAGTGGTCCAAAGTGCCCCCTAGAACTTCTTATTATGTCATGATAGTACTACAACATAAGCCAGTATGATATGTTGTAGTGCATTTTCAAATCCGTACAATACACCCAGCAAACAGAATGGCTGTGTCATCTGTCAGGAATCTCACGAAGAGTACAATGTATGGTTCCACTGCGTCTACTCGCCAGTTTCTGTATGCTTTTGCAATGCGTCTACTCGCCAGTTTCTGTATGCTTTTGCAATGCGTTTGTTTCAGCTATGTACGCAGCCCGTGATATTCATTAACTGCGAATGTATACTCACTTAGGCCTTAAGTAAGAAAGTTATTTCTGCATCTTTGGCAGTTCAAGAACTACAACTTCAAGCAAAGGTTGAACTGAAACCATAACTGAAGCCAGAACTACATGCTGCAATAACAACATGACAGAAGCTCCCCTTCGCTGCATAGCCAGAAAAAGGTATAGGTGGCAAACATGGCTGCAGGAGGTTTCATGCCCAGTTCGAAAAATAGTATCGGAGGGTGATGGCATGCATGGCTGTTTCGGGACAGTAAACTGAAACGATTTCATGAATCTGACACTGCAAGGCTGAACAATTCTGCACCTGAAATAAGTCCGGTGTGGGCATAGAGTTCCGAGGTAGTGCATACATGGGCTCCTGATAACCGCACATGCCTTGTGCAGTTGGCTCTCTTGTGGTCTTTGCCTGCATTCGTAGAGCATTTTATTCGACTTTTGCATAGCTGAAACTGTGCAAAAAAAGTCTCATTTTTAGTTAACAAAGGGGGAACTCTGTGGAAGTACTGGATGCTGGTGATTGTGTTGCTGGGCAGAGCTGCAGGGGAACTACAAGGAAGAGTTTGCGAAGTGTTGGTTGGAGAAATTTCAAGTTTTATTTAGTTTTCAACCCAACCAGACAGGCAAATCTGTCGAAATGTTTAGCTTTCAGGCACAGTAGTGCACACAGATGCCCTTTGAAATTGCACACTATGATTCCTTTCGGGACCAAAATGAGGAGAAAGATGATTGGAAATAAGTTCAAAGGTATAAAATGCCAAACGCAGCGGTGGTATAGAGGTAGAACATCCGCGTCGCATGCAAGAATAGTGAGGTTCGAATCCAAGTGCGTGCCGTTGGATAAAAAAAAAATAATCCTCATGCCAATGGAATTGCACAAACCTGGTTCTGGGTGGTGGCTGGATCCTTGTGATCACCTCCAGAAACGCACTTCAACAGAACCAGATTTGGCCACCCTGGTGTGTAATTTTCAAAACCTTCTATATGAATACAGTTGAACACCGCAAGTACGAATTTCTTGATAGAACAAAATATTTTAGTGGCCCTAGGCAACGTTCATAAGATTCAATGCATTTCATCTCTCTCAACAACAAAACCCTTTCAGACTTCAATCCCGCAACAACGAAGGTTTTTAAAGTAGCAGTCCACACGTTTTTTTTATGCGTAAGCCATAATTAAATCACTGGAACGCATTTTAGTACACCAGTTTTAACATTTTTGGCTCTTCCACGCTACCAACAAGCACATTTACGGACGCGGCCATGTTTGTTTACAAGTTGCTGATGATGACGACTGCGCGCCTGTCGTTTGAAAAAAAAAAAAAAAAAAAACTATTTTTGGCGGATTGGGATTTGATGGCAACCAGTTCAAACGGGCACGGCCGTGACGAGTCATTTTTTTGTGGACAAAATTTACCTGGACAGTGCAATGGCGGGCAATGGTTTTTGTTCTTTAATTTTTTATTCTCATCTTTAACTTTTGGCTCCACCGCGCCCGAGGGCAGCGGCGACCCAATACAAAGGGCGTGGCTACCATCACCATCATAGATGTTTATGTTGGTTGGGGCCCAGCATGCCACGCATCCATTGTTTTTTTGTCTGGCGAGTCAACGTGCTAAGAAGATGCCTCCTCAGACCAAAAAGCAGGAGTTTTTGACGCTTTAGGAGAAGGCGGAACTCATCGCACAAGCTGCAAAAAGAAGGAAGAAGATGGATATTGCAGAAGAATTAGGAATTCCATGCTGTTCGCAGTCGACGATACTTAAGTGCAAAGACAGCATCTTGGCTGCCCTGAAAAATGGAGCACGTGCGCAGCACAAGACGGTGACAACGGCTACTTTTGAGGATGTAGATAAGGCTGTGTATGCCTGGTTTTTAGAACAGAGAGCCAACAAGGTGCCGCTGTCCAGGGCCTTAGTTTAGCAAAAAGGCATCGGCTTCGCGTGCCTATTAGGGCACGACAATTTTAAGAGGAGCGCCGGTTGGCTGAACCGTTTTAAAGCAAGGCATAATATTGTTGCCAAAATAGGCGAAATTGGCAAGCGTCGATACGGAATCGGCATCAACTTGGATGTGAAAAACGTATGAAGACATCAAAGCAGAGTACAAGCCCTGCGACATCTACAGCGCCGATGATGTATGAAATGCTGCCATCAAAAACACTGGAACTGAAAAGGCAGCAATGCCATGGTGGGAAGCAGAGCAAGAAACGCATAACGATTTTGTTGTGCTCCAACATGAACGGCTCCGACAAGCGTTCGCTCCTCGTCATCGGCCGAAGTAAAAAGCCACATTGCTTTAAGGGAAGTTGCAGGCTGCCCATGCAATACACAGCCAACCATAAAGCATGGATGAACCGCGCTATCTTTGGGAGTTAGCTGGCCGCCTCCGATGGAGGCATGTGAAAGGCAGGAAGGTTTGTGTGCTTGTTCTTAGATAACTGCAGTGTACATCACGTTGATGACACAGCTCTGACAAACGTCCACTTGATATTTCTTCCCCCGAGCTGTACCTCCGTGATTCAGCCCTTGGACCAAGGTGCGATACGAAGTGTGAAGTGTGCATACCAAGGGAGGCTTTTTCAACGGCTGCTCTTGAACATCGAGATGAAGCGCCCGTTAGAAGTGGATTTGTTCACGGCCCTGGAAATGATGGCAGCGGCATGGACAGTAACAAGAGCAACTATTATTCAAAACTCATTTCAGCATGCGGGGTTCGCTACTGAGCAGCTCGCAACAGCTGCATCACTAAGGTCGCAGCTGCCAGAAGAAAGGGCTGCACTGGTTAGCGCATGGCAGGAGCTGCGCGATGTCGACTTCCTCTTTGTGGATGAAGATGTAATTGTCCGTGAGGAATTGACAGGTGACACCATCATCAAGAATGTGTGCAGCATAACCGAGGAGAGCGACGACGAAGGCGGCGACGATCAGCTCGAGAAAAAGGAGGCAAGTCTGCGGGATGTGCTCGATGCTCTCGACACCATACGTTCGTTCATCGGTGCTCACAATGACGATATTGCCTGTTCAGTTGTGTGAGCAGAATTTTGACGCTGCTGCAAAGCAAGAAGGGGCAAACGTCGATTGCAGACTTTTTCAAATCAAATTGCACTTCCGCAGGCTCAGGTTCATACTTATTCATCTGTACAGTCCCGTTTTCGCGAGAACGAAATTCTCGCAAAAACGAAAAATTTTCTCGCCCATGCCAATTTCATTATTACGGGGTTCAATTGTACTCCAATAAAACTCTGAATGAAGCAGCGCAAAACAGGACAACCATAGAAGAGGATACGACACCACACTTTTGTGTCTTCGTTCCAAGTATGGTTCACCAACTATCCCAGCACCATGTTTTATTGAACTCTGAATAAAAGTTTGCAGAGGTCAGCAGGTGGATGCAGTTGTCGCAGAACTGGGTTAATTGGAAGCTCACTGCTTCTCAAATGGGTGTCTCAACTTAGCACAGCTGGCAGTATGTTTATGTCGTTTGAAGGCAATGCATTCTCTCTCAGGCTTGATTAGCACATCCTTTTATACTCCTTGGACAAGAAAAATCTACATGTGAGACATGCAATGAACAGCTGACAGTAAACCACATTTTAATATCATGCATGAAATATGAGAAAATCAGGTGGAAACTTTTTATGTGTTTCTATAGTAAACACGTCCCATTTCATCCAAGTCTCTTACTAGGAGAGAATGCCGTTTTCGAGATTTTTTCTGTTTTCAGTTTTTTAAAAGAAGTAAAGCTAATAAACAAACTATGACTTATTTTTAACAGGAACTGCTTTACCCCGAGTTTGGCGCATGATGGCCTTAGTTGCCTATGCGCCATAAAACACAACACATTTATGACCTGGTACAACTGTTCAGCAGTGCTCCACTCGTGCTGTGCAAGAATGGATACTCAATACAGTCGTAATGCGTAAACTCCTTCTTTAGTGCATGTGAATGAGCACACCCGTCTAGGGCTCTCGAGCATTGTTCTGCAGGTATTCACAGATAATGCTTACAGTAGAGCACTGCCACGCATACTAACTGCGCAGGTGCAAGCATTTTGCACCCAGCGAAGCAGCTATGTCGATTTCCCACTTCATTTGCTCTGTAGTGCTTCACTCTATGCTCTGGACAAGCCTGCTCACCACTGTACTACTGAGCTAAATTCCAATGCAAACTCTCCTTTTCCTTTTTTTTGGTCAAGTGTACACCATGGCATTGACGTGCTGTGAACAGATGATAAGTGTATAACTTTTCAGCACCTTTGATGCATAAACCTGAAGCGTACTGTTTGCTCTTTACTGCTTAATATAAAAAGCAAAAGGTTATGTTCTCGACGTGGGCAGTGTTCTGTTTGATGGTGGCCCGCTAGTTCTTGGTAACCACAAGTGTGTTTGGAGAGTGCATGAACTTTCTGTGTTGGTGCAGGACTTTTGTCATATCCACAGGCATAGTTGTTTAGAGATGTGCACTTTTGAAGGAGGTGCAGAGGATGCCTCTGAATGATGCTGAAAGAGATGTTGCCAGATTTGGATGTCCATGACACACCAAGATCACATTTAAGTGGCAAAAAGTAGTAGTAAGGGGTTTTATTAAAAAAAAAAAAAAAACATGTTTGCCAGCCCAGTGTCTGCTATCTTATAATCAGAAGCACCTGAACTGGGGCAGGCAAAAAGAAAAAAGCACACTAGTTGAAATTGTCTAAGCAAGGAATCTCTTGAAAGCAGCGGAAGGACTTATTGTCCCTTTTCATTTTTGGCTGCTGCAGGAGCAACTGCCTGCACGGGTCTTCCCTCCAACAATGGGTCTTTGCTGACGGAGGGACCCACATATGGGCAGGACTTTCCCGACTACCTGTACTCACCTGGCATGGGTGGCTATGGTGGCATGGGAAGCACAGCGACCGGCAGTGGCATGATGGGCACCATGTCCAACATGGCAAGCATGGGTAGCATGGCGAGCAACATGACCAGCAACATGACCACCAATGTGACCAGTCCTGGTGCAATGGCATGTACACCTAACGACTATCTTCTCAACGACTTGCTAGGTGATGAGGACCTGCACCTCATGGACATGGTGGCTTCGCCAACGGAAAGTGAGTACCACCAGCCATCAAAGTGTGGGCGAGTTGGTGACTGATCTTGCGCTATTATCTTCTACTATGACCACCAGCCATGGTCACAACCTGTGCTTGCTCTACAACAAGGAGCAGCAGCCTACCGCAATCCTCATTTAATTTTTTGTTTGTTTACAGGCAGTATTTACAGCTTGATATGGCGTCAAAATCATTCTTTAATTTTAGGCTCTGAGCTGTCCTACTGCTTCCATTATGAGCAGTCTTCCTATGTTTGGCAGGTATAGGCCAGATCCTATGCTGCCATAGCTGTTGCATCAAGTTGCAGCTACCAAACTATTCTGCAGGCTTAGCTCCCCGTAAACCTTGTTGAAAGGTCCAGATTTTACTTGGAGCAGATTTTTGAAAAGGCAGAGAAATGATTTTTGCTTGATCAAACCAATCTCGTTCAATTCCTTAGATGGGTTAAAAGGACTCTGGTACTTTGCCACAAGGTTCAGATGAAGTAAAAATGATGTGCATAAAAGCACACCACAGAAGACACAGGAAACAAAGGTGACTTCTTGGAAGACAAGATGTCTGTGTTGCTTTTTGTTTCTGATGTGGCCTAGTGTGCAGTGCTTTTCTTGATGCACCAGACAACCCAATAATAACTTTTGTTTTTCCCGGAGCGGTAGGCATTAGAAAATCCCAACTGTAGCACATGATTTTGATGCATGGCTATCCAGCGTGTACACAGTGCTAAATGCAGCTGGCTTGAAATTCAGAGAACCTCGAGACCTGCCGCCACATATGTGAGTTCTTTCACCCTGTGGTTAGCTCTTCCTTAGCCGGTAGGTAGACATTTAGCAGGGAAAAAAGAGATTGGCAGCAGCCATGTCCCCAGATGTCAGCCGAAGGAAAATGACATGACTTGGATTATTGCCATGGAAATGAAAACTTCCGAGCAAATTTGAACTCGATCAGAGGAACATATGGTTTTATAGATTGCTAGCATTTTCAGGCAGTATTCAATGAACAGCTAGTATGCAATGGGAGTCCTAGAAATGCCGCCACCAAACGTTCTCGCTATGCCTCCGTCTGCGCTGCAGACACAAACTGATCGGTGCGATGGCGCTGCTGCTTTCTCTCGGCGCTATCGGTGTATCGTTTCAGTTATTTAATGTGAAATCATTGCTGGGTCCTTTACACGTAATTTTGTCTGCGACCATTGTTGGTGATGATGGTTTAGGATGAAGAGTTATCATACCGTTGTCGGGCATAGCGCAGCTCGGCAGCATGGAGGCGTGTGTGGTCAAGCGCGGTACAGAAAGATCAGATGGCGTGACGTCTGGACAAAGCCGCTGCAATGACCCTTCAATGTCAAGCGGCTGCCCTTTAGCCGAGATTCGAAGGTAAAGCTAGCGAAGCTTCTATATCTACTGCGGCTGCACTATGTCGTCACCGGTCAAAACTGGCACAGCAATTTTGTTGTGGCCAGTTACTTTCGCTTTACTTTTGCTGTACTTTGGTTTGGCTCAAATTGGCCTTGATCGGCTGCTTAGCCAATGATACCAGTGGTGCTAAAGCAGCCTCTGATGGCGATGATGGCTGCAGATTTCTCAGTGCCGGTTTCAAACTTATTGGGAGATTTAGGGCAGTGATCAAACAATTGTAAAGTTTGGTCACCAGCCAAATAGAAAAGGTTGGCAGGTTTCTGATGTGCAGTAACACTTGTCCTCAAGTGGAGGAACACTTCAGAGCTGTAGTTCTCCTTCAGGCGCTGTGCAGTTCGGTAAAATGCCACTAAGAACTGGGTTGGTGCACCTTTATGGCTCACAATCGATATCAAACGAAACTTTTCATCTTCTGTTTAGGCGTACTGTGAACAAGCTTTACTTCAATGATCTACCAACGGAGTTCTGAACAGTTAAAGACTGCGGTTCTTTGCTTGAGTTGCCACCGCTATGGCAGCGCTGCAATACATGCCGCATTGTTTTGGTCTCATTGTTCTTCCGTCATTGTCTTCAGTTCACACTGCACTGCAACACACTGCCAAAATAATACGACTAGGAACAAACAATGGCAGAAAACAAGTTGCCCAGGCACATCAGACCTGTTCAACTTTGGACTGCGCGAAGCTGTGCCTCTCTACCTGGTTTTCTAGTTCATGCTGGAAGCCTCTATCATCGCTCGTGCTTCAACCCCAATGCCTCTAGGAGAGAGAGGGGGGGTCATGGTGATGGATAGCAGCGGGATACAATAGACACGGACAAGCGCTGATGAGGACAGCATGCAACAGAATACAACGCAGCTACTGAAGGCAATTAGCTGCCATGGTATCTGCTGTAAAATTTGCCCCCAATGAGATAGTAGGGCAAATTTGCGTAGACAAATTCTGTTCCATGGAAAATATTATTGCTGTACGAAAGAGAAACTTTCCAGCTAAGGAATATGCTTGCATTAGGTTTTTAATGTGGTTTTATAGTTATTTGATCTGCATCCACATTCAAAGCACAGAAATATCGTAATGCTTGCCGTATATTGCCGATTATAAATCGACCCCTCAAATCGCAACCCCTTTTGGGCAAAAAAAAAAAATTTGACTCGGAGTTTAGGTCGACACTGCTGCACCCTGCGGTCCTAGTTTGCCCAATATGTTTTTCAGGAGGCCGAGTAATAAAGAAATGCTTATTCGTTCACGAGACATCTCTGACTCGTCACTTGTGAGAACACAGTCGCGGTCATCATCTTATGATGACCGCGCTGCCACTGGTCATCAGAAGCGGTGCCGAGATGCCTCACGTGGAAAATGCCACAGAGACCATGTCTGTTGGTAGTCCATACTAGGCATCGTTGACCCATTGCGCCACTTCATCCAAAGAAGCTCTCTGGTCATGAACCCAATCTCTAATCGCCTCCTCAACAGCAGGGTATTGTCCAGACTTGGCCCGCGAAAAGAACGCCATGTAGCAGCACACTCAAAAAGCTTGCTTCTTTGTTTTCTCCAGCCTCTCACGCACTTTTCTGAGACGTTGAACTTCCGCCCCGCTGCGATGTTTTCTGACTCTGCATAGAGGATGACTTGCCACTTGAAAGCTGCGCTGTACTGTTGCCGAGGTTGCGGCGGCTTCTTGCAAGACGTCCGTCGGGCAGCGACACAAACCACATACACCGCTGTTAGCTGTAACGTAAGCGGTGTGACGTGCAGAAATGGCGACAGGCACGGGTGCACAACACGTGAAAATGCTTCTCTGCTCATGTGACTGGTCATGTGTGGTCTAGTTTTGGATTGGATTGGATTTGTAGCTGTCCCATTTGTATCCAACATTGCCAGCCCGGCCCAGCTTTGGCCGTTTTTTCATGGAACGCCCACAGTTTGTCAATAACAAGTTGCTATCGTATTAAAACAAACCTTTGGTGCAGATCTCAATTAAATTCAAGTTTTCTTAAGCAGATCAACTTTCGCACCGTGTCTGACAACTATTATGAAATTACGAGCAGACTTGGCATGATATTATCTGCAACTCGGTTGGAATTACTTTTGAGCGTGCATATAGGCCGACTTTAAGACTCCGCACATACGTCGACTCCGATTATAAGTCGACCCCCCAAATTTGGAAGGGCATTAAAAAAAAAAAAATGTCGACTTATTGTGCTAAAATGAAAAAGTGAATCGGAAGTGCTGTTCTCATTGAAGAAAACTCCATTCGAAATTGTTGTTCAAAGTGTTTAACAAGAGAGGAATTAATGAGGATGTTTATTTGTAAGAACCACATGGAGCAATCATGGCTTTGAAATGAGAGAATATGGAACTAGGACACATTAGTATTATGCTAATTCATTCTTTGTGCAAATTGTAGCATAGTGGTACCGACTGTTTAGTGTTCTGTAGCAGTTTCTTCTTTTTCTTTTCTTTTTTTTTTTCAAAGCTGTCAATCCTGTTAACGCTTCATGAGTAAAACGGCTGGGGTCTTTCTAAGCATGTAATATTTAATGATAGCATGAGTAGTAACTGGTGTACTGTACGATTATTGCTGGTAAACTGACTCATAATAACGAATTGCTGTTTTCTTTTATTAGTTCTTTTATGCACCCTGAATAAGTTTATGTTGATCGACTGTCAGCAGAGCCCCTAACATAGATAGTTTTCTTCCGCAAGCAGCAACAGCTGTTGCATGCTACCAAGCCCGTACAGTCTCTCTTGTTGTGCCATCCCTTTGCAACATGGCACGGCCACAAAACATGACAGGCAGAACGAAAACAATGCTCAAAGCAAAGTACAGAAGTAGATGCCCTGCCCAGCGTGCGTTCTCCGCTCTGCGACCTAAGTGGCAGCACTTCTCTGTCTTTCAGCACCCTACGTGCCTTTCATTGCTCAAGGCGGACACCTTGCTCCATTACTCTGTACTGAAGATGGCAAACTTGCCAATGTTCTAGTGCACTGCAGTGAAAGCTCATTAATTTGAACCTCGGTAATTTGAATTTTCGGATAATTCGAACTACATTACTTGATCCGGCCAAACTCCATAGAAATCTGTTAATTCGAACGAGAGTTTTTTACACTACGGATAATTTGAACTACGTGCCACAGCATCTGGGCGGCTTTGCATGCAGCATATGGCCAAAAAACATCCCCACGAAAGAGTGGCATAGTTGGAGGCTGTGCACGTCCAAAACGGGGACAGAAGATGAAAACTGGTAAAACCATGGAAGAATGGATAAAGCCTAAAAATGGCACCATGACCGGTGTGGCGGCCGGCAGCACCGGAGGGTAGAGGTTGGCTGCCGTGGCGGCGGCTGCTTGCGTCTCTGTCTTCTGCCCGAAACCCGCTAGTAAATACTTGTTAATTCGGAAATACGAATAAGTACTGTTGGCGCGGTCTCAGAAAATGCCTGTGAAAGGTTATGACTTCGGACGGACCCTACGGGTTCCGCGGGAATTATTATTATTTTTTTTTTGAGAGTCGTCCACCCATCAGTCATCAGCGAAAGGTCAGTCGCGATCGTGATGCCAGCTTTTAGCAATGTTCGCTTCAAAATGCGTCTGCTGCTATCGTGCGTTCCAATGATTGGGTGGCAGTAGGTGGCGCCCGACCCAATCACCCATGGTGTGATTAAGCGAATGTACTGAAAACGAAGCTTGGACAACCGGACAAGCACTGGCACTCTGCCAAGTTAAACGCCCTTAATTGCTGCACAGAAGATGTGCACTGCCAAGAACTGCGTTGTAGACCGTGATGACTGCGCGAAAGGGAGGGATGACGCGCTAGCGACTGACTCCTGATTTTTTTCTTTTTTTTGCAAATCTTTAGGCAGAAAGGGGGTGGATGGGTTCATTATGTGAGTGGGTTCGTTAGGCATTAACACTTCTGTATTGACATTTGGGTAGGCAGTGATGACACACAAGTGGTCTAATTAAACCCTGACCACAGTGCAGCCATGGGGAGTTAACATTTATCGTTTATCAGACAGGGCAGAAGATTCATGCGTCTTAAAGGAAAAAGAATGTGTGCTTCAGGGTGCTGTATGTACAGACATAGCCTCCTTTATACTCTGTGCCTGTCAATGCGCCGCGTGAACAATAGAGCGGCGCCGTCGGGTAAAGTTGCGCGGTGCTGCCGCTCCCCTCGCTGAGGGCGCCAGTGACGTAGGGGTCGAGGTGCACGGGTCGCACGGGTACGAACATCGGCGCGGGACAGGAGCGCTGTTATTCGCTACCGTGATAACTGTTCCTAAGCATGAATCGTGCATATTCAGCATATTTACTTGTAAGGCCGACAACCACTAAGCATAAAATGTTATCATGATACTTGTTAGGCAATAACACCAACGCTATACAGTAGAACCCGGTTATATCGAACCCGGATATATCGAATTTTGATTATATTGAACTCACGGAATATCCCCTTGAAAATCCCGTGTAAAAGTATAGGAAAGCCGCATCATATATCGAACTTCATATCACCGGTCGTTCGATATATCGATCTCCGCACCACGCACTGGAAAGTGTGCCTTCCCCAAAGACGATCGCATCACCCTTGGCCGTTTGCCGCGTGACATTTTCAAGCCACACGTGGAAGGAATGAGAAGGGACAGTTCGGCGACGGCTGGTCTGGGCAGCGCTGTGCCCATTCCCCAAAGGCGCGCGCATCTGCAGTTATCGTTTCCCGCGTGCCAACGCATGACGTTTGCAAGCCATGTGTGTGGGTGTGCCCATCCTTTTGCCGAGCTATCTCTCTCCTTCAGCACGCGCTACGCATGCGCCAAGCCAGCTCAGCCCGTTTTCAGACAGGCGTCGGACGCTTTCTTCAGCGTATGTTGCGAACCCTCTGCGCGCGGCGACTGAAGTGGCTATGGTGCCTGTGGACGTTAAAAAGCGGCAGCTCTCTCTCTCTCTCTCTCTTTTTTTTTTTTTTTTGCGAGTCATCCTTTCTTATCGTTGTGCTGTTGGGACGTTAAGAAGCGCCAGGGTTTTTTTTGTTTTTGGCGGGAGTCGTTTATCCTTGCATGTATGAATCAACGAAAGCACGCGGTCAGCTGCTGCGATCATGACGCCCGCCCCAAGCGCGGCGTGATAAATCTAATCAGGCTTGTGCAATCAAGCTATCACGGGCACCCTGCCAAGTTCGCCCCGACATTATAAATGTGCCCCGACGTCATCGCTGCGCAGCATCTTTGCACGCTGCCAAGAAATGAGCTGTGGATGAGACAACCAAAACGGAGTGGTGCGCGCCATCGACACGCAAGCGAAAACGCTCGCGATTTCTGCAGCGGCGACACAGAAACCTTGTTTTAAGCTGCCGCGGTGGCTCGAGCAGCGAGAGGGACGCGGTTCCAACAAGTTTGAAATTTTTCGCTCTGTCGCTGCCGCTCGTCGCTGAGATCGCTCAATCGCTTGCATGTGAGCGAGCTGACCTTAACACATTTTTTTTTTCTTCAAATTCTTGGTGCAAAAGTGGAGCGTGGGTTCATTATGCGAGTGCGTTGATTACGCGACAAATACGGTATCATTTTTTCGCATCGTAAGTGCCGTCACAGGCCGATTTCTGTATATCGAATTATCGATATATCGAACTATTTCGCGATCTCCTTCGAGTTCGATATATCCGGGTTCGACTGTATAACATTTTATGTCAGGCAGTTTCAAGAAAGTGCGCATGGCTCGAAAAACTGCATGACTGCTCCGCTAGCGCCAATGGTAATTTGAAAAATTACAATGCTAGTCTACGCTGCAATAAAATACAATTTAAGAAGAAAGGCACCAGCATTTATTTACACATTTCACAACAGCAATTGTGCTACAAGAGTACCATGTAGAAGTGGTGTGATGAATAGTTGCCACAAGTAGCGAAAAATGTTCACGGTGACTGCTGTCACTGATCGCACTTCAGAAGCCAGCTTGATTTACAGATGATTGGAACAACTGCATTGCAGTATGCCATTGAGATCTGTAAGGAGAACAATTTTGGTATCAGCTGTTACTTTCAATGATTAAGTAACTCAGCGGAGCACGGAGTTGCCAGGCACAGAGTGTATAAAGGAGGCTATGGTACAGAAAAAGATGATTTGAAGAATTCACCTCGAAATTTGGACAATGAACAGAAGAGAGTACACATGAGACATTTCACTAGCAGCACAGCCAACTGACCCAGCAGCATGCTCTCCTCAAGATGATTGTTACATCACATGCTTGCAAAAAGCTGCCTTTCTATGGCAGTGCAGAACAAAAAACGATCTTTCATCTTGTCTTGCGGAATACTTGCCATGGCTTCTTTAATTAAACCCTCAAGGCTGGAGAGGTGTATACTATTAGCCTGGTAGAGGAAATAAAAAAGGTCATAGGAGATAAGTCTGGCGACCTCAAAGAGGCAAGGCATTCGGTCCACAGCACCCAATCCACTGCTTGGGAAAGTTCTTGTTCAAAAAATGCACAGCAAAAGAAAATAGGTGTTGTATAGAGCCTCGTCATTCTGTAACCACATCAACTTCAGCACATTGAGTGGAAAGTTTGAAGTGAAGGCAGTACAGGTGTACACACCTGTCAAAAAAAAGTAAGGGCCTACAGTGCGGCCTTGAAATATTCCGCGCCGTAGATACATCTGCAGACCATTGAAACCAGTGACCTCGCTCTTGTATACCCAATGGGATTTGGCCAATAATGGGAGTTTTGCAGATTTACCGTGGAATCTGAACCAGTGCGCTTCATCGGCCCACATCAAGTTGGCAGAAAATTCAGTGCTCTCACTTGGATTTGGTACACCAGTTTCAGAAATTGAGCCATCTCTGAAAATTCAACCTTGTCCCCTCCCAGTGCTTGGTGCAGCCATACGTTGTACGGATAAATGTGTTCTTTGAAAACTGCCGAAGAAGAGAAAAGACTGCTTTTAATTTATTGCCGATTTGGCGATTTCTGCCCCACCGACCTCTGGATTGAGGTTCACATATAAACCAAGACGGAAATTCCTAACTCGTCGTTCAAAGCTGAGTTATGTCTGACGTTGTTGGTGCACCGGCCCTGTTCTTACAAAACAATCGGAGGCTCTTGTGGACGTGCAGGGAGAGGACCGATAGCGACCAGGATGTGCATCTCTGTACAACCGCACCTCTAAAGTGGCATTCTGTGTACGCAGTAACAGCATAACCATATTTCAGGGGTTCTCCAACAGCCACAGTCATGTCATTGCTCAAATGACGAGGAGGAAGACTGCTTGCAAGGCGACCACTGCAATTCATTTCCCAATCTTTCTCCGTAGCGTTCATTCGTGCTGTATTTCTGAATACTTTGAACTGGGGTGCATGTGCTGTCCCCAATTTTAGATTATCAGTCTCACCATGCACAGCAAAGCGTTTGCGCGCCGTGGGTGTTGCCAGAAGGGAAGGAACTAGGAGGGGGGGGGGGGGGGGGGATCTTAGGTAATCTCTGCAACCATCTGAGCTCAATTCATAATCTTGTCATCGAAGATTAGGCGATGGGCTGCTGAATATTTACGGATTCTGGTGGTGGATGATGGCGAACACAGCCCCACATAATGTGGTCGAGATTGCCTCTGGCCAAGCAGAAACTACGTGCTGAGGATTGGTAGCAGGGTGAATGCGATGGTTAAGGCACTAGGACTGGGAAATGTGGGAGTCTGAAGGCGACGCCACTGAATTTCGTGATACCAAAAGGTTTTGCGGTGGTGTAAGGCAACCGAGCCGGTAGAGATATGAGGCGGTCTCGCGCAGCAAGTGGGGCCACATGACCAAAGGTAGACTCCGTGGCCTGCACCCGGACCGAGTGCCAGCCTGGGTGGAACACACTAGGCCACGTGCCAAAGTAACGCGATTCAATGGATGTTGGTGTGCGCACACAACCCGTGCACAATTTTCAAATTATCCAAGTGGCCAAGTTTTTTGGAGCAATGGCATCGAAGATAAGGACATATTCCAAGTTACAGAAACGGGTATGGCTGTTATGGGTGTAAAGGGCCACTCTGAAAAGATAAAAACAAAACAAGAAAAAAAAACGAAGATAAAAAAAATCAAAAGCAAACAACAGGTGAAGGAACCAAAAAGATGTTGAGCGCAAGGGCGAAGGCAACCACAAGCCAAATAAAGAAAGGCCTAGGGCAAAAAATTTTGAAATTAACCGAGATTTTTAAACTCTTTATCTGTCGGTGCAACAGACGTGGGGCTGATGCATGCTTCCTTGTGATCAGCAATCGCCACAGCCTCCAAAACTTTGCATGTTGGTGCATCATTTCTTTTAGCTATGAAAACAGAATCCTGCAAAAGAGGACTGTATCCGCTTGGCATACAATTCTTGCAATGCAGACCCAGGGTGCTTCCGGAAACGTTCTTAACCGAACTCGCGTGTTCCATCGCACGCTCATTAAAACATCTGCCAGTTCGGCCTATATACACCATACCAAATGACACAGGAAACTTGTAGACAATGCCTACCTCACATGACGTATACGGCTTATGATATCGCGTATCACAGCTGTGCTCCGCTACCCCGTTGTTCACCTTCGCACACATAGAAATGGCCTTCTTAGGTACGGAAAAGAGAATGGACACAGCACATTTTGCGACAATCTTCTTGAGATTGTGCGCGAGCCCATGTGTGTATGGAATAACGACTTTTGGTTTTCGCACACTTCCTTCCATGGGTGAGCCGGACGTGTGGTAGATGTTAATGCCTTTGTACTGCCGCAGCAACTTTTCACTCACAACCGATAAAATCTCTGTGGGATAACCAGCTTGTATCAGTCTGGCTGTCTGTGTGGCGAAGCTAGAGCCAATCTGATGTTCGCAAGACCGCTCCAACGCAGATGAAAGTGCCAAAGACGCCACTGCTCGCTTGACGATCTTCGACTGGCTGGATTCATAAGGAAGGAACTGCTTCTTGGCATGGGGCTCATACTTCTAATAGACATGGCTAGGGTCGAAACTCAGAACTAGGTCCAAGAACCGGATTCTGTGATCTTGACGAATTTCAGATGTGAAGGCCAGATCAGGACAACAGGCGTGGAAGGTCTCCAGAACGTTGTCCTTGCAAACACAGGCTTCCTCAGCACACAGAACAAGAAAATCACCTACGTAGTGGAAAACCGCCAGCACCCGACTGTCGCAATTTGCATCCTGCACCCTCCTTCCAAAGGCAGCTAAAAACACTTCACACAGATGCGGGGCCACCCGAGAACTGATGCAGACACCACTTTTCTGGATGGAACACCTTCCTTCGACAAGTTACTGACAAGTAGGTGCAAAACGACTCTAAGAAGGAATCCAGTGCTATACCGGCTGTGTTCTGGAAAGCAATAACACCTTGCTCTTCAATCGCTGCCCGGACTTCTGGAAGGAGGCTTGCATGGGGTATAGAATAAAACGTGTCTTTTATACTGATGGAAAATCCAGATACATCACTCGCACCATGCTTCCCTAGGAAGCTGGTGACAGGGACTGAGTTACTGATCGAAAGGATCTTTCGACCTTAATTCTGGAAAGTGCTTTGTGAGGAAGGTCAAAACGGGACCTTGCCAAGTGCCCATCTCCGAAACTATGGCACGAAACATTACTAAATTGTTGTGTGTTTTAGCTGTGAAAAACACAGAAAGTGTGCCTTTTTTGGTTCCTTTCACTTGACTTGCGAGCTTGAAAGGCCCTTTATGTAAAGAGTGCAGGATCTGTTTCTTAGCTCACTTGGCTTGTTTCTCATCAGCTTCGGTGAAGTTCTTGCTGATGGCATCAGTTGCTTTGTTGCCATATAGTGTTCTTAGAGCTTAAGAGTATACAATGTTCTTTTCCTTATCGAGGTAGAGGAGCGTTAGCTCAGTTAAAGCTCTCTTTTACATGGCTTTTTCATGGTTTAGGGTTTGATTTTAAATTCTATTCTCGTCAAGATCTTTTCAACGATTTGGGACCTACCTAAAATGCAATCCGTCTTTTTCAATGTGAGTCCTCTGGGAAGTGGTTGAAAATTAGTCTTTTACTGGTTGGAAATGCCCTTGGGAGACGCAGTTGCCTGTGAAGTGGTAATGTGTGTGCTTGACAGCTACTGCCATATGTCGCATACGTATGAATATGAACTGCGCGTGGCCGGACGAACTTCGCATAGTCTCCAAGATCAGCTCTGGCTCCACCAATCGCGAGGCCAAGAAATGCGCGTGTGCAGCTGGTCTGGTGGTTCGTTTTCGATCTGGGGAGGGGTGCGCATGCGCAGAGTGGCCGTGTGAAAAAGGTGGATTGCTAATAAGAGTAAACTAATTAACAGTTATTAACTGAGACCTACAATTAGCATAGCGTAATTACACTCTATATAAGCCATCCAACGGTAGATGACGACGCTATGGCTTAAAGCTTAATTTTAATCACTAGTTAACGGTAATTACTGTGACATGAAATTATTCCAGTGCATTTTTACACTGCATAAGCCATCCTGTGATATGATTTGATGCTTTAGACTTCAGTGTTTAATCACAAGTAACTAATTAATGATAGTTAACCCAAGTTCTGCAGTTATACTCAACATAAGCTATTCAGTGATTTATCACAATTAACTAATTATTGGTCATTTTTTAAACCCGCAATTAGGTTTTTTGGTTTTAAAGGGTTTAAATGTTAAAAACAGCTCGGGCTATTAAACACTGCATCAAAGTGTTTGCTGGGCGATGATGAACATGTCATTTATCCTGTTGACATTGTGGCCCTTCTCTTTCCTTCCTGCACATCTGTCACTCAGTGTATTGTGTCACTTGAGTTGTGTCTACTTTCTTGTCCCGTCTCCTGCGCTATTTTCTTCTACCATGTGGAGGGCTCCAGAAATTGTGACCTCCTGGGGATAGTACACAGTAGAGAAGCCTTGCTTTTCGCCTCCATCGCAAAGCGGCCATGACGGCTGAGACCTACAATTAATTATACTGGACATAAGCTGTCCAACGATGTGGGACCAAATTGTGTAGCTTAAAGTTTTAATTTGATCACAATAAACTAATTATCAATAATTTTTGAGGCCTGCAATCAGTCCACTGCAATTATGCTCAAGCTATCCAACGATCACACTTGAGGATGTTTTACTGGTCACATTAGCTACACAGTCAGTAGACATATTCTGTGCACACATTCTAACTACACTTTCCGTACTTTGCGCGAGGGAACCAAGATGTGCTACGCATTTTTTTAAAAAATCCTGACATGGGTTGGCTGCTGGTATAGGGCGCCGAAAATCTTCCGCTACTAAGAGACTGTAGCAGCAAGTGCTTTTTTTGCAGTGTACCAATTGTTCCTGGTAAAAGTGATGCCTGACACAGCTTTGTGTGAAGTGTTTTGGATTGCTTTTCTTGTTTAATTTATGAATATAGTATATCAAGAGCGATCTCGCAGGGTCTTGTGAACCGTTCCTTTAAAATAACAAGAGTTCATTGTGTTCCTACCCATAGTTTTATTCAATTTCACTGAGTGTCAAGAGTAATGACTGGAATGCGCATTTAACCTATGCTTTATACTGACCTGCTATGCAGTGTTTTGCAGTAAACTGTGGAGTTCTGTAGTTACTGATGAAAAGATGAAAACGCTCCGAACATTTTTTTTTTTTTTCGTAGTGTCGAAAAAAACAACAACCAGTTAAACTTTGCTTTAGTCGATTAAGACGTGCGAAATGACTTAGCGATCTGGCAATGAAAGAGTGGCACAGAGTTTGTTGAGATATTAGTAGTCTTTAATTGCATGGCATACATATGGAGGCACATATGTTGTCGATTGTAATCCCGGTTGCCGACTGGAAAGCAAAATGGTATGAAACCACCTGCAAGCTGTCCGAAGAACGATTGCTTCATAAGTTAGAGATGAATAAGGGAGAAAACTGTGGCAGGAGAAAAATGCAAATTGGTTTGCAGGAAAGGACAGGCAAGGTACATGTATCTCACACATCTCTGTGGACACCTGAACATAGCTGTAAGGGAATGGAGGAAGGTGGGAGTGAAAGAAGAGAAAAATGTGCTATAGTGGAGGGCTTGAACAATTTCGGCCACCTGGGGATCCTTAACCTGCATTGGCAGCGCACAGCACACGGTCGGCTTTGAGTTCATCTCCGTCAAAGCGCGGCCGTCGTGACCGGGTTCGAGCCCGCGGGAACTTCGGTTATGGGGGCTAATTGCTAGGCACCCTGTGCTGTGTGTTGTCAGTGCGTATTAAAGAACCTCAGGGGGTCGAAATTTCCGGAACTCTCCTCTGTGGCGTGCCTCTCTCACAGCCTGAGTCACTTTGGGAAGTTAAACTCGATAAACTAAACTAACCAGTAGCCAAGCATCTTAACCACTGAACCATGTCAGCAGGTACAATTGCTGTGGCAACGAGCAGGGCACAAGCAAGAGTTTTGCTTTGCTCTGACGATAGTGCATTCTTTCCCACTAAACATTGGCAGTGGCTTAGCTCAGCTATGCCAGCTTATACGTAGCAATAGCTAAGATATTCATGGTTACGTCTAATTGTTTTGCTTGTCATCATGGCTACATGTTAAACATTAAAGACGAGACATGTGGTGAAGGCGGCACGTTATGCAGCTTTATTGGCTGCCCGGTGGTCCGTAAAGTAACATGCGGCGGTCATCTCGATGGTTCCAATACTGTACTCTGACTTGCTTGTTTGTCTTTGGTATGCCAAATCGATGGTTGAGCTAGGGGAGTTGATTCCTGTTAGTCCCCCAGTGTCACACACAGTCCGTCCACTGTTCTACGTGTGGGTATACACATGGCTACTACATCGATGGTTCCCTTGATGGAGGTTGGTGCCATGTAGACGCTCAGGATGACTATACTGCTTTCTAGCAGCCAGACGACACAAGCTTCGCCCCTTGGGGCTGCGATGGAGGGCAGGTGCCTGGTGACTGCGATGCCTTGACGTACACACAGACCCCCGCGTTCTTATTTGACTCAAGATGACTGGCGTCAGCAACCAGGCTAAGGCCTGGGATTCGGAAAGCTTGGAATCTTGCTTCAAGACGCCGCCGTATCATCCCCCCCCTTCCCCCATACGACGCTGCGAATCCCCCCCCCCCCTTGCGCACGCGAGATTCCTCGTTGACGCACACATGCGCAGTAAACCACGAAACTCCTTGGTCGGAGGCGAGTGGCGTCTTCTATCTGCTCCGCGGTCGACGCTCTGCGCCGTCATCTGCGCAGCTCTGACGTCACTCGGCTCCTCGCACATGCGCAGTAGACCGCGAAACTCCTCGGTCGGATGCGAGCGGCGTCTGCTTCACGGTCGGCGTGGTGGCGCGGCGCACCAGCTGCGCGGCTAACTTCACACGGCTCCTCGCGCATGCGCAGAACTGGCGAAGCGTGAGCCACAGAGAAACGTCGATTGATTGGTAATCTTTATTGGGGAAAATTGGGGGTTAGGGTAGTGGGTTAGAAAAGAGCAGTGGACGGGAGTCCTCTATACAGGAGTCCGTTGGCCTCAGCAGCTCTGGCTTGCAGCACCAGCATGAGCTGACGCTCCGTGTCCGAGTCGGCCAGAAGCTCTCGCTACAAAAATAAAATTGATAGTCACGTCGGCACGTCGGCGGCTCACGACGCCTCGCGCTATGCGAACCTAGTCGTCACAGCCTGCTGGTTCATTTCCATCGAGGCGCCGAACGCGAGCGCCGTAGTATTGTTTTTTCTTTATGCGAGAGCGTAAGAGCCCCGTGTTGCAAAAATTGGCCGTGGCTTGGCTCAGCTAGGCCGGGATGTTGTTGTAGCTGTAGAAAGAAGGAAAAGAAAATACACGGGCCTGCTACTGGCTCTGTAGCTGAGCCACCTCCGCTGCCTCGTGCGCCTCAACAACAGCCGTCGTCCACCACCGAAGCAGTGACGGGTGCAATGACGGCCTACAACAGATTTTATTCGGTGGCAGGCTAGCCCTCGTCGCAAGCGGCGTTGACCTACCTCTCCCAGCCCCATCAGGGCCAGGACCAGCCACCCTTCACCACCTCCTCCGCGGAAGCATGCGTGTCTGGAGCTCAGCTGCCTACTCCTCTCCAATCCATCTAATCCCACCCAATCCAGGGTAATCCAGTATAATACGATTCAAACCCAAGTCTAATAAAATCAAGTTCAATCAATTACAGTATGTAGTACAGTTCACTCCAGGCAAATACAATCCTCTCCAATCTATCTAATTCCACCCAATCCAAGGTAATCCAATCTAATACAATTCAAACCAATCCAGTCTAATATCCAATCCAATCAAGCACAGTTCATTCCAGTCAAATACAATCCAACTAATCTGTCCAATTCAATCCTGTCCAATGCTGAGTACACGCTTGCCCCCGGAAATGCGCCGCTCACTATTTTCCTCTGGTTACTTCTTGATTGCCAAAAGGCCGCGGCGTCCGCCAGCTGCGGCGGTTGCTAGGCAACGGCTCTGTGCCTCCCGCCTCGCGAAACTACTCATTCGTGGCCAATGTAGCTTTCGCTACAAAAAGCCGGTGTCGACGTTTTTGTCCGTTGTAACGCGAAAATCCACATTGTTAAAAAAAAATAGAGGGTATGTTAAAGGTCTCTGAAGAGGAGAATGGCGAAAGCCTACTCTTCCTCTTCTGTCGCTTGCCTCTCATCGTTTGCCTCTTATTGGCGTTCGTTGCAGTACCACATATAATTTGTCGACAGGAAAGAAAAGACACAGTATCTGTCACACACTCTGGTAAGTGCGAGTTCAGACGGTATACCATCGCTCCTGTCGCTCTGGCGCTCTTCAGTGAACTCCTCTAGCTATTATGCATCTTAATTTGTAGCAGGTGGTCCATAGAGGGGAGGAGTAGACTCAGCGCCCACTTCCCAAGCAGCAAGGCTATTTTGGCCCGCACTCGGCCTTGCCAATATGGCCGAGTTCGACCCGAGTTCGTGGATTGACAATAACCTCACAACGGCCGATCGTCGGCAATCGACCTTGAGCCGACGAGTATGGCCGACTTTTCCATCCTACTGCCACGGTAGCGTCATGCATGAGCCATGGCTTACTCACGCAGGGCCCAGTTACGGCCGCACCCTTGCTACGTCGGCGGTACTCGCTGGTTCACAGGAAGGAAAGGCGCATTGTCGTTCAGGTTTGTACCGGTGGACACCTGAATCGCGCTGTAAGGGAAGGAGGGAATGAAAGTGGAAAGAGAGGGCTGCGGAGTAATGTCGACCACCTGGGGATGTTTAACGTAAGCTGACATCACACAGCACACGGGCGCTTCTATTCACCTTGCACGTACGCCCTCTTCCGGCTAACATGACACGAGAGGACCCTAGTGGCAGAAGTATCGCGCGGGCGGAAGCCTTGGCTCGCCATTACTCCGGCCCGCACCATGGAGGGTTGATACACGACCGCAGTCGTTCACCAAAACACTAATGAACGGACTCACTTTCCGTCACACATTACACACGCGGAAGAGGTTGCCATCGCGCTAGCCCCCGTAGATCAGGACTAACGGGTCATCATGACCGACTCGAGGTGTGCCTGCCGCAATATCGAGCAGGGCTACATAGCGTACTTCGCCAGCAAAGTTTTACAAAACAGCGATTATCTCGGTGCTCCCGCGCATCCAACGAATATCTGGACTCCGGCTCACGCTGGCCTCGCGGGAAACGTAATGGCCGATGCCGCCGCCCGCGCGCTCACTTCCCGGGCACCAACCTCGACTCCCACTGATCCGGACTACAGTTTCAAAGAAATAATTCGATTCTATCATTCCGGCCATTCAATCTACCAAAACGGCGGAGGAACGCATTCTCCATCGCCTTTACGCCAAAACTTTAACTGTGCCCGGCACTATTATAATACATTGACCCCGCTTGCACGGGGAAATACCCACACTGAGGAAACGTCATCAGACATTTTCCACATGATGTGGACATGTAAAAAAAAAAATCATCTATGTGAAATGCTATCGCGTCTAACCCTTATTGGCGGAGATTAAGTATCCCCCTAATTTTTGTTTTCCTTGGGCTGTGTTGGTGAGCCCAAAACGGGGAGTCAAAAAGTGGACGCAAGATGTGATTTGTTTGGTTTATAGGGTATCCCAAAGCGACTCAGGCTGAGAGACACCGTAGTGAAGGTTTCCGGAAATTTTGATCACCTGGTGTTCTTTAACGTGTACTGACATAGCGCAGCACATGCGTTTCGCCTCCATCGAAACGCAGCCGGTCGGGTTCGAACCCTGGCACTTCGGTACAGTAGTCGGGCGTGTTAACCACTGCACTGCTGCGGCGGGGCGCAAAAATTACGAGGGCCTTTCTTAAGAGGAGAATGACGAAAGCCTACCGTTCCTTTCCTATCATTTGCCTCATTGCCTTTTAACGGCGTTCGTTGCAGTGCTACATATAATTTTAATTGGTTTGCAAGAAAGGAAAGACGCAGTATCTGTCACTTTTTCCGACAGGTGTGCGTTTGGACGGTACACCATCGCTCCTGTCGCGTGGCGTTCTTTGGCGCGCGCTCAAGTGTGGGATATCAGATGGCAGTAACGCTAGACAAGATGAGACTTCTGGTTGATCGCTTCTAGGCACTATATTGATCGCTTCGAATTTGGCTGCTGGTGACGTTCTCTGTCGAGCAACCAGGTGCGCCGCTCGCGCGGGCAGCTTTTGTTGTTGCGACTGAAGGAAGAAGGAAAAAAAATGCACGCGCCGACACAAGAGCAGAAAGAAAAAATTCACAGTGGCTTAGCTGTAGTTAAGAATCTTTTGCCGTTTCTCTTCACTTTCTTGAGCACATTGTAACCGTCATTCTTGCGCTCCGCACTGGTTAGAGAAGACCTTGATAAGCATGTAGACATTGTCCCACCCAGGTAAGTCTTGTTCTGCTTCAGTGGCTTCAGAAGAAGCACGCATTCGCCGAGCCGCATCTTGAGCACGACGTCTGGCTCGACGCTCTTCACGTTGTTCCTCTGTCTCCGTAGCTCGCTGTCGCTTCCTGGCTTCACACTGGCGAGCCGCCTTTTCCTTCTGCTTCTCAGACAGCATGACGAACTGTCTTACAACCGCTGACCTCTACTTACCGAAGAGAGAAGAGAGGCAAAGTGTCTCCAGTGGAAGACGACACCACCTGTTATACCACAGCGCACCTAGTAGGAGAAGCGCGAAACGCCCGACGTGGCTAGCCACGCTACGCTGAAGAGCCGACTTGGTAGCCCATCTTCGCCTCGCTTATGACGTCACACCACCTGTTAGACTACAGCGCACCTAGTGGGAGAAGCGAAACGTCCGGGCCCCGGCGTGGCTACGAGCCACGCTACGCTGAAGAGCCGACTTGGTAGCCCAGCTCTCGCGCTGGTATGACGTCAGTAGTCACGTGGTGTAAAGCGTAACTACCGGACCACGCTACGCTGAAGGCTCGAAACCTGGCGTTGTTGTGGCTGTAGGAAGAAGGAAAAGAAATGCACGGGCCTGCTACTCGCTCTGTAGCTGAGCCACCTCCGCTGCCTCGTGCGGACAGAAGAAAGTAGAGAAGAAAAAGAATAGGGGGAGCAAGACGCGCGTCGCAACAGCCGGTGTCCACCACCTAAACGGTAGCGGGTGCAATGACGGCCTACAACATAAAAATATGGTGGCAGGATTGCCCCCGCCAAGCGGCAGTGACCTACCAGTCCCAGCCCCGTAGGGCCAGGAGCAGCGGATAGCTTTTGTCGACGGCAGTATGAGCCGTTAAAAGCTTTCTCCTTAAAATGTGAGGCCACGGGACAGCGCGGTCTAGTAGTACGACTTTCCCTTCCCTTACGACGCGATTCAGGAGTCCGCAGAGAAAGCGTGACCAGTACTGCGCCTTTCCTTTCCTATAAACCAATTACTAATGCGAAAGCGTCAATAGGCTATGTACAAAAATGTTAGCGGTGCTACTACTACTACTACTACTACTACTACTAAATAATAATAATAATATAATAAGGTTTGGTTTGTGGGGTTTAACGTCCCAAAGCAACTCAGGCTGTGAGAGACGCCGTAGTGGAGGACTCCAAAAATTTCGACCACTTGGGGTTCTTTAACGTGCACTGACATCGCACAGCACACGGGCGCCTTGCTTTTCGCCTCCATCGAAGAGCGGCCGCCGAGGCCGGGATGGGGATGCGTATTGTCAAACCATATCCCGTAGGCGCACTGGAGCACACGACGCTCTCAGCGAGCTAAACGGCGATTATTGCTGAAAGGTCTCTCTGAACGCAACCTAAAGGTAACAAGGTTGACGACTGGGCACGTTGATATGGGTTCATACTTAACCAGCCAAAAGACGAGACGAGAGCCTTGTCCTGTCCTCCTCTTTGCTGTGTCTCGTCTTTTGGGCTGGTTAAGTATGAACCTAAAGGTAACATGCTTTCACTGAAGGCAGGAAATAATAACGGTCAAGGTAATTGTTTACTGTAACCGGTCTCATACAGATTGTTACTGAAATGTGTCATCGAACGCAACCTAAAGGTAACATACACTCACTGAAGGCAGGAAATAAATACGGTGAATGGAAATGGAAAAAAAAAATTCAGGGAAAAAAATTACAACACAGTAGTCGATCAGATGTTTCAGTGGCATCATTGCATAGGTAGGTGGTGTCGATCCAGTGCGCCAGAAAAGCGACGGGAACGCCGGCCTTTAAAGGCGTTATTATTTGTTCAGACAATATACCCACAATTTGTCGGTAGGTGGCGTTGCCCAGAGGAATCACGCAATTTGCAATTTGTATATTCTAAGAATTCGTAACAGTTATAGTTCAGTCGATGAGCGCTTAAGATGGTAAATCAAAAGAAGGTTAGGTGTACTCAGTGTGAGGCGCAGGTTAATCTCAAAGAAACGCGTTTTGATTCTGTAGGTGAAGCGGAAGGCAGCGACTTTTTGTGTCGATGTTGCGTACTGAATGCACGTCTAGATAGATTTGATCAAGAAAGGGGCAGTTTAGTGTCTCGTGTGGAGGATTTAGAACATGAAGTACGTTTGCTAAGGACGGAAAATCAAACTGCTTGGACAGCTTACTCAGATTGAAAAAAAGGGGCCGACTTTGTCCTTGGAACCAACAAGGACGAACATTCCAATGCGGGCCACGTGGCTGGGGCCAGCACTGGCATGAAAGGCATAAGCAAAGTAGGTCAGGCGGATCGGAACCGTCAGAGATATTTAGAAGCAGATAAGACGCCGGAAAAAAAGGAAGAAGTAAGGAAGAATGAAAATCCCAGAGATAAGGACACAGATAACCGAAAGCAGGAGCCAACAGTTGGGAGAGGGAGAGAGAAGGCCCAGGTGCTTATCGCCGGAGATTCTAACATGAACAGGTGCAAGCGAGATATCTTGGAACGTGTAAGGGGTGATAAGAGAGTGTTGGTTGGAGCCTTCCCAGGGAGAACAATGAGGGATATACTAAAAGAGTAAAAATAGGCTGTTGAAGGATTCCGCAGAGCGCAGTATGGTAATAGTAGCCGCGGGTCTGAACGATGTCCTAAATGGTGACGCTGCAGGAGTGGTGGAAAGTTTAGCTAAGAGAGTCGACGAGATCAGGGAGATAGCACAGCAGACGCAGGTAGTTGTATGCACAGTACCAGAGGTGCTAGGATTGAACGGAAAGATGGAAAAGGACGTGGTGACAGTTAATCAGGACATAAGGAAGTTAAGCCTGGAGAACCGGTTCGAAGTGGTTGAGGTAAACAGGGAGGTACATAAAGCAGGTTTTGGTAGGGCTTTTCAGCGAGATGGCATTCATTTTAACAGAAGGGTCGGAGCAGAGATCGGCTGGCGCTTGGCAGGCAGGGCTGTAGCTTTTTTAGGGGGTCCGCGAGGACTCCGTGCACAGAGGTAGCTAGAAGTGAAGCAGAAGAAAGTGTAATAATGGAGGCTGAGCCCCCAAAAATGGCAAAGAGTAGGTCGAGAAAGAAAAGTACAAAAAAGAAATTTAACACTAGGATCAGCTACATAAACATGCAAGGAGGTAGAAAAAAAGCGAAATGGCTAGAGATAGAACAGCAGTTGAAGGATGACAAAATAGGTGTGTACGCTCTTTGCGAGACTCATCTCAGGGATCTAGAAGATCCGCCGTTTATAGAAGGCTACGTCTGGGAAGGGTGCAACAGAACGAGAACGGAAAGAAAGGGTGGAGGCGTAGGTATGTTGATACACCAGGGAACAAATTGGCAAAGAATTAAATCATCTTGTAAAGAACATATCTGGGTTTCAGGAACCATTGCCGGCATAAGGACATGGCTAGGGGTAGTTTATTTAGGAACAGGACATCAATGCAGGCAAGAAAACAGGGATCTTGTTGAATGTCTCAGTGATGATATAAGCCAGTTTGGAAACGGGGCCAATATTATTCTGCTGGGGGACATGAACGGCCACATCGACGATCTGGATGGATGCACGGATTGTAACGGGAAGCTAATGCTAGATTTCTGCGAGCGACACGATCTAGTTATAGTAAATAGAGAAACAAAATGTGAAGGCCAAATCACGTGGGAATTCCGCAACAGGCAGACGACCATTGACTATTGTCTAATGTCGCAGGAAATTTATAGCAAGGTCACAAAAATGGAAATAGACGAAGAAGGGGAGTGTAGTCTGGGAAGTGATCATAAACGTATTAGTCTGCAGGTGGGGCCCTTGATGAAAAGAGAAATGGAACTTAGACAAAACGTAAACGCAAAATTAAACGACGATCAAATAGCGCAGATAGCAGCAGACATAGAGGAAGCAATAGAGAAAAGCCCCATGGAAGACTGGGATTATGAACAGGTAGAACTACTCATAAGGAGTAAAATTAAGGAGGTTAAAGCAGCAAACCGCTGGAATGGAAAGACGAAGGCACGGAGCTGGTGGAATAAGGAAATCAGGGAAGCTATTGAACAACGACGGGCTGCTTCAAGGGAACACCGAATGGCAAAGAAAGCACAGGCTTCTCAGGAGGAAATCGACCAAAAATGGGAATCATATCGACAAAAGAAACTTCAAGTGCAGGCCCTCGTCCAAAGTATAATAAGACAGTCCACCGATCGCTGGATGGCTGATATACACGATGCCTCTAGAGGCGGAGCAAGAAAATTCTGGAACCATATAAGCTGGCTAGGGAAGAAGATTCAAAGAAAGCAAGATCGGATTCAAGATAACGAGGGAAATAGTTTAAAGGGGGACAACGCAGTAAACTACAATACATCAGTTATAGCCGAGTCATTTAAGAACGACGATAGGGTAATCTCCGCAAATCAGGAAGCAACACAAGGTAGCAGAATACAAAGCACCTTAGAACTGACCAATCTAAACTGGAAAAAGGCAGAAAAAAATATTCCTAAAAACACATTAACAGGAATAGATGGAATTCCGATCAAGCTGATTAATGAACTCGGTCCAAAAAGTAAGGAAACGTTGTTAAAAGCTTTGGAAACAGTCATAGCGAATAAGCAAATTCCGGACAGCTGGCGGCAGAGTAAAATGAATTTGATTTATAAAGGGAAAGGAGAAAGGATGCACATAAAATCCTACAGGCCGATTACCATAACATCTGTTATGTACAGGTTAGCCATGCAGGCGGTGAAATTAAAGGTGCAAGCATGGGTTGAAAGTAACAAGATACTCGGAGAACTTCAGAACGGCTTTAGAAATGGTAGGCGCTTAGATGATTGCCTGTTCGTGCTTACCCAATGCATCGAAATATCTAGAGTGGAAAATAGACCTTTGTATTTGGCCTTCCTGGACATAAACGGGGCGTACGACAACGTAAGCAGGGAACTCCTGTGGAACATATTAAAAGAAGAAGGTAGCGGTTATGAGATAATAGAGTTCCTACAGGAAATATACCGGGATAACAAAGTAGAAATTACGTGGGAAGGGATAAGAAGTACGGAGGATGTCAAAGTATGCAAAGGATTAAGACAAGGCTGTCCTCTATCACCGGTGCTGTTCATGCTTTATATGATAAACCTGGAACGGAGGATACAAGACAGTAACCTAGGTTTTAACCTGTCATACAGATTAGGTGGAAAGGCGGTAGAGCAGCGCCTCCCCGGTTTGGTGTATGCAGACGATATTGTGCTGCTAGCTGAGAGTCTGGAAGAATTGCAAACTCTAGTTAAGTATTGCGGAGACGAAGGGGACGCTCTAGGCTTCAGTTTCAGCGCAGTTAAGTCGGGTCTGATGATTTTCAACGGCTCAACTGATCAGGGTCTTAAAATTCAAGGCCTTGAAATACCTAGAGTAGCAGAATATAAATATTTGGGGGTATGATAAACGAAGGATTGGCATACATTGGAAAGCATGAGCAATCACTTAAGGCCAAAGGGCGAAGGAATGCCGGGATAATGAAGCATAAGGCATTGTGGGGATACAATAGGTATGAGGTATTGAGGGGTATTTGGAAAGGAATTATGGTGCCCGGACTTACTTTCGGAAATGCGGTTTTGTGCCTAAAATCAGAGGTACAGTCGACATTAGAAACAAATCAGAGATCCGTTGGACGATTAGCACTAGGTGCCCACGGCAAACCTACAAATGAGGCGGTACAGGGAGATATGGGCTGGGCATCTTTCGAAGTACGGGAAGCTCAGAGTAAAATATTATATGAGGAACGCCTGAGGAAATTGGACAGTAACAGATGGGCAGCTAAGGTATTTAAATACCTGTACCTAAAAAGCGTTGACTCACAATGGAGGAAAAGAACTAGGAAACTAACTAGTATGTTAGTAACAAGGACGGAGAAATAAAGAGCATTAAGCAACAGGTGAAAAACACAGAAGGTAAAAATTGGATAAATTCGATGGAAAAAAAAAACAGTGTGGAATTATACCGTAAGTGGAAAATGCAGATCAGGAAGGAAGATTTCTTTGATAACTCAAGAGGCAGTGCCCTACTTTTTGAAGCTAGATCAGGGTGCCTTAGAACACGCAGCTACAAAAAGAAGTTTAACAATGGAGATGACGCATGTGCTGTATGTGGAAACTCCAGTGAAACAATTGACCATATTATACTCGAATGCAATGGTATCCATCCGGAAGTTGATGCAGGCGCAATCACTGTTCCTGAAGCTCTGGGGTTTAGAGATAACAGTGGCCGGGTGAATAAACCGGCGGTGGAAACTAGCAAAAAACGGCTGGAAGATTGGTGGCTTAAAAGCAGAGAAGTGACATAATGTTAGTAATGTAGGAGCAAAAGTTAATAAATAGAATGATGGTTTAGTTAACCAGTCTAAGTCAATAATTAAGATATATGGAGAAAAATGAGCATGATAGCTACTGCTACCACCCCGTTTCAAAGGGGACGCTCCTATATTCCATCCATCCATCCATCCACGCGCCAGAGCGTCGTCTGCTCGAGTGCTCCTACTGGATATGGTTTGGTAATAAGCGGCCGGGATTTGATCCCGCGTCCTTGGGAACAGTATTCGAGCGCCGTAACCACTGCGCCACCCCGGCGGGGTACTAATAATAAGTAAAAAGTAACATCACAAAGTAAAAATTACTAAATCGTCGTGGTAGCTCCAGTGCTTTCGCATGTTCCCCAGTGAAGTTTCTAGTGAGCTCTAATTTAATTTTTGCTTTTCGGTGTCCTTCGCAGTCGATTTTCGGCTTGTTGTTTTCGGCCACCATCGCTGTGCGAGAGCTTTCTCTGAATTATATCGGCAACTTCGTCGTGCGTCCATGACTTAGTGGAGTTTTCTTGGGCACACTTCCCTACCCAAATGCAAGGCACTCGTGTGCTGTGCGATGTCAGTGCAGGTGGTCGAAATTTCCGGAGTCCTCCACTTCCAAACCAAACACTTCCCTACCCAGTGGCGGTCGCTCGGGCGTGTAGTTTGTGCTGCATGTTGTGCCCAAAGCGCCGTAGTGCAGGACTCTCCTGGGAATCGAACGTGTGCTCACTAGGCAGCTCTGGCGCTTTTTCATCGGACGCGGTCGACAGCCGAGAGCGCTGACCATTGAGCCACCGTCGTGCGTCATGTCACACCGTTTTTGCCGCCCTCCATCCCTTCTGAGAAGGCGCGGCTCAGCACTGTCTGGATTAGTGGGAGGTTCGAGGCCCGGCACTGAGAGTGAGGCAGTTGGTGCATTTTCTCAAATACCGATTATCGAGTTCGGGTATGAAACTAGTTTCCGAAGGAGGTGCGCGGAGGCTTCCAGAGTACTCCAAGAGACTCGAGCTGCTGCGGAAAGCAATGCGCGGCACGGTCTCAGCGTTTCTGGCCGATGATGTGGCCGTTGATAGCGCGCCGTATCGTCGATGAATCAGAGCAGGGGCGCGTGATCACCGGAGCAGCTAGGCGTCTTATGACGTATTCATGTTTGCGGCGAAGTGGAGGGAGGTTTTGGTCGGTGGGGGAAGGGGCTGTCGACGAACCTCCTCGGGTGCGAAGAGCAGCTCCTGTAGTCACCCCGTTGCGCCAGAGGCACCGGTCGTCAAAGGATCGGCGATGATGACACACGAAGCGCTAACTATATAGTGCGGAGACATTTTCGCAAATACAGGACTTCGTCTCGTTCCCGTGATTATCACGACGGGGCAGTGTGAATTCGTAGGGAGCAGCATATACCTTTCCGCACGTTTACTTGGCGTATAAAGCTTATTGCTGCAATGTTGGGTCGAAAGCGCTATTAGGTTTGTTTTATAGGTTTTTGTCACGTCCCAGAGCGACTCGCACTGTGAGGTACGCCATAGTGGAAGGCTCCGGAAATTCCGACTACCAGGGATTCTTCGAGGTGCACAGCGTACGTACAGCTAGCCAGAGAAAGTTGTATGCATCGTTTGATATGTTGAGTTTAAGTTGGTATTCCGTAATCTAGCGCCAAGAACTCAGAATTCAACGAGAGGTTCCGACTACCAGGGGTTCTTTGAGGTGCACAGCGTACGTACAGCTAGCCAGAGAAAGTTGTATGCATCGTTTGATATGTTGAGTTTAAGTTGGTATTCCGTAATCTAGCGCTAAGAACTCAGAATTCAACGAGAGGTTCCGACTACCAGGGGTTCTTTGAGGTGCACAGCGTACGTACAGCTAGCCAGAGAAAGTTGTATGCATCGTTTGATATGTTGAGTTTAAGTTGGTATTCCGTAATCTAGCGCCAAGAACTCAGAATTCAACGAGAGGTTCCGACTACCAGGGGTTCTTTGAGGTGCACAGCGTACGTACAGCTAGCCAGAGAAAGTTGTATGCATCGTTTGATATGTTGAGTTTAAGTTGGTATTCCGTAATCTAGCGCTAAGAACTCAGAATTCAACGAGAGGTTCCGACTACCAGGGGTTCTTTGAGGTGCACAGCGTACGTACAGCTAGCCAGAGAAAGTTGTATGCATCGTTTGATATGTTGAGTTTAAGTTGGTATTCCGTAATCTAGCGCTAAGAACTCAGAATTCAACGAGAGGTTCCGACTACCAGGGGTTCTTTGAGGTGCACAGCGTACGTACAGCTAGCCAGAGAAAGTTGTATGCATCGTTTGATATGTTGAGTTTAAGTTGGTATTCCGTAATCTAGCGCTAAGAACTCAGAATTCAACGAGAGGAGGGCGACGAGGAAATGGGGACCGCATATTTGGCAGTTCAGCGCTTTTTTGACCCCCTGTCGTTTTCCCTTTGTCAGTTCCTTTTCGTTTTGGCACCGGTTCATCAAATTAGCAGGTGACCATGCCGCGCGCATTTGGAACGCATGTTGTGCTTTGTGCACGTGCTTGCGTCCCAGCTGTTTGCAGCACTGCGAACCCAATCAGAATCATGCGCACTTACAATGTACTATAGACGGTTGTGTTCTCACGCGCCTCTCTCCCCTGCGCCTACAATCTCCTACTCCGGCCCTCGCCGATTCGACGATTGAGAGGCGCGTCGGAGCACAATTACCTATTGTAGTGCGCATGATCCTGATTGTGCGAGGTCGCCCCTGCCTTTCGCAGTGCTGCAAACGGCTTCTGAGGCGTGATATGGATTACAGGATGGCGGATTCATGAGTGGGTTACGATTGAGGTAATGCAGGTCAAAGGGTAGGGGAGGTCGTTCTCAAACCCAAAGGAATAAGGAATAGAGGAGGGAGTGAAAGTAGGGGGGGCGTATAACCGTTGGGTCTTGACGGCGAATATCCTTAGGGATGAAGGCTGACGAGAGAGTTTGCATTAAGTAGAATTTGTGAATTTCATTATCCCGGCAACAAAATAAACCACTCTTGTGTGTTTAATGCGAAAGCTAAAATTAGGAGCGCCATATGAAGACTGTCCGTTAGCGTCTGAAACTTCGATTGGTGTGAGCAGGGGTGAGAAGTGACGTGACGGAAGGGGGGGGGGGGGGGGTCTCGGGGGGCTCTGAGACCCCCCCCCCCCCCCCCTGAGCTTGACAGTATAAGGACTGTATGAATACAAAACAGGCAACCATTTTTTTGTTCTTGTCCTTGTCAATGCACGTTAATTGAAAGATTTCTTCTCTATCATTTCGACTGTGAGTGTTAATAAGAACCAGTAACACGTTGTCGAAAACCATAGATAGAAAAAAAATAATGATTTATCCCCTTTGTATAAAACGATTTGCAAACAGATAACCAGCCACTTTCTCTCTTTCCACCAGTGCTCGAATCACTACAGGGCCCGTATTCCGAGTTAGCGTCGTTATCGAAGTGTTGCTATCTCACGTGACCTCGAGTATCTGATTGGTCAAAACACCGGAACCGGGTGTTGCCACTACGGAACCGGAAGAGGTGTCAACATCATGTTTCGGCGTTTTCACCAATCAGCTGACTCGAGGTCGGGGAGGTAGCGACCTTTCGATAACGATGCAAACTCGGAATACGGGCCCAGATCTGCGGCTAAGGAAATGCGACTTAGACAGTGATGACTAGAGCCAGAAGACTCAATCACGCTGAGTATAGGGATGCCCAGGCATGACTCAGAAATAACGAAGACTATAAGAATGACTCTGAAAAATTAATTATGCCCAACGTGACTTGGCAGAGAACAGTTGAAAGTATAGCCAAGCATCACAGCTGAATGCTACGCTAAAATGGTCTAGGGTGCGGTTAGCGACCTTCATTTAGCTCCAACCTATTCTAAAGCTGGTCACTGTCGTTTCATTATATAGGTGAAGACATAGTCATGTAGCATGGTGTGGAAAAACAACGCCCTCGCGCATGAATTTCATTGATCGGCTGTAAATGTTGTTTCGCTGCTGCGTACGGGGGTTAGCGCCGAACGTTGTCTTGTCGAATGTACCGCCAAACGCGCAACAAGTGCCTCTACGCGAGGACGGCTAATTACAAAACAACGTTTTGAGGCGGAAAAATAAATTTATTTGCCAGTCCTCTGAGCTTCAAGTTTCGGACGGGTGTTTTTCAATGCGCAAGGCGTTTCCTCAAAATGCTACCTCTGCGTCTGCGGACGCGAATGTGTGCCGCGCCCCGCCTGCAGAACAGGCTGCCCCGATAAGCGCTAGTCACGCAGAGATCCATGACGCCTCGGGCAAGGAGCTCGCCGAATCAGACCGGCCTCGCGGCAGCTGTCGGAGAGGAAGACCTCTCTGCTGCCTGGAAAGCTTCGCGCTTAGCCCCCGGGATGGCGCCACCTCCGCACGCGATGACTCGGCGCCATTTTATCGCTGTGTAATGCGCCGGAAAAGTCTGGGGCATTTCTTGCGTATCACGGAGGTGTTCGATCGCCGTTTTTTGATCGTGCGCCCTCGTTCGGGACTACTGCGGTTCCGTCGTCGCCTGGTCGCCGTGGTTTTCGGCGTGGAGTCGGGGTTCCTTGCATGGTTCAGCAGCGCCCGTGCCACTACCGCTGGACGGGTTCGTTTCTCTCGTCGGCTGCTGCTTCGGCGACGAGGAAGTGACGGGTCCAAGGTCCTCGGCGAGCGTGATAAAGCAGGAACGGCGATCGGCGTGCTGCGGCAGCACTCCCCGCTACTGCCAGCTCATCGGCGGCGCGACCGACGGCCGTCGCGAACGCGAGCGAATCCCTTGCATGGAGGCTGCACGAGTGCGGCGCGCCCGAAGGACGCTGCATGCTGTGACACCGGCGTCTGCCGAACTCGGTGCCTGTCACGGGTCGATGTGGAGTCGATGTCGGCGCCTATGTGCGTGATCATCGCGCATGGTGCATAGTGTGGACCAATTGGATAGGTGGTTTGGACTTGTGCTGCCTCGGGATCAGTCATGACTTGCACGGAGCCAGCCGAAATACTCGGGGTGCGACCGGACATCATGTTCATCGGTTGTTCATCGGACGAAGAGGACGATGTCATATGTGGCACCCCGCGTCCGTACTGCACGAAAAAGCGGCCGTGGTCAGGTAATGATCTCGTCGACGCTTGGGAGCGCCGTCCGTTTCGCAAGTCGGAATAGCGAACCGAAGCACGTGGGTGCGCCGCCGGCAGTGCTAAAGCCGTGACCCGCGTCGTCGCCTCAGGACCTTTATTTTAATTTGAGCCGTGCTCGGAGCTATGCCGGCGAGTGGATTTCGCGAGCGAGCAATGTTTTGATAAGCCCATTTTGGTGCCATCCGCGTGCAGTTATTAATAGCACGCGCTCATGCTATCTGCTACGCCGGCTCGCGTTTGCCTCCGCGGTACCTTGCATGCTAGCGGCTGCGGGAAATCAAGAGGAAACTTGGAATTAAACCAGAATTTCTAGCACTGAAGCAGTGAAAAGCAGAACGCGTTTAGAAGCACCATCGATCGCCGAGTGGCGCTTTGGTTTCGCATAGGCGCGAGTGACCGCGATCTCGCACCGAGATCTCGCCGTTCCCGTTGAGCGGCATCCGCTTCGCGGCGGAGCTACTCCGCGGTTGCATTTGCGGCGAGGTCGACGTCGACGCCCCGGAGGAACCCGGCCTGGCGAGAAAAGAAAAAAAAAAACGCTGACGCACTCTTATCTCTAGCCAGTCTCGGCGCGTGCGCAGTCCTGCAGATTGCTTTGCTTGCCCGCTGCTGCGGTCGATGACGCAGCAGCTGCCGCCGTCGGCCTTGCTCACCGCCCGACCGCCTTCCTCCTGTGTCGAGAGCTGCAGCGGCGCGTTGCCGAGAGGAATTCTTTTTTTTTTCAAGAGGGGTCGTTCTTGTATTGAAACATAAGGAGTTTGAAACGATTCGCCTTCCGCTTATTCACGTTCTGCCCTGCCAATTAGGTGCCATCTGGATGCGTGAATGACCTACATTGCGGCCGCGGCCCGACGTCTAGAGTAGCCATCTTCCCTCATTTGCGTGACAGGTGCTTCCCCCCCCCCCCCCCCCCCGTGGAAAATGACTCCCCCTGGACTCTTTTTCCAGAATTCCAGAAGGGCTGTCTTCGTCTTTTCGAAGCACGACATCGCGTATTCTCGGGTGCACGTGCTTAGAGCACCATTTCCAGCAGTCTTGGCATGAATGCGGACGTTGGAGCAGAGGTGTGAGCCGTGATCATGACTGGATGGAAGTGGATCTTGGTGGATTATAAGAAACGCCCCTTTGAAACGGGGTTGGTGGTGGAAGTTTCCACCAAACTTTTTTTTTTTTTTCTTATGTCTCGAATATTGTTATTAATCCGTCAGTTATTTAGTCATTTCATTTGCTAAATTTTTCTTCTACCTTACTTCATCTGTCTGCTTTTCAGCCACCAATCAATCTTCCGATCGCGTTTTCATCCGGCCACTGGTGTTTCTAAACCCTAGGGCCTCAGGGAGGGTGACTGCGCCTGCATCGACAACCGGATGAATACTGTCAAATATATTCAGTTGTTTCTTTGGTAACTGAATACGCAGTGCCCTGCGTATTCAGTTACCAAAGAAAGATTCCTTCCTGATCTGCCTTTTCCAGTTTCGATATATTTCTGCAATCTGCTTCTTTTCCATGGAATTTATCCAATTTTTACTTTCTGTGTTCTTGTCTATTATTTAACGCTCTTTATTTCGCCGCCCTTATGCCCTGCAACTTACTGGTTAGTTTCCTAGTTTTTTTTTTTTTTTTTTTCTCCCATTTTGAGTCAGCTCTTTTTAGATGTAGGTATTTAAATACATCCCACTTATTGGGATTGGGATGGAGCGCATTTGGCAAGCACTCGCAGATTATGACTAGCAGCTTACCGGTATCGCTCAAGAGGAAAGTTACAACAGTTGCATATTGCCTGTACTCACCTATGGGGCTAAAACGCGGAGGCTAACCAAGATAGTTCTACTTAAGTTGAGGACAACGCAGAGGTCTATGGAACGAAAAATGGTAGGGGTAACATTAAGAGATAGGAAGCGTGCTGAGTGGGTCAGAGAAATAACTCAAGTTACTGACATTCTAGTGGAAATCAAGAAGAAATGGGCATGGGCAGGACATGGGTGAAGAGAGGATAACCGATGGTCGCTTAGGGAAACAAACTGGATTCCAAGGGAAGGAAAGCGTAGCAGGGGGCGGCAGAAGTTAGGTGGGCGGATGAGGTTAAGAAGTTCGCAGGGGTCAAGTGGATGTAGCTAGCACAGAACCGATTTAATTGGAGAAATATGGGAGAGGCCTTCGCCCTGCAGTGGGTATAGTCGGGCTGATGATGATGGTGATGATTTAAATACATTTCTGCCCATCTGTTACTGAACATTTTCCCCAGGCGTTCTTCATATTTTTTAGTCAGCTTCCCGTGAGTTGAAAAATGTCCAGCCCATGTCTCTCTGTATCGTCTCGTTTGTGGTTTTGCCACCTAGTGCTAATCGTCCAGCACTGATTTATTTCTAACATCGCCTGTACCTCTGCCTTTAGGCCCAAAAGCTCATTCCTAGAAGTAAGTCCTGGCACAATGCATAATTCTTTTCCACCGACCCGTGTGCACCTCATGTCTGTTGTATTATCCCCACAGTGCCCTGTGTTTACATGGCATCTTATCGCCGTTTTCTAGTAACGTCTTTTTCCCTTTATCCATACTCCAAGGTATTTACTATATTCTGTCACTCTGGTTCCCTCGCATATTTTCTGCAGAAATTCTTTCACAATAGTGAGGTGGGCTTATTTTCCAAGTAGTAGTAGAGTGCAGGACTGGTCTCGCCTAGCCTGACAGAGACACGTGTCTCCTGTGGACATAGCATTACACACCAACGCATCTTCTAGGATTCGGAATAGCGGCATTCCGCGAGTGACTGATACTGCACCTTCCCTTTCCTGTAAACGAATTATAGAACGCCGGTGAACTTTGACGCGTTCAGTGAAATGCTAGTTGTGTTCGACAAGGGGCGCGCCATGTACCGTCACGACTGGTCATGACGTCAGAGGCAATTCATGCATAGACGATGCTGACCCCACCGGGCATCCGATCCAGGCGTCCGTGCGGCGCCTTTCATTTGGCTTCCTCGAACGCCGCACCACAGCAAACAGAAGCAGACCCAGAAGTCTAGACGTTAGTACATATATTATGGTGAGGCTACCAAAAAAAAATAGGCGTTAGTACAGCAGGCATCACCGGCATTTCGAATTGATTTACAGGATAGAAAAGGCGCAGTATCTGTCACAATTCTCCACGGACACATGTACCACGCCGTAAAGAAAGGGAGGAAGGTGGGAGTGAAAGAAAGGAAGATAGAAGTGCCGTAGTGGAGGGCTACGATCCACCGCGCTATAATGGCTTTCTCTTCATCACGCTTTAGTTGTCCAAAGTGCCCTCAGAATTTTAGTTGACACATATTCCATACCAGCTAGGTCCTCTTCCGCGAGTGACAGATACTGGGGCTTCCTTTTCCTGTAAACCACTTAACTATAGCTCTAAGTTTCGATGCTGGCGAAATGAAGAGGCTCCCGTGTGCTGTGCGATGTCAGTGCATGTTAATTATCCCATGTGGTCGAAATTAAGGAGCCCTCCACTATGGCACCCATTTCACTCTTTCAGCTTTCACTCCCACCTTCCTCCCTTCTTTACAACGCGGTTACGGTGTCCACAGAACAGGTGGGACAGACATTGCGTCTTTCCTTTTCTATGAACCAATTATTGTTAATAGCTATAATTAATTGCCTTTAACCCACATCAACCATCATACCAACTAGTTCATCTTCTACAGCGCTGTCATAGTCATGCGCACCTTTTCTTGACGCTCTATCCTATGGTACCATTCTTTTTGCCTGGCCACGGCTGGTCTCGAGGGAAAGCGTGACGAAAATGGCGGTGCTTCAGCTTCATGCATGCGCAGGGCGGTATAGGAAAAAGGTCGATTGTAGCTGATCGCTTGAAGGGTTCGGTTTGCCAAGTGGGAGAGCTAGGTCTCAGTTGTATTTTGGTAGGTGTTCTATTAATGCGAAAACATTACTTTGCTATGTTCACAGATTGCTGTCCGCAGACGGTGTCCGCAGGCCGTGTCCGCAAAATCGCGTTCGCAGTGGTTGTGACTAATTGAGAAGTGTTAGAAGTTAATGAGTGGTGTCAATCGATAGAGGGTGACGTAATGTTGTTTCCAAAAATAATGCTTATAGATTAATTAGGTAATTAATTACAATAACTGGTTCACAGGAAAGGTAAGGCGCAGTATCTGCCACACTTGTTCTGTGGACACTTGAACCGCGCATAAGGGAAGGGAGGAAGTGGAAGTGAAAGCGGAAAGAAAGGGGTGCCATAGTGGATATGACGTCAAGGATGCGATGTCACGCAACCGGAAGTAGAGCCAAAAAAAAAAGGGGCATAGGAAGTAATTGGCGCGCAATTTGAAAGTACCAAAGACTAAAATGGGTAAACAAGTGATAGAGGACGTGACGTCACGCATCCGAAAGTAGAGCCGAAAAAGGGCATAGGAAGGGATTGGCGCGCAATTTGAAAGTACCAAAGACTAAAATGGGCAAACAAAAAGTGAATTAAGCAACTAGAAGCAACCAACAGCAGCATCCGTGCTTTTGCATTGCTCCAATTCTGCAGTGCTCTTTGATTTGTTACTGTCAGGCATATGACGTCACATGGATCAGAAGGTGGTATTCAGCCAGCTTGCAGGCTGAATACCACCTTCCAATACCACGGGGAGGCCCCCTACTCCCCGTGGGCGGGGAGTAGGGGGCCTCCTATATCGGTTGAAAAATAAAGCTCTTAGCAACAAGGTGGTATTCACCCGCGACCGCAAAATTTATAATTGATGCTGTTTTTCAGCCCAAGCCATACGTCGTGTGAGTCCTTAGAAGGACGATGTAATCGTCAGCACTTGAATTAATGTTTCGAGAGCCGGAAGATTTTTCATGCCTCACGCCGCTTGTTTTGACGTCACAGCCATCGGCGGTTGAAACAGCGTGAGAAAAGAAACTAGTTAGAATTGGGGAATGTCACGTTGGGATCCCTGTCCTCAGCACCAATGATTCATACATGAGTATACTCATTTCTTGCGTTCTCAGATTGGTTATTGCGAGATGCACATGGCAGCAGGTAGCAGTACCCACGGTACTGTAGTCCGATCAATTGTGTAACTATATGCTGTGCTAAAATAGTCTGCGGGCATAACCATAGCGTTTTTTTACTATTGCGCCAGCGTCTATGCGGACATTTAAATGGACTGAATTCCGGGTTTTGAGTAAGTTTGTTTCTTTTGCGCAGCGGAAAATTTTATGCTGTTAAAAGTGTAAAAACGTCGAAAATTTCTCAGGTGGTGCATACTCCCGTCTTTATCGTCCGATGCTGGAAAGCATGCATTATCAGCGATGTCGATTGCGCTTCCTTAAAAAGGACATGCGGAGAAGTGATGTAAAGCTCACCTGCCGGGCAGTAAATTACTTTTCAATTTTCGAACTCAAGGCTGTTACGGGACAGGGATAATAAGAAACTTCATTGAGGAAACGGGAATCCTCCCTGGTGCCCTCAGTCCAGGGCCTCAGTCTTGCGAGCTCTGCCATTCAGCTCCCGCTTCTCCGGTGCCGCTGCATCCATGAAATTGTGGAAAAGACGGAGGTGCCTCAACTCCTGTTCTCGTATAGACAGCTGACGACCGTCCAGAGTCTTCTGTTTTCATTTCCACGAGGAATGCGAGAGTATCGTCTGCGAACGATACCTTTCGTTCGGAAAACCAACCTTGCTGTCTTCGGAGGTTTCCATATTTCCACAGTTGGGGGTTTCGACCAGTTAAATGGTCAAAAGTAATGTATAGAACAATGACCGTCGTCGTCACTCTGTTTCAATTTTTTTTTTTTTTTTTTCAAGTACAAGTGTTCTCAGAAAGGCAATGTTCAAAGTGATCAAACGTACATACTGGGGAACAGCGCAACAAAGGCAGGACAAGGACGAAACAGCCTTTGTTCCCCAGTATGAATGCATACCAACTCGCCCAGATTTCAGTTTCACTCAGTGTGGATAAAATATGACCTGTATAGTGTATTAGTTTAGTTTAGTCGTTCAGTCGTGTCCGACTCTTCGTGACCCTATGGACCATGTCACGCCACGCTTTCCGGTCTCTATCTTCCTAACATCACATAACTTCATCTGCAGTGCCTCGAGGATGCCATCTAACCAACGCGTTCGCTGCCTACCCCTTCTCCGGCGACCCTCAACCTTTCCCAACATCAAATCTTTCTCCAGCGACTCCTCTCTTCTCATCAGATGACCAAAGTAGCTGAGCTTTAACTTTAAAATTTGACCCTCCAATGAGCAGTCAGGGTTTATGGTCGACAATATCGACTGATTTGATCTTCTGGCAGTCCAAGGAACTGAGTCTTCGCCAGCACCACAATTCAAACGCGTCAATTCTTCGGCGGTCAGCCTTTTCCACAGTCCAACTCTCGCATCCATACATCACAACTGGAAAGACCATAGCACGAGTTATACGGATCTTGGTTGGCAGACTAATGTCTCTGCTCTTTACTAGACGGTCAAGGCTAACCATTGCTCTCTTTCCCAGAAGCAGGCGTCTCCTAATTTCATGGCTGCAGTCTCCTTCCGAGGTAATCTTGGAGCCCAAGAACAGAAAATCTGTCACCGCTTCCACTTCTTGTCCATTGATGCTCCAGGACTTTATAGGGCAAGGCACCATGATCTTTGTCTTTTTAATGTTCAGTTTAAGCCCAAACTTCTCACTCTCTTCTTGTACGCGCATCAGAAGTCTCTTGAGTTCCACTTCACTGTCTGCCATTAAATTGGTATCATCCGCATATCTAAGGTTGTTGATACGTTTTCCAGCAATCTTCACTCCAGCTGAAGACTCGTCCAGACCGGCCTTCCTCATGATGCACTCTGCATATAGGTTAAATAGGCAGGGCGACAGTATGCAGCCTTGCCTCACTCCTTTCTCGATCGGAAACCAATCAGTAAGACCATGCCCAGTTCTGACTGTGGCCTCTTGCCCTTCATACAGGTTCCTGAGGAGACAGATGAGGTGTATACAACTCAAGAAAAGAAGCGGCAAACGCCCCTCAACCCTGTCCCTTCAGCCAATAGCTGCGTTTAATGGACTCAACGTGTCCCCGTTTAGGGAGAAAGGGCAAGTACGCAGAGGAAGAAAGCTCGCTTTTGTCACCGTGTGTCACCACCGGTGGGGGTGACCTCAGATCACGGATTTTGTGGACGTCACAAGACACGTCAATCAACTGAAAGCGAACTCGTTTGGGCGTTCGCTTCAACGCAAGAAACATCCTCCCCTTTTTTGTTGGTGCTCAGTGAATGTGAACGGCGGCTTCGATGGTTTCGGGGTCGCGCGTACATAATCCTTTTCACATGCCGGACGATGCTTTCCGGAGGCAGGCTTTAGAAGAGCTAAACGCTCCCCGTGCCCGAACGAGGACAAGAAACTTTAAACCTTTCCAGAACGAAATTTGCGTTTATTTCATAACCTTTAAATAATTCTCACTAATGTATCCAAATACATTCATTTAGATCTTAAAAACGTGTTGAAGGTTGCATATGGCCCCTTAAAAATGCAAGAAAACGAGATGGAACCGCCCGTCACAGCCTGTCGTTCCCCCTCGTCTTCCCACAGTTTGCGCCCATGCCTACGTCAAATTGACGGACGTCACGGTAAAGCGAACTATTTCGTAGATTCGGCCCCTGATAACTCGCCTTTTCTCCGGAATAACCATTCTGTCGCGTCCAATCCATGTACCCGAGTCTAATGACGTCTACCGATCCTCGGGGCACCGGCGCCTCGGTTAATCCCCCCTTTGGCAGAAAGTGGCAGCGCAGGAGACTTTTGCGAAACGTTTCATCTCGCTTTCTATGCTGCCCTCTCCCCACTGTTTTTTTTTTTTATTTGCTTTCCTGTCTAGCCTTCGCTGCAGAGCCACAGTTTCCGAGGGTCGACGCAGTTGGCTACTGCAGACGAGTGACTTTTGAAAGGGCCGGTTTTTTCGCGGACCGTTCATTGTCCAGGGTGATTCGCATAAAGTGAGGTCAGAGGTAGTCGACTTTTTTTTTCTGCGACCCGCGTGACTTGGCTGCCAGCTTGTTGAATGTAATTGTGATGTATCTGAGAGTATTGCTTTCGCGCGTTGGCCGTGGCGGTCGCTGTCCGGCGGTTCTAGGCATACCAAGAAAGGTGGTAGGGCTTACTATGCTGGGCACGAGTGTTTGTGGTGCACAGAGATCATGAACCAGCGATTCAATGGACAACTTTCAAAGTTGCAGGTACAGGCACGTGTTTTCCAACCAAAAGCCTTCGCTCACAGGCGGCACTCTCTCGCCATTTTTTTTTTTTTTTTTTTTTAGAATAGGAAATGAGGAGATGCCCCTAAACTGCATGCCGGAATTAGTCGAGGGGACAGAGTAGTGACTGAATAAGCTGTTCAGCAAATACAAATTTTTCACTTATCCTAAGGCACAATGGTGCCATCTCATCGGCGCTGGTTTCTATACTTCACATAATAATAATTTTGTTGGGTGACCGCAGGGCTTCACAATTTGCGATCTGCCCTTTTGTGTTCACGACAGGAAATGAAGGCAAGTATTGTGCCCTTCCGAAAATGGGCCTTCGATGAGTTATCCCTCTTTGCAAGGAAGACTACAACTGATACCTCTCCCCCTCTCTTGTGGGCAGCAAGCGAACGAGGGTTTTTGGTTGGCATGCAAGTCAGCTTACCTGCGATCGAACCTCGCGCGAGTGGAGATGCTCTCGCCTCCTAGTGCTTATCGGCCGAGATAAAGCGCGCTTTGGAGGGGAGAAAAATAGCGGCTGCGATCTTTGTGTGGGTCTATTTGTGTATTTGCCCAGCTGCCGCACATGGTGCACGCGATCTCCCGTTGTGGACCTCCTCTTGTAGCCCCCCCCCCCCCCCCCCCCACCTTGCCTTTGAAAGGTCGTGCCAGTTCGGCTTGCTTATTTCCTTTCCGAGCCGTTGTTTCAAAGCTTTTGCCATAGGCGCAGAGGTCTCTGGATAACCGTAAAGACAAAGGCTCCAACGACAGGATGGAGATTGTGCTTTGGCATCCCGTCTGCTGTCAGCGCATATTTGAAAGTAGAATAAGATAGTATAATATTAACGCCCTTTGTACCGAGCGTTCTTCGACCTACATTATCCTCCGGGGAGTTCGCAAAAAGTGCTAGCCGTCACCTTGAGCACAGCTCGAAGGGCGCTGCTACACGCAAGAGCTGAAGCACGCCAGAAAAGCCGCCATCATTCCGACACTGCCAGCTTGCATGGTTCGCATTAAAGGCTATGCCTGTTCTAATATAATCGATTGTACGCTAAACCTAGTTCAGTTTATTGAGGCGAAAACCTTTCTGTGCTCATGGAACGAAATCCCGTGCGCGAGATGTGTTCTTGTGAACGCCACGCGCAGGAGCGATGGTGTACCGTCCAATCTCGCCGGAGAAAGTGATACTGGGGCTTTCCTTTCCTTTAAACCGATTCTATAATTATATGCAGCACTGCAACGAACGCCGATAAGAGGCAGATGATAACCTCAATTTTTTCGTTTCTAAAGTGCGCAACGGGTTCTGCCGATGGCTGTCGTTTGTGGCCGTGTCTGTTCGCTTGTTTTTCCACCCTGGCCAGAATCGGCACTGTTGGCACTCGTGTTCAGCCTGCGTTGCGATGGCAGCGCGTGGTGTTTTCCTGCCTCTGCAATCAATGCCGGGCTGTCCGCAGCGGTGCGAGCGCTTGGCGTGTGCTGCATTTCTTTCTTCTTTTTGGCCCCCGATGGAGAGGAGGGGACGCGTCGGACCGCGAAGCGGCGGTTCTGGCCCCCTTATCGCATGCTTGCACAAGAGTTAGGTTGGTAGTGGAGGCCGAAAGCCCCGAACGTTATCAGCGAGCCGTCGTCGTCCGCGGGGGACGACGTGACTTGCGGCTCGTTGCCGATGGCTTCGCGGATTGTGTGCACTGCGCGCGCCAGTGGGAGCTATATGGTACTTCCCGAGATAAGGGACTCCCAGTCCGCAGCTGCCAGAGTTTTGCCTGCATGTAGAAAAAGGGCCCAGATGTCCGCGAAATTCCCCGACTTCCATCACCTTGCAAATGGCTAGAGGGAGCTGTTAGGCCAGCAAGCACGTCAGAATTAAACTGAATCGTACGATAAGCCTCTACAAAATGGGGTCCAGAATTCGATAGTTGAGCGCGCCGGGCATGGACCCTTGGAGTCCCCCTCCTTTGTGACGGAGTCCCCCTCCTTTGTGACGGGAGTGGGTTTAATCGGGGGGGGTCAGAAGTGTGGCACTCGCATAAAACGTCGTGTCGCCAGGGCTCGCTTTTTGGAAATGCTGGCCACCGTAAAGGTGGATTCACACGGCGGACCAAATCGCGAATCGCTCTCACGATTCGCTGTGACGTGGCCCTACGTCAGTGATTTCCGCTGCTTCGCTTCAGTCCGCGAGCAGCAATTCGCGACAAGGTCGAGAGTCCTTTTCACAATTCGGATCCTTCACGGACAAGACATTTTTTTATTTATTTATTTCTCTCGCGGAACGCTTTTCAGCTATGCTCCCGGTGCCCAAGCATAGACAACATAACATACATTGCACTAAAACGCTGTAGGAAAGCGAGAAGCGGCTTCTGACGACTGACGGCAGTCGTTTCTATTTTGGAGTCGAACTAGCCTGTTTTTGCCTTCATTCGCAGTACATGGTTTTCACAGAATTTACAGTGACAGGCTCTTGCACTGCGCGATACCGAATGCGTGAGTTTTGTGACTGCACAGAGCAGTCGCTTGAATGTATTCATCGCTTTCCTCAAGCGTTTTGGCATTTGGCACGTACCGGGAGCATAGGGGCAGTCCGAATGGTCGTCTTCCAAGGGTTGAAAGCAGTATTTTCATGCAGCTCTCATAGAGTAAGCGCGATCGTTTGCACTGCAGAGAACTGCCTGCGTAGTATACCACATCGAGCGAAACAGTCACCACAATACTTTGGCAGAACGGCGCAGCAGCAGTAGCTGTAGGCCGCCGCAACCCGCGCATTCACCCACCGTCCATGCATCGTCCATGGTAGGCTACCCTCGATAACAGCGCGCCAGAACAAGGCTCTCCTCTCGCGCAGTGCCTGGGAGAAAGAGTAAGTCCGCTCTGTCGTCTGCTATTCTGGGTGCGTTCCAATTCTTAGACGTCTAGCAAGACTGCTTCGTAGACGTCTACGTAGACGTCTACGGGTTCGCGTATTGGAACGCGTCTACCTGTCTACGCCTGGCGTCACCTCGCGGCATAAAGGTTGAACTAAAACGTTTGAATAATTATTATAACGCTGTTTTCTTTAAAGATTTGCGACAATACAGGTGAAAATCACGTTTTTAACGGTTTGCCGATTTTTTACAGCAACAATATTACATGTGTAATCGCCACAACGTAGATAGACTATTAATAGTTTAACTTTTAGCAGACCGACTTCTCACGCAATGAGCCCGCTCAAGAATTGACGGAAGAGAACGTTAGTCCGTTTTTCCTTTTTTTATTACTGATGCTGAAGTGTACATGCTTCTCAGATGTCTCATTCACACAGCTGTAATAATGAAAACATGCAAAATACAGTAAACTTGAGGGGATTACAGACGAAAGGTAATAACCGCGGCTACAGCAAACGAAAAAATTCATGCCGTTACACCTATTGTCTATAGTCACTAGACGAGGAAACCAAAGACAACTCGTTTTAATAATGTACAGGCACAAAAAAATCAATGCGCAACAAGTCGGCATCGTCAGGCGAGTTCGTTCTTCCCAGATTAACTGAAAATCCGCGGAAGAAGAGTTTGACACGGTTACTACAGCAAGATAGAAACACACACGTGCGCCGTACAGCAGCCGTCCTGACTCCCGGCGAGGTGCAGAGAAAGCGACGAGTTCGTCGATAACATCAAGACTGAAGAAACTCGTCGTCAAGTTAAAAAAGAAGACCAACAGCATCCAACGAACGCTTTCCTCTCAGAGCGCGGTACAAGAATCTGCAGTGCTATGAATCTCACGACCATAAAGACAGCTAAATTAGCCTCTAGCTAGCGCATACATTGACGTAACAACTCACGTTTGAAAGATCGTTCATATGCATACTCCGGCGTTCGCAAAGAGCACGACCACCGAACAGCTACTGCAATCACCGCACGCACGACTCGCTCAGCGCGAACCGCGCTCTGTCCGCCATGTTTAGACAGCAAAGTAGTCTGCATCGATGTTGACTTCGGCGAAGCCGTCTTCGCGAGACTGCTTCGCGAGAATTGGAACGCGTCCCAAGATGGCGGCTGCTCGCGTAGCCGTCTAAGTAGACGTCTACGAGGGGGTATTGGAACGCACCCTCTCTCCCACCGTGTGAATGCTCGCCGCGGACGGACGGACCTCGGATCAGAGGTCACGTGACCGATCGCTTCGCTATTCGGTCCGTCGTGTGAATCCACCTTAATGGTTGAGCGTGGATGGCGAAGTGTGTTTTATAAAAGTGCAAAGAGATGAAGAAGCCTTAGTTACTTTGGAAATAAATAGTACAATTTTAGCTCTATATCCTTTCTGCTTACATAGAGGCCCAACCATAGATTGACGCAATACTACTTCCTGCGTATTGTGTGTGCAATTCTGTCGGTTCCGTCAGCCTTTAGTAGACACGGTGGAAGAATGTAGCAGGTTGTAGGTTCTTAAATGCAGTGAGTTATTTATAGTGCTATACAATATCGGACTGATCTAGTGCAGATGGAAACATGCGGAATGTATACAGGGTGTCCAAGCTAACTTTAGCCAAGAGTTAAAAAATAGACCTTTTGGGGTAGGCCAATGAAACCAGCCCTCTGGCGCACCGCAGGCAATTTTATCTTGAAATTAACTAATTGGTAATTAAGATAATTTTTCCAATTTACTAACTATTGCTTTTAGACAATGAATGTGATTTGCAAGGTGAAGAGCACTTTCTGAAGTCCCCATTTCATTTATTTCTGATAAGCCTCCCGTGTATCCTTTTTTCCGAGCTCTAAAGAAAGCCCGCGAAAACTATCACGTGACTAGTGCATTCGCGCGCCACGATTGGGGTGCTCCCAATCATGATTTGAGTGAAGAAAATCAGTTGCGGCCATTACTCAATGCCCTAGTTTTAGCCGTGAAGGAAAAAAAAAAAAACTGAGGGAGCGCGCGGCAATACCCGTGAAGTATAGTCATAAAAAAAATAAAAAGGCGCGAGTCGGGTGATATCTACTACCGTTGCACGCGCTACACGCGCGGCAGCACCGGGGAATGGGCGCTGTAGTAGGGTCCTAGGGACTCTAGCGGTAGCCCATGCTCGCCACAGCAGCCAGCCGCGCGCACTGAAACATACTGACATCAAGGAGCATAGGGACTGACTCGGAGAGCGAAAAAACGGGGGAGGGAACGGCTTCCTCGGCGCTTGGCCTGCGAAGGTTGGTCGCGTGACGTCACGCTCTCTCCTCTTTTTTTTTTTTTCTTTTTTTGTTCCCCTTCATGGTTCCAGCTGTAGGCTAATATGTTGGTGATGGCGATGCAACTTGCACCTGTCACATGCGCCCACTGGCTGACACAGGCGAAGAAACCAGTTCAGACATATCAGCTGCAAAGTGGCCATGGAGCCCTGGGCGCAGCTGATTTCATTCACTCAAACCACGGTTGAGATCAGCACAATCATGGCGCGAGAATGCGCTGGTCACATAGTTTTTTGTTTAGAAATAGAAAAAAAATACATGTGGGGCTTTATCGCAAATAAATTGAATAGGATTTTCTGAAGGTGCTCTCCAACTTTACAAATTACATTTATTGTCTAAAGTCAGTATTTAGTAATTTAGAAAAATTATCTTAATAACTGGTTTCCTTTATCTCTCTGAATTGTTTTATTTTTTAACTCTTGGAGCTGAAGTTAGCCTGGACACCCTGTATGACATAGCAGCACCAGGCCAGGCACTTATTAAAAGCCTTAATAGTACTAAGAACAATGTGAGGCTTTGCCTTGTATGTTCTGAAGTGGCTTCAGTAAAAATGGTCTGCTGTACTAATTCTTTTTATGCACTTGTCTAAATTTGCTGCTAGCAAAGATATGTATTAGGGCCAGATCTGGTTCCTCTTCACGCTTTTGTATCTGCTGCCTTTTATGAAACCAGTTCTTGCGATCAAACTGTCTTGTCCTAACCTCTTGTGCTGACCCATTTATTTGAGCTTGGCTAGCTTTGGGAAGCTCATGTTAGCAGTCATAAGAGCGCATTCTTGCACATGAGTGCCACTCCTGTGTAATTGGCATCAAGAATGAAGCTGCAGGTCTAAAGAAATCGAGCCCTGCAGCAGCCAGTGACAACCTAATATTGTGAGACTCCAGTTGATTAGCAGGTGCAAGATATTATTTGTGATGACATGGCAGCATACTGGCACGGGGAGGTCTCCTGTGGGATGCACTTAGTCATACATACTTCACGTCATGGATTGTACTAAGATTTCCTTTCGCATTGATTATGGGAGCAATGTTTGCCTTGGGGTGACGCACTGGGACTAAGTGCTTTCTGTTAGTTAACCCTTGCAAACTTCTTTGTCTGGCCGCAGTGTCTTCTGTGCCGTATCCAGTCCAGCTCTCTGTGGCTGAAGACCGCATGGACAACAGCAGTGACACAGGGGTGTCATCAATGGGCTCCGAGCGAGTCCCATCACTGTCTGAGGTGAGTTTTGCATTTGTTTTCTACTTGTTGCAAGGTCGTTATGCAGGAAGAACCACTTTGCTCATCTTGTTTATTTTGCTTGGTTGTCTGTTCACCATATGTAAATCATGAATCATCGCTTGGCCAAAGTTTCATATTGAGCATTTGTAACTTTTGTAATAACTGCTTGTTGCAGTTTTTATGAAAGCAAGTCTCCTACACATTTACACATATTTTCCTGTCCAGATGCTTAGCGTCATACGCCATAGTCATGGCACTCATATAATGGTACACGAGCACTTGCTGTGTAATACAGAAGTGGTATTACTGAGTTTTGTAAATTAAATGTCAGATGATTTGCGAGTGGACAATGTAGAGCTCTGTTATGCTTGGGTTTGTGACAAAAATGTGGTTGCCTGCGTAGGAGTGGCTGGATTCCTGCTCGGAATCATCCTCGTCGCATGCTGATAACGAGGGTGATGCCAAGCGGCTACTGGAAGTTGCCCAGAAGAAATACAAGCTGTTCGGACGTCGGCCGGGCCTGGTGAGTAAGGGTTGTTGTGGCCAGACCTAACCTGGGCATGATGATATCAGCCCATACACGGACTGGTCTCCGAAAGGATACACTTATGATGGAGGCTGTTAAAAGGGTTTGGAGTATTATTTGTTTTGAAAAACACACTTGGACTGTCTGTGCTTCTTTCCCCTTTTTGCACCAGGCCTGGAAGTCGTCACGATTCCCAGAGGCATAAGATCCTCAGAAATGTCAAACGTTTCCAAATATGGTATTCACTTGTCGGGTTGGCGCAGTGGTTAGGGTGCTGGACTACTGGCCCAAGGATGCGGGATCGAATTCCGGCCTCGGCGGTCGCTTTTCGGTGGAGGCGAAAAGCTATACGCCCATGTGCTGTGCGATGTCAGTGCACGTTAAAGAACCCCAGGTGGTCGAAATTTCCGGAGTCCTCCACTGCGGCATAGCCGAAGTTGCTTTTGGATGTTTAACCATCAAAACCAAACCATAAAATATGGTATTAGCATTTGCTTAGCAATAGGTTCTTTACTGTTCTGACTGCAGCTCCTAGGCAGCTTTGTATTCGCCATGAGCATCATATTAATGCATATTAGAAAGCAGGAACAAAAGCTCCAATAAGGGAAGGGTATGTTCTCCACACTGGAAGTTTACTTATCCAGCCTGCAGCATTTGAGGCTGTGCAGCCAGGCTTCACATGCCTCTAATTGATGACGTTTAGTAGTGACACACGTGCCTTTCATCAGTGGCTTATGTGAGGGCATTTTGAGCTGCAACTGAAACCCACGGGAGCTAACTGGTCATAACTGGATGTTGGTACTCGCAGTGATTGAAGTTGAACTGTGGGCCTGGTATTTTTATGGGATGGCACTTATTACTTGTTTTGAGCAGGAATTCGGAATAGTATGGCTTAAAGGCAGCAACAACTAGGTAGTTTTTTTGGATCACACTTCGCTCTCCCTCTCTTAACCAGTGACGCTGTGTAAGAAGAGATGCACGAAATGCACAGCTGTTGGTTTGCATGCCACTGAATGAATTCAGCTTTGGTTTATGAGGATTGCCTTTGAGGTTCATCATTGCTGAAGATCAACAGCTTCTGTTGTGACATCGTTTTAGTACTATGCGTAGTGCCAACTTCAGACACCCATGTCTTGCTCGTTCTCCCTGCCATCAATTTGTTGAAAACGTTCACTCTCTTTGATTACAGAGGGTTTGAGAATTTCATTGTGCAGATTGTCAGTTTTTGTCACATATTGCCATCAATTTGTAACTGGCAAAAAAATGTATCTGATATTATCACCGCTTTTATGTGCAACACACAGGAAGGCGTGCACAAGGAGTCGAGCTCTGTAGTACCTAAGCAGAGAGTAGCTCAAGCTTGCTGCTCTTGTCCTGCTGCATATTTGTTACTATTATCATAATCTGTTGCATATAGGTTACAGCAAACATTCCTCGTGACTTACTTGCGCATGCTAAGCGAGTACAGCTTGAGAGGCTCTATGGGCAGCAGAATGAGATGCCAACGTTCTTGGTCTCCCAATTGCAGGGGGATAATGACACCATGCTGGGCAGTTATGGTGGTGCCTGTGCCTTTCCCGCCACGGTGGGCCGGCTGCCTGGCGGTGCGACGGTGGCAGTGGTGCCACCCAACAGCCCAGCACCCAGCAGCCCATTCCCACCGGTCCCCGAGGTGCCACGGCTGGTGATACGCCCCATTGGCTCTCTCGTACGCCACAACCACTCGTACTCAGCAGCCGAAGCAGCAGCTGCTGGTGAGTACAGCCTCTGCTGAAGCAGTGTCACCCTGGTGCACAACTGAAGGGGTATGGCTGGTGTGAATCAGTGGTCAGAAAAGGCAGAAAAAAGGTGGAAAGTCACTTCCTCTCCTGAAGTGTTTTTGGGGCATCTTTTAACGATGTGCACTTCCGTTGGAAGAATATTTAAAATGAAGAGCTTTATTCAAATATAACTTAGTGAACCTAGTCGCAAGGGGACTAGAAAGTGACCATTGCAGGCCTACCATGATGGTTTAGTGGCTATTACATTTGGCTGCTGAGTCCAAGGACATGGACAGCACTGCTTCAGGACATTAAACCCCCTATGAACCAACCGTGTTCCTCTACCCTGCAACCAGACTTTTTTATGCAGAACACATGATCACTAAACTTGGGAGGTCTTAATAGTTATGTCTGGTTGATGCACTTGCAGCCACTTCATTATTAGCGATTGTATGTGATGGGCAGTTTGTTTCCCGGGGAATAGAACACTGGAGAAAATGGCAATTGATAAGGGACAATTATGGAATAGCCAATCAGATTTTAAAACTTAGCTTGGTCTTGCCTCCAGAATTTTTAGCATTGCATAAACAAACAAACAAGCCATGCTTGTGGTTAGCCTTGGATATCAGTATTGCTGGAATATAGGCAGCCTTGCAAACAGGAGGGAAATGCCTGGAAGAAACCACCTAGGACAGTAGGACATAAGTAAAGGTGCTTCAGCACACTCCTGGTTTTGTAAAAATGGAGAAGGGGAACAGGGAGGGAGATGACCAAACACTGATAGGGGGTGAATGATAGTTCACAGCTGTGCTAAGCTTTGGAACGTGTTGGAGGGGACGTGTGATTGCTGCCATCTGGCTTGGTGAGTGATTCTTCCTCCAGCGCTCTGTCCGAGTGCAGTGGGCGTAGAGGACGAGGAGGACAGGCCTAAAGGGGATGTGGGGATTGGATCGCAAAAATCGCAAAAAAAAGTTGCTTTTTAGAAAACTTAACTTTGCGGCATCTACAACACTCATTCTCTCTTGTGCTGAAATGTTTCACCCAAAAACAAATTCCAAGTGCTGAAAATAAATACACACATAATGTAATGCACATAGGCAATGCATGCTTGTTTAGAACTTGAAGGCTTGTTTTCTCAAAAGTTTGTTTTTAGCATATTGTTAAGGTTTGTTTACAGGATACAACTCAACCTTACCCTGGTGCATTCACGGAACGACTGCGAGCTGCTGCTTCTTCTCACATTTTTTCTCAGGCAGCGCCAAAGCGACAAAAAGGAAGTGTGAGAGGAAGCTCATTACGGACACCGTAGAACAGTATCCACTAAGGCCGTAACACAAACATCATCCACTAACACATCCAGGTGGTTCTTGAGCATAACGGCAGGTAGAGAAATTGGTAACATCGATGACCTGGTGGCCGCACTACCATGGGCCGCACACGCTAGTTTCCTGGTGGCGGCAAGAGACTGCGGGGAGAGGGCGAACGTCGGGAGCGGCGAGCAGGGAGAGTCCAGCTTCTGACTGCAGTCAGAAGCTGGAGAGTTGTTTCGTGGTGGTGCGTAGCGTTAGGAGTCCAAAGGGGGTGAAAAGGTCGGGTCATGGACTTCTGCACTCACATTAGATCGATGAATGGACCATTGGCGCTGGTAGCATGGAACTTGGTTCCTGCGGCGGCAAAATCGAGATATGTGACCAAGCATACCACAGCGGTAGCAAACTGGTGGTTTCAGGATATAGCCCTCGGAGAAAGGATCGAAGCGATCAGCAAATTCCAGCCGCTGGTGGCGTTGCGGAGGAGGTGGCACGCTGTGGTAGGAGCGAGTGAGTAGAGCAGGGCCGTAGGAGCCGTTCCGCGGTTCACGGACAGCATGCGTGTGAGTGGTAGTACCCCAAGAAGATTGGAGCTGCCTGCAGGGAGCAGCTGTCACAGGGGACTGCACTGCAGCTCACAACATCTTGTGGTGGGAGAGTTCATCGCGGACAATTTGGCGAATCATGTTGGGTAAATTCACAGGCTCATGGGAATCCACGCTTGCGACAGTGGTCACATTATGCAAACGGCCGAACTTCGAGGTTATGCGACACAGCTTTAGAGCCTCGAACGTGCGGCAGTGCTTGATAATGGCTGTCACAGAATCCAAGTTATCTTCAGTTATTAAAAAGTTGTATACATCTTCTGCAATGCCCTTTAAGAGGGGGCCAACTTTGTCTTCTTCAGATATGCGGGGATTCACCGCTTTGCAGAGTTTCAGGACCTCTTCAATGTACGTTGTGCACGTTTCTCCAGGCACTTGGGCTCACTGGAGTAAAGTCTGCTCAGCGCATTTTTGTTTTGCCACTGTATCCCCAAAGAAATTGTGAACCTTTTTTTTAAAGCGGTCCCAGCTAGTTGAGGACGCTTCATGGTTCTCAAACCATATCAGTGCTGTAGAGTCCAAGAAGAAAACAACATTGGCCAGCTTGACTGTGGCATCCCAGCGATTGTACTTGCTCATCCGGTGGTAATTGTTGAGCCACTCATCCACATCTTCGCCAGCCTTGCCAGAAAAGGTCCATGGCTCACGATAGTGCGGCCAAGTGGGTGCCACTGCACCTGGTTGTCGTGCGTTGCAGTCTTGAAACATTGTCATGGTTAAAGGGGGCAGCCAGCGAGTCGTCGAATCCAACAAGGTAGAGAAGGGTTCGTAGTGATGTTGCTGCACCTCCACCACACTGTTAAGATTTATTTACACAATACGACTCAACCTCAGCCTGGTGCGTTCATGGAACGATGGTCAGCTTCTTCTCACACTTCCTTTTTCTCTCTTCAGCACTGCCTGACAACATCACCTTGCCTATGGAAAGTGTAGCATTGCAACAGGTGCACAGAATTGATGCTGTTTGTTTTCTAATTGCTGACATGTGCTTTGTATGAAAACTGTCTCAGATTTACCATGTTTTATTTTACTTTTGTTTTATTAGCAAGTAATTAGGCCATGATACATTCTAAGTGGTGGGAGATATTACATACTGCACACTTTAAAAAAAGAGCAGGGAAGTTTAAAAAAAATAATTTAGAATGCCTGATTGAAACCATGCTTCTTTTAGATAGTGGAATCATTTATAGACCCATAGCTAATTTTGTAGCCATGCTAAGGTGTCCACGAGCAAGCAACATAGGAACAACATGTAAACTATTATAAAACAAAGAGTACAGAAGATACATTTGAATCCCGCTACAAAATCGGCGGAGTGTACGAAAATTTTCGTTGTCGCGGAATTTCATTGTCAAAAATTTACACACAACTTGAGCAAAAAAAAAAAAATTATTTCCAGAAGTCCGTAAGCTTTGTCTGCTTGTGTTTCACTGCCAGCAGCGGCGTCACGCGACTCTCACTCTCTGTTAAAAGCCCACTGTCAAGGGAATGACCTTTTGAGCAAAGGAGCCCATTGCTTAGATCTGGTACCAGAGATAGTCTGTGCAAAATGCTACAGCGATACAAGCGCTGCAAAGCAGCAAAAATACAAATCAAAGCTCTCTCATCCTCCCCGTCGGGAAACCAGCTTCTCCGTTATCTACGAGCCGCAATGATGACATAGTCGCAAACGGCATCCATTGGTCTGTCTTGTTGACTGACAGGGGAAGGATGGGCGTACACCACTAATTGTGTCCACCGCTTGCTGCACGCTTTTCCCTTGCCATGGTCAGACTGAATGCAGCGGCGCACGCTCCCGCGCCCGTTTTGTTTTTTTCCCGTGCACCCAAAGACCACGCCCTACCTCCCGCCAAACTCTGAGAAGAAAGGGGAATTTGGCTTGCGGAGGCTTAGACGACTGAGTAGGAGAGTGAAAACCTTTGCTAGGGAACGGTAGGGGAGAAACACTGCAGAATTGGGTGATTGCGGTGGCTGTAACTGCGTTATTAATTACTCTTTTCAAAAACATTTTGCAGCCTTGTGTTCTGGGGGCAAAGTTTCATAGTCACCGAGGAAGAAAATATATTTAACCGGAGGGTGGACAGTGGGCCTTTAAGGGAGCCATCGCAACGTCATCGTGAGAGCCCAGGAACTTCCTAATAACATCGAAGGCATCCATCACCTGCGACGAGGTTGCCAAGGCGGGGTGAATCCTGGGTGGAGTTGTCTTCATCATCGGACGGCGGCTCTTCCGGCTCACCAACACTTTTAATGATGTCCTCATCACTTAGCTCTTTGTAGACAAGCACATCCGTGTCAGTGATCGTCGAGCTCGATATCGCTAGGGACGTTTCCTGCATCCTGGAGGGATTTCTAGGCCGTACAGATCCCCGGAGTAGACTATGATGAAGCATCGTCTTCCGTGGCTGTAGCTGTGCTGGTCGCCTCCTAGTCAACAGATCCGGCATGCTGAAAGCAGTTGTAGATTAAGGTGGACTGGGTCATGTTCCACGCAGCAGCCATCATCTGAAAAGCCATGAATAGGAATGGGACCCCCCCCCCCCCCCCCCCTTCTCTTCTCCAGCGGTCCGCGATGAAAAAAAAATAAATAAACGGCGGGAACGAGAAAGTCGCTCTCCAGCACCCACCTTCTGAAGAAAGGCAAAACGGAGGGGCCACTCACCCACGAAAACAATTCGTAGAAGCGAGCATGTGCTCATAAAGTACTTCGTTTTTGAGGAAATTTTAATACATTAAGTCCTATATCACGGGGAATGCAAAATACTTTGTTGTGGCGAAAATTTTGTTGAAGCGGCGTTTGTTGTATCAGGATACAACTGTATCACTTTGAAACTTTGTCTGTCTGATGCTATTTCGAATCGATGTGCTAATCTGCATCACTTAAGTTGAAAAATTAGAAAATTTGCCTCTGATCCCCATTATGTTGAACCCACAGAGAATGGAGAGTCGTCTGAGGAGGAGGAGGACGACGAAGAGGATGCTTCCCTGTCTATGGTGTGTGGCGGCAGCAGGCAGGCGGGCGAAACGGAGGAGCAGCGGCAGGCGCGGGCGTCCCGAGATGAGAAGCGGGCGCGTGCGCTCAACCTGCCCCTGTCCAACGCCGAGATTGTGGACCTGCCCATTGATGAGTTCAACGAGCGACTCGCAAAGTACGAGCTGACAGAGGCACAACTGGCGCTGATCAGGGACATACGTCGGCGCGGCAAGAACAAGGTATGTGACACTCCTCATGCCAGCCTGCTTGTAATGCCAAGCATATCCTTCTGCAGTAGATAGAGGGGGTTTCTGCCCTTATCTGCCTCCTTACTTTTCATTGTGTGCGTTTCCCATTCTAGGCTTACTGTCGCTGACTGATTTTTCAGATTCGGCGGGAGCTGCAAAATGACATGAATACCATATAAACATGTGTTACGGCTGCATTTTGTTTAACAGATTAGAGGGCCAATTTTAGGAGTGTGGCGGATACACGCAACATGCGTGCATGCGCATGTTGTGTTTTTTTGCAAGTAAAAACGGACAAATTAATGAATGTGCGGCATTTATTTACTGTTCAGTCGTCATTTGTGGAGTCTTCTGACTGTGCTGTGCTCTGGTGCATGTTCACTCCACAAGTAATCGTTTTCAGTCCCGTCTAAACTGTTCGAAACAGCGATCACCTTGAAACTACGAGGTAGCATGTCCGTAGACAGAGTTCCATGCAGACAAAATCCAGCCAAGAACAATCACGAGCAGTTCCCTCTTGAGCCGCCCAGTCGGCGTCTCGTCGTGATTGCTATTTGCCATCCGTTCTGAGTAGTGCCTTCGGAATTCAACCTTAAAAGGGCGATTATTTGATTCTGGCATCGAGGGGTTGCAGCATGGTGGTGAGGCCACCCAGAATAACAGCCCAGAAGAACACCTGTGCAGACACTGCACAGGTGTTCTTTAATCCTATCCATCAACTGTTCACGGAAGCTGTCCAAGATGAGGAGTGATTGCTTGGCCAACATGACGCCTGGGCAATTCTGCCAAACGCTTTTTTTCTAGTCGAGCACGAGCTCATCATCCATCCAGCCCTTTTCTTGTGCTCGAACAACTGCGTTAAGGAAAGCGTCGTTAGGAATCCTTTTCCTTTTCAAGATTTCATAGGGTGGCAGCTTCTGCCTGTCTATGGCGACGCATGGCATAACAGTGCACCGTTGGTGCTCTGCACCGGTTGTCCGCACAGAAATGCTCTTCTTCCCTTTCATGTCAACTGTGCAGTTCTCAGGGCAGTCAAACCACACCGGGATCTGGTCGACGTTCGCTATTTGAGACAATATATGCTCATGGTGCAGACCAATGACATACTTTTGAAACATGGCCACCTTGTTGGTGTAGTCAGGGGGCAGCTGCTAGCACAGCGTGGTCCTTCACCAAAAGGATAGGCTCTTTAGAAACCTTCGTAACCAGCCGACATTAGCTTTGAAGTCCTGGTGCAATGTGCTTCTCGCACACGTCAAGACTTGTGTCTTCACGTGCAGCATGTCTGTTGTCGATGCATAGCCATTGTTCTGCACTTCCATTGCATAGTGGAACAGTTCTTCCAGCTATAAATACTTGCACGGCTTGCCTCGAAAAGCATGCGTTGTGTGGCTGGTGTTCTTAACACTTCCTTCTGGTTGCACAGTCTTCGGGTGCACTTGTGCACGTCAAATTTTCTGCCCGCCGCACGCTTGCCGTATTCAACAAACTCCACTACTTTCAATTTAAATCCTGCCGTGTAGCTACTAACATGCTCGCCCATCATGCTAAAATGGCAACGCTCGATGCCAGTTCATGAAAAATAAAGCAGAGAGCACATGAGGGCCTAGACTACGGAGCGCGACTACGCCACCACGCTACCACTACTCATGTGCCTTCGACAGTCGCAAAACAAAGTCGGGGTGGCCAGGGCTGGCGATGCCAATGCTGATATGGATTGCGGAAGCTCACGGCAGAGGGGAATATGATGATGATGATTACTTGTGACTTCGGATGCCATCCGTAAGCGGCATCTGAAAGCTCCTGTGCGCGTGCATTTTGAAGGCTATTCCTGCGTGGGTCGTAAAAAGCTTGGGTGCAGCCCTTACAAACTTTTTTTTTTTTTTAATGTTGGCATACGTTAACGTTTTATTATCGATGTACAGTGCTGCAAAGCTGCCTTAAGACTTCACACCCTTGGAGCTCTGCTGGGCAGCCACTGCAATGCAAGTTGCTATTTGTAGTGGCGGCCCTCTTACAATGCCCCCCCCCCCCCCCCCTTCTCTTTCCTGCCAGGTGGCAGCGCAGAACTGCCGAAAGCGCAAGCTGGACCAGATCCTGTCTCTACAGCAGGACGTGGAGAGCCTGCACCTGGGGCGGGAGGAGTTGGAGCGCCGTCACGAGGAGCTGCTGGCCCAGCGGCTCCTGGGGCGCGACAAGTACAGCCGCCTCTGTCAGCTGCTGGCGGCCCACACCACGCGGCCGCTCAGCCCCACCCTGCAGCGTTTCACCCGCCACGAGGCATCATTTGCAGCTGCCGATGGGGCGCCCTCCACAGACGGCGAAGAGCGGCTTAAGAAGAAGATGAACACCAAATGGGAGAGCGATGAGTGAAGCACATCTTAGTAGGAGGCAGTGGCTAGGAAGGACCCTCTCACCTCTCATCACATGTGCAGTAGAGCTTCTGTTCAACTGGTCTCTACCACTACGGCCGAAAGCAAAGTTGGGAGAGTTCTTCAAGAGAACCATGCCGGCAGTCTTCTTTCCTCCCCAGTCAAGTGCCCAAGTGTCATGATGTGCACTGTGTCAAGATGAAGTTCGAAAGTGGAGCAATTATTTCTCGCATTCAGCATCTTCTTGTTTGGAGACTTTAGATCCTTCGCACATACTTTGCCCTTTCAAGCGGCCACGTGCACTGACATTTGGCTGTCAAAGGTATCGGTGCTTGGCCCATGATTGCTCAGCATCAGCGCTAATGGAATTGTTGTGGACTATGTAGGAATGCTGGTAGGATGAATTAAAACTCCGTGGTGCAGCAGTGTCACCGACATGTCTTCCTATGAACTACTTCCTGCAAGGAGCAAGTGGTGCGGTCGTCACCCTTTCTAGCCGCTGCATCCCCTCTTTCTCTGTGCGGGAAAGCTGCACTTTGTGATTGAAAGACGCTCAACAACACTGGAGGTGCTTCATCCCTCCAGTGAAGTGGGCAGGTGAACTGTGTGTGCCTGCCTACACTGACTATGCTGTATGTGTGCAGCCATTATGAATGTGTGTACACGTGACTAAGTGCAGTCACTATATTCCTTCCGTTGCAGTTCGTGTTAATATGATTTTGGTCTTGGGCTGCCGCCCGCTGTTGTAAATGTTGCTCTCTTCTCGGGGTTTCTTTATTGCGCCGAAACAAATGTGTTGGAATGAGCAAGCAGTTTGGCTTTGTTGTTTTCCGCTTTGCTAGGTTGTTGCATTGTAAATAGGGAAAGTTTCTTAGCTTTGCTATAATGGATGGAATGCGTGCCTTTTTGATTACTGCAGACCAGCTAAGTCATGCAAAGAACAACGGCATATCTTAGTTTCATGATCGCACCAAGCTAATTTTTAAGAACACGTTGGACTTATTGGAGCACAACTTTCTGTAAAAAGCCGTGCAATAAACTGCTTGTGCTACGGAGTCTCTTAGGCTGTTGCCTTACTGCATTGTGTGCTGGTGTGGTTAAATGAAATTCAGTTTGCATAAACTAAATGAACTATTATTTATTTTGTGTGTTTCACTTTTTTTTTTTCTTTTTATACACTCATTCTTTGTTAGGAACGCAGATTCATTCACAATAAACTTTTGTTGACAAATGGCACCTTCTTGCTTGACCTTTTCTACGTTCACTGCATGGGACATATGTGGTCACAACATGCAACTAGAAATTCCTGTGTACCGATTAAATTTTATGTGAAACTAACCCTTGTAGTGGCCCTTGGTGGTTCAGTGAATTTGTGCTAGTAGGAGGTGAGTACTTGGTACAGTACCTTGCATTTTGATTGCATTCTACATGTAGAAACATGGTGGCCAGAAGGGGCACTGAGGCCTCCACTCTGAGTAGCTGAAATGGGGCTGTGGCTTTAGAAGATTCTTTTCACTGGAGAAAAAGGAGGCTGACTCTGGGGTACACCTGATCAACGCCAGTTCTATGAAGGTTAACTTTGCTGAACGGAGTCAACGTCTGAACCCGCTGAGCAGCACACTGCACAAGTTGCTGTTAAATGTGTCTATGGTGGGGAGGCTGCGCTTTCGTAGGTTTCATTGAAGTCATTGTACCGTAGTTACTCGCATAATGCTCGCACCCCCAACATTGGGCGTCAAAAATTTGAGTTTTTTTTTCCTCGCATAATCATCGCACCACCAATTTTACCACCGCAAGAGTCTGGATGGATGGATAAGGCTGAACCCTTTGAATTGGGTGGCGGCGTCACAAGCTGCCTAGCCATGAGTAGTAATATAGTTTGGACCTATTCTTGCCTTGCTTTCAGCCACTAATCAGCTAAGCGCTTTTTCCGCGCCCTGTCTGGCCGCCGTTTGCAGCAGTCTACCCAGTTCGAGTTGGCGAGTTGAGCTGCATACTCTGCTGCTCGCTGAGTGAGCTCAGCGATACAAATTTTGAACTTTCTGTTATGTTTTTGGCGCCGCCATCTGCGGACGAGGCTATGCCGCGCTTCCCAGAGGTGCAGAAGGTGGTTGTCCACCTCTGTAGTGGCCTCCGAGAGCTGAATTTGAGTTTCCACCGGACGAAGTTGTGTAACCAATCCTTGTGCCCACGTGTGGTATCCTTGTTCGTGGATAGAGGCTGGATTGATGTAGCTTTGCCGGAACTTATTCCAGTCAGAGAGCCGAACTTGTGCGTGGGGTCTTGCCAATGGTTTAGTCCTTACGGTGGTATTGATAAAAAGCAGTGGTCATTACCGAGGGTTTCCTCGGTGTTGATCCATTCTGCGTGTACAATGTTTTTGGTAAAGGTGAGATCCGGACATGTATCCCGGGTCATTACCCATCCGCGTTGGATATGCAGGGTCAGTGTGAAGAGTCAGGCCCAGCGTGGATGCGAGTCCCCGCCTCTCTTCATGCACGTATCCCCAGAGTTTACTGTGGGCGTTGAAATCACAATCACCAAGGAGTCCCTGCCCGCATCCTTTAGAGCGCGGCTAAATAGTACTGCGAACGTTACCTTTTTGAGTCTGGGGGAGCAGTAGATGCTGAGTACGTGGAGTGGTGCAGATCTTTCTTGAGCGGAAGTGTCACCATCACGTAGGAATATTCAGTGTGAAGTTCCAAGTAGATTAGCCTACATGTTTCGCCGCGGCGCCTGCAGCACGGCCTACTGTTTTATACAGTAGGTCGTGCCCGTCGACTCCCTAGTTCGATGATGATGATTATGTGGATCCCTTTGAATCTGGGGGGGGGGGGGGGGGGAGGCGCACGATGCGCACCCTAGCCGTTTACATGTCATAAGTCATAGCATACACACACATACAGCAACACACAGACCACTTAAACACAGTCGGGGAGTGCCTTCGCTGGAGTCACTGAGTTCGGCTTGCGCTGCCGAGTCGACCCCCACCACTGGAGAAGTCGGCTTTTTGTTGCCGCCACCGCCGCGTGCGGAGTGTCACCGTGGGTGTGGTGACACCCTTTGGCATGCCCCGCGCCGCCGTTTTCTCCGCGCTCGCCATGTTGGGGCAAGACGCTTCGTGCCGTTGCTGCGAAGTGTCCGAAGTGTCCGAAGCGGTTGTGCTGTGCGCTGGGTGCTGGGCGATTGTACTGTGTTCAGTCGCAAAAACTAGCATGCCAGGCTGCTGGCTCAGCAAAACAAAAAAAAAAAAAAAAAAGAGGCATGTTTTTGTTTTCTACGGGATAAGAGACGGAGTAATGTATGGGAGGCGAAAGTGAAACGTGAAGACTGGACGGCGAATGGCAACGCGAAGATCTGCGAGGTAAGCTTACAATACCTATGCTGCTTTTATGCATCCATAAAATTTCTTTCGGGCGAATATAGTGCATTTCGATTGTGTAAAAGGTCTAGCGCAGACACAGATCACTAGAAAGATGACACAAACACACAAGCGCATGTGCGCGTGTCGTCTTTCTTGAGTCTTTCTTGCGGTCTGTATCTGTTTATACGAAAGCGCTTTATAAGATATTTTTGTACTCGTCCAACGCAGTTAACCACTTCTGTTTGGAAGCACATTATCTCACGCAGCTTCACCCATCTGCTTGTAAGCATGAGCTTTGTGCGGTTTTTGGCTTCCCAATCTAGCATTGTGCGCAACAGATTTTGGTGTCTTCAACGTTGAAGCAGGTCGAAGCATCGCATTGCCTGGCATCTGAAGTGTTCTCTCGTCGGAGTCTGAGGCAAAACTGTTTATTCCAGCGAAAGCGTACAAGTTCAGTGTCCTCGCGTAGCTTCGTACATGCTAGGACCGAATAGCCGCGGGGACGAGGTGTTGAGCGAAATACGATGCTCAGGCCAGACAAAGTACAGCGCGGGAAGCGGCGCTTGGAGCGGCAGCATGTGCGATACACAGTTGGAGCGGCAGTACCACGATACACAACAGCATCGGGAGTAGCGCGCTGTGTTTTTTAAGTGTAAATTTTGAATTTTCAGCGTACGTGAGGGCTTATAAGCTAAATATATGGACAGTTGCGTCTGCTATGTTGTAGTCACTCGGGAAAATTTACTGTAACTTTCAGTGAGTGACACTCGACTTTAGTATTATTCGCGTAGTGTTGCAAAATATCTGTTGTTGAGGATCCGCCTTTCTATGTTCATAGCCGCACCAAGAACATGCAGAGAAGGTCGAGCTTGGTATTTCTCAAAGGAATCTTTCGATCGCTCCCCTTTGCACTCGATCTTGAAAGCTGGTGGCAACCGCCGAGGCTTCAGATTCACACAGATTACATTCCCTCCCTCCTTCTCGGAAAATAATACAATGGAGAGCGATGGATGGCATAGCACCTCGCGACAGAGTAGGAAGTGAAACGCAGTTTGTAACAATTAGTTTGGTCGTAAACAAAACAAAACAAAACAAAAAAAAAACCTTCCCGTGAGTCGACCGCGCTGGATAGATAGATGTATTTATTGAAAGGAAAGGTTGGCCGGCATGATTCAAATCTGGCCTGCTACTCTGCACTGGGGAAGGGGAAGGAGAGAAGAAAGAAGGTCATGATGGGTGACGATGTGGGAGAAGGCATATGAAATATATATACAGGCATAGTAGCTTGCCTCACAAGCGCGAATCAAGCCCGCTGGCACACAAAAAACGGCAAAGAGTACGCACTGCCTGGACACCCTTCCCCTTGTCCTGCCAAGCGCCCAGCAGCAGTTCCTCCGACAGAGGCCTCTTGTAAGGAAGCCGCTAGCACACTTCTTTCGCGCGAATACGCTGGGCACACCAATAATATATGGTCCACAGTCTCTGGGATGCCACAAGTTGAACACTCCGGCGAGTCCATCTGTCCAATTAAATGTAAGTACTTGTGCGCGAAAGCCACGTTTAAACGAAGTCTATGCAGTAAGCATGCCTGATGACGCGGAATATCACGCGGAACATAAAATTTTAATTTTTGATCGAGACTTCTTAGACGAATGTGTCGGGCGTCTGGCTGGGCCCAGTAAGCTGCAGTAGCATTATTCATACAACTCGTAAGAAGGCACGTCGTGTCACCTCTTGAAAAAGGCACAGCTGTTTGGAGGCCATTGATGAGTGCGCTTTTCGCTTCAACATCGGCCTGTTCATTCCCATGGAGCCCGCAGTGGGCAGGGATCCATTGAAACATTATCCTGTGGCCTTGCAGCTGGGCAGATGTGAGGAGCTCCATAATGTTTAGTGCCAGGGGCTGATAGGCAGTGTGGCGTAAGAAATTTTCCAAAATTTGTAATGCAGTTTTTGAGTCCGTGAATATACACAATTTTTGAGGTTGTTCCCCACATATGTAGCGAATAGCTTCCCGAATGGCTACAAGTTCAGCAGCGGTTGATGTAGAGGTATGTCCCAAAAGGAAATGCAGAGTCGTTTTCTGAGTTGGTATGACCACAGCTGCACAGATCCATCGGTGTATACGTGAATATAATGAGGAGGAGGAGGGGAGGAAACAACTTTATTTAACGCATTACATTAAGCGTTAAGAATGTCCTGGGCCAGGGTCACCAAGGCCAACTGATCTTGCAGCTGGTCAGAGGCTAACCAAGCCCGCCACGTTGGGGCAGGAGGGTGTGGAAAGTGGGGAAATTGGAGGGCGACAGGGCATGAAAAGATTCAATGCTCCAAGTTTGCATAGTGTTCTGGGCAATTTGGGCATGCAGGGGAATGTATGATTCTGTATAGAAAAGATCGGGCAGGAGTAAGCAGTGTATTTAGTTGTATGCGTCTAAGAATGCGGATTTGCGTGGTAGTGAGGGATTTATCAGGAAGAGGAAGTGTACGGAGAGTTTCTCTAATGTTGTCGTAGTGAACGTTGATTTCTTTTTTGTAGTGAAGAGTAGTGTCCCACGTTGGTAGTGTCCCCACTACCGGGCGCCAGGGAATCCCAGGCGCCCGGTGTTGAAGTTCGCGGGCGAGGCGATGCACTACCTCATTGCCTGGGATTCCAGCGTGACCAGGAATCCACCTCAGTGTTACAGTGTGGGGACGTAGTTTGGTAAGAACTCTGTGTAGATCATCGTGTAGTTCTTCAGGAATGCGACCCGTGTGAATGGCGCGTATAGCTTGTATTGAATCAGTGTATATGGTATATCCTGAAGGGTTAGGGGGTGCTTGTGCGAGGTCTTGAATACTGGTAACTATGGTAGGGTCTCGAGAGTCGCTGTAGGAGGAGGATCTATGTAAGGACCGAGGGTATGCGTCACTACATCGCTACAGCTCTGAATTGAGTAAGCAGCCGCTCCGACGTTAGTTCGTGATGCATCTGTGTAGATGATCGTGGAATCTGTTGGGTGAACATGGTTGGAAACGCGAGCGTAACGTCTGCCTGTGTTAAGCCAGGCTCACACTAGCAGGAAACTTCCCGCAGCGGCGCAACGTTCATGGCGCCGTAGCGTCGCAGCTCCTCGGAAGGACGCTCACACTACGCCCGTTTTCCCGCTGCGTTTGTGGTGGAATGTAGAGGAGGCGAAGGCGAGCGGAGCGAGAAAGAGTAGTCACGTGACAAGAGAGAAGGGAAAGCACGCGCTTTTCTCGTGCACAAGTGAGCGGGCTACTCAAGCGACGCCAGCGGTGCTCCCGTCGCCCGCGCAGCCGCCGCCGGGAGTCATTGAACTTGGTCTGACGTCACGGTCTGCGCTCCGCTCCGATTGGCTACTCCGTTCTGCGGGACGGGAAAAATAGCTCCCGACCCCATCGCTCCGCGGAACGTCAAACAAGTGAGCCTGCGGGAAAAAAACCGGTTTCTGCGGGAAGCGGCGCGCGGAGAACGTCCAGCGTTGCGCGTTTTCCCGCTACTGTGAGCGTGCCTTTAAGCCAGGCTCACACTAGCGGGAAACTTCCCGCAGCGGCGCAACGTTCATGGCGCCGCAGCGTCGCAGCTCCTCGGAAGGACGCTCATACTACGCCCGTTTTCCCGCTGCGTTTGTCGTGGAATGTAGAGGAGGCGAAGGCGAGCGGAGCGAGAAAGAGTAGTCACGTGACAAGAGCGAAGGGAAAGCGCGCGCTTTTCTCGTGCACAAGTGAGCGGGCTACTCAAGCGACACCAGCGATGCTCCCGTCGCCCGCACAGCCGCCGCCGGGAGTCATTGAACTTGGACTGACGTCACGGTCTGCGCTCCGCTCCGATTGGCTACTCCGTTCTGCGGGACGGGAAAAATAGCTCCCGACCCCATCGCTCCGCGGAACGTCAAACAAGTCAGCCTGCGGGAAAAAAACCGGTTTCTGCGGGAAGCGGCGCGCGGAGAACGTCCAGCGTTGCGCGTTTTCCCGCTAGTGTGAGCGTGCCTTTAGTGTCGGGTGCAACGTTTTTTGGAATGGGGATTATTCTGAGGTTATCCGGGAGCGAAGAAGGAAGGGTAATTATAGGGAGGTCTATAGATTTGAGTGCAACCTGCTGCAGTATCCAACGTCCTTGTTTGGTGCTAGAAAGACGTGCCATTTGCCGGTCGCGATGTTGTTTTATGAGGTCTCCCAGGGGCAAGAACAGCCCCGTAGAGGATAGGCGCTCCGTGGACGTATGTATAGGGACGTTAAAGGGCCACTGTCCAGGGAAGGCCCTTTTAAGCAAAGGAGCCCAGTGTTTCGATCAGGTACCGGAGATAGTCTGTGCAAAATGCTACACGCGCGCCGCAAAGCATCGAAAATACATTTCAAAGCTATCTCATGCTCTCCTTTGGGAAGCCAGCTTCCCCGTTTCCTGCGCTGGCCCGACGGGCCACGCGAACGGCGTCCATTGGTCCGTCTCGCTGACTGACGGGAGAAGGATGGGTGTCTACCGCTCGCAGCGCGCTTTTCCCTCGCCACGGCCAGACTGAATCCAGGGGCGCGCGCTCCCTCGACCGTTTTTTTTTTTTTTTTCGCGCTCGCGGAGAGCCACGCCCCACCTCCCGCCAAACGCGGAGGAGGAAGGGGAATTTGTATTGCGGAGGCTAGACGTCCTCGGGAAGGAGAGTGAAAAACCTTTGCGAGGGAACGGAAGGAGAGAGGCATGACAGAATCGGGTGATAGGGAACCAAAGCTGGAGTTTGCTCCGCGACGCCAGCGCTCGGTTTCCAGCGGAGCGGAGAGGAACTACAAAACCTACGCGCATCCGCGCCCGCGCTGCGCGCGGCTGTCTGCGGAGTCTGCGCAGCCCGCTCGCTCGGAAGCGCGTGCTACAGGCAGCCGCACGTGCAAGCGGAACGGGAGAAGGAGAGTGGGACGAGGGGGGATGGTCGTGCGTCTGTGCGCGCAAAGCCGGCGCTCTTTGCCAGTGGTGTTTCTTATTTTTGCTTTTTTCTGTGCCCCGGCTGACATAGAGGCTGGCTGGAGGCACGCTTTTTATCGGTGCTTTCGAAAGTGAGAAATTATGATTAATTGTTCGCCGCGGACATTGTTTTCGAAGAGCCTGTTGGCAGGCTCAGACAAAAAAAAAAAAAAAACAAACGCGAATTCGGTACTCGAAGGCAGAGGCAAGCGACAGGTATTTTGAAGGACTTGAGGCGGCACCTCTTGATGTCTCTTCCATGTTGTTCAGAGAATGAAGGGTCCAGCCTTCTCGTTGAGAATTGATACGCGTGTACACAGCGACGAGTGCTCTGGGCGCTGGTTGGGGAGCTTCCTTTCCATTTGTGACTGCTCACTTGAAAGGGGCCTATTCAACTCTTTGGGGACAGACGTTTTAGGCGATGCTGCCGGAGCCGTGGTGCCTGCTTTCGGCGCGTTTAGGACGCGTTCCCTACAAAGGCACAAAGCATGCCGCCTTACCATTTGGTTCCTGCTGACAGCGGTCAGGGGGAGTTCGCTGCTGTGGCGCTGCCATCCGAAATCAATGACTTATCTACCTTTAACGATGAGAGGTTTCTTAACGACCTGGATCACTGACGAGAAGTCGAGGCATGCCATTCTTTCGGCTGTTTCCTCTTTCCGTGAGACGAAGAGCGAGGAAATGCCTGACGACTTTTCATGCAGGCGGGGACATCTCTCCAAGTAAACCTTTGTCTTCTTAATTCCACAGCTACGCTGTGCAATCCCTAGTTCAGTTATCTCCTCTAGCGAATGCGCAGTTTTGAGCTCCCGAAGCAGGATCGCGTATGAGGATAGGACGATTAACGTATGTGTTTTCCCTTTATAAGCGCCGAGTGATGGCATTAATGACATATATCTGTTTCTTGAGGCCGACTTAGTTCTGCGATGGCTGCTGCGGCACCGCCAGTTACAAACAGAGGTGCGAGATACGAGCAGTACGAGATACCTAAAAAAAAAAAAAAAACCCGACGACCATCGTTTCAACACGAAAGAGAGAAGAGAGAAAAACACTTTCACGAGTTTTGCGAAAAAGCGCGCCGTCACTTTTTTATTCCAGTTTTTTTTTCTTGCCCCCTTTGTTGGAGCGCGACGGCGGCCAGAATGCGGCCGGAGGAGGAGAGAAACAACCGAGCGCGCGCGCGCAAACACGTGCTGGAGAGCAGCGCGGAGCAGACGACAGCATGCTTTTCTATGCGGCGGGGAGCAGACGACGCGGCCGCACTGCGCGTAGGTTTTGACGGGATCTCCATGGAGGGCGCTGACGCACAGAGCGGCGCAGCGCCCCCTGGCCCAGGTTTTCTCCCCTATTGCGGTGGCTGTAACTGCGTTATTAGTTACTCTTTTCAAAAACATTTTGCGGCCTTGCGCTCTAGGGGCGAAGTCTCACAGTCACCGGGGAAGAAAATATTTTCGACCGGAGGGTGGACAGTGGGCCTTTAAGGGCGGCCTTGTACAATATGTTAACCGCAACCTCAATCTGATGTCTTTGGCGACAAGTTAGTGTAAGGTAAGGAATCGTATATAAAATTTTGCTAAGTGCTAATGCGTGGACAAGCTGCCTGACTTGACCCTCGCGTAGCCCGGCGTGCTTATTGACTATGCGACGAACTAGATGCGCAATCTGATTGCAAACTTTAACGGTTGCAAACATTGGCCTGATTGGTTGACTCATGGATATGAAGTCCGAGGATCCGGCAGGATGATACACGAGGGATGGGGTGACCTGCCATTGTGAGATTGATCAGCTGGTTATGTTGGCGCTGATAGCGAGTTTTTGCAATCAGCAGCAATTCGGATTTTTCAGGTGCGGGAGATAGCCCTACTTTATCAAGGTAACTAACGACTGCATCGATACCTTGCTGTAGGGTCTCCTCTACTGCTCCAGGAGACCCAGAAGTGCACCAAAGGGTAAGGTCGTCTGCATAGAATGTGTGTTTTAGGTTTGAGATAGACGCTAAAATACGAGATAGAGGAGCCATTCCAAGGTTAAAAAGGGTGGGCGACAGAATAGCGCCCTGAGGAGTACCACGTGTGAGGGGGAAAGGATCAGATATCGAATCGGGGAGACGGAACTTGGCCGTACGGTCGCGGAGAAATGCTGTGAGGTAGCCATACATCTTTGGACCACAGCCAGTAGAGGCAAGGATGTTTAATAGAGGATCGTGGGCAAGGTTATCAAAAGCTTTTCGCACATCAAGGGCCACTATGGCTTGGATCTGGGAAGTGGGCGGAGGGTCATATTCGTGCGTGAGGAGAAAAAATAGGTCCTGAGTAGACACACCTTTTCGGAAGCCAATTTGTTGAGGGGGAAAGAAATCTATGGATTCAAGATGAGTCTCGAGCCGATTGAGCACCATCCGCTCCATGGTTTTTCCCAGGCATGATGTTAAAGAAACTGGGCGGAGGTTTTGAAGCGCAGTTTTTTGCCTGGCTTTGGAAGTAGGGTTATAAGTGATTGTTTCCAAGATGCTGGGAGTGTGCTTTCTTCCCAATGTAAGTTTATAATGCACAGAAAATGTTCTTTGTCCTTGTCAGAGAGATTTCGAATGAGTGAGTATGTATTCTGGTCTTCACCTGGGACTGACTTCCGCTTTAGCTGTTCTAGCGCCCAGTCGAGATCCCAGAGGGTAAACGGCTGATCGAGTTCTACATTGGAAGCACCAGTGTACGGAGTATAAAGGCTGGGTAGGGGAGGAGGAATGTAGAGATAGCGGAGTTGGGCTGTTAAGGCATCCGCGCCTAGTTGAGAATAGTGCTTCTCGAGAGTGGGAACAGGCGCCGGTTGAGGCCCGAGTAGTTCTCTGAGTAAATGCCAGGTTCTTTTTTTATTTAGTGTGCCGTTAATGGTGTTACAAATTTTGTTCCATTGATTGGTGTCAAGTGTAACGCAGTGTTCTTTAACCTGTCGCGTCAATTCGGTGACTCGGTCGTCGGAGAGGCGAGCATTGTTGGGCTGAGTGAGAAGAGTGCGCAAGAGTCGTTTCCGCCTCTTCCAGACGCGTACAAGGTAAGGGTCCGGATTATCTGACGGGGCTGAAGTGGAACTCTCCTGCATAGCTTGTTTCTGAGCATGTTTGAGGGCTTTTGTCCAGCTCTGAAGACTGCCAGTAGTATGAGAGGTGTCGCGTATAGTGCGAAAGGTATTCCAATTTGTGTGGGAAATTTTACGTTTACGCGGACGGGTACGGCTAGGGACATGCAGTGATGTTAATAATGTAATGGTCGCTGAGAAATTTTTCATCTGTAACTTGCCAGGTGACCTCTCGCAGTCCGCGGCCCACTGTGAGGTCTGGCATGGTGGATTGTTGGTTCCTGTAACCTTCCCGGGTAATGGAGTTTGGGGTGTTATAAACAGTTAATTGAGCTCCGTTTAATGCGTCGTTGAGTATACGGCCAGGTCGGAAGGTGTGTGGGTAACCCCAGATAACGTGTGGGGCATTAAAATCCCCACATATCAAGAAGTCGGAGTCTCGAAACAATCTTGTAGTAAAGTGCATTAGCGGTTTGAAAAGCGTGTACTCTGTAGGAGGGTTATAAAAATTTAGAATGGATAAAGGGCGAGATAAGTGATCAGAATACAGTGTAAATGAAATAAGGTGACGTTCAAGACGACTGGGGACTTCAATGGCCTCAAATCGGATGTCCAGACGAATATAAGTGCTCACTAATGGGGCACAGTCGCTGTCATGCGCTGCATGCAGGGCACGGTAGCCCGGAATACCTTTAAGAGCACGCGATTCTTGAATGAGAATGACGTGGGGCTGCGAGGGTAAAGTCAGGAACCATTGGATAAAGAGTGCTCGATTGGTACGCAGGTTTCTGCTATTCCACTGTATAATGTGTATGTGATTGTTCCCTGCCATTCTTAAGCTACGTTAGAGCGCTTCTCGGGAGGGACAGAAGAGGATGCAGCAGTTGCTTCAGGGGATGTAGATGGACGGGACCGTTTAAGAGAATGATTTAGGAAATCCATGCGTTCGTCAGCAATCGTGCTGCAAAACTTCTGAACGAGTCGTCTCTCGCCGAAAGCGTGACCATAATCTGGACCCCAGCACACGCCGATCTCGCCGGCAACGAGGCTGCCCACATGCTCGCCCGCTCCTCGCTACCTCGGGGTGCTGCGGACGCCTCCACAACATCTAAAACCAAAGAATGTATAGGTACCTTTAGGGATGTAACCGACAACTTGAAGAAAGACCGGAGGATATATCCGCCACCGGTTAGATCCCTGAGTAAAAAGGAATCGTACGACTGGAGAAGACTCCGAGCTCGAAATTTCTTTTCGCCCCTGTGGAGGAGTTGGACGGGTGCCAGAGGGCGGAAGAGGGACGGTGCAGAAACCGAAATTTGTAAATTTTGCGGCCACGTGGCAACATTAGATCATATAATATGGAGATGCGTTCGTGCCCCAGGGCGCAACGCGATTAAAACTAGCGATGAATGGGAGACCACGCTAAGAAGCTCCGACGAAAAAACACAGCGATTCGCCGTCCGCCTGGCGGCCGAGGCTGAAGACCTCTTCTCCTAGACGAGGCCGGGTGTCCTTTGGCCGCGGTGTGACGACTGCCTCCCCGGACGCCTGCGTGCGGACTCGTAGGTGGCTGCTGCACCATATTCGGCGGAAATAAATGTTCTTCCTCCTCCTCCTCCATGCGTTCGTCATCCTGCAGGAGATTGCTAAGGAGGGTATGCGTGAGTTCGAATGCTTGGCGAATGGCGGAAATTTCTTCTGCAAGGTACCAGATAATAGGGCCATTTCGATCTTTTATGTGGCGCATATAATTCTCAGATGTGATAACTGGTGTGGAATCGGAAGATGTATAAGAGAAAGGTTTGGGAGGGGAAATGGGAAGTGGCGGGCTCGGCTTACCCGGTGGTGGGAGCGTAGCTGGCTTGAGAAGCGGACGTGGGGCAGCTGGCAGTTCTTGAACTTCTTGATGCCAGACATTGGTCCGAGGGGGTGGTGCCGTCTCTTGATTTGCCTGTGACAGAGGGGGGAAGTCTTCGCGAGTCGGAGGATGATGGGGTGGCGTATTCTTCTTGCCAGGGTGACGAGACATTGTTTGTCGCGTAGTCAATAGTCGCTTTGTAGTGGGACGCTGGGAATTAGATGGCTTTTTCTGTTCTTGGACAGAAGGTTCCAGCTGTTCCCTGAGAGACTTCCTTCGGTCATATGCAGCCTTGTGGCTCTTTTGGTCTTGTTGTTTCTGTACAGGGCAGGTGAGGTCAAAAGTTGGGTGGGTTCCACCGCAGTGAAAGCAATAGGCGGAGCAACGATGTGGTTCATCTTGTTGGCTGAGCTGGGCTGAGCAGGTGGGGCAGCGTTGATATGTCGGAGGGTGAGGGCAGTTCAGCAGCCGATGACCATATTCACGGCACCTGCTGTACTTCAAAGCATTTGGTCTTTCAGGCTTGCATCTGTACAAGACGCGGCGGAACAGAACTTGTCGAGGTACATGGGTGACTTTAAAAGTTATTAATACAGACTCGGTCTGTCCCATCATACGAGCGGACAGGATCGTCGCATGCCACGATTCAAGGCTTTCTAAAAGTTCGGCTTCTGAAAGACCTTTCTCGATTCCATGAATTACGCCCCGGCACGATGCCACCGGGGCCGTCATGTAAGATTGGATGTTATGAGTTTTGGCTCGGATGGATAACGAGGAAAGTGCTGCTACCTTTCGGGCGGTCAATTCGTTGGTGGTCTTCAGAAGGATGACATTCTGGTGGTATTTGATTTGTAGAGTCAGAGCCTGTCGCTCATGTGGCGCCAAGTCTGCTGCTGAGAAAATTTCTTAACGAATTTCGTAGGGTTTAACCTGGGAGATATTGAGCGTACTTGGTGCCCTGATTACGACAGTTTTCAACGTTGAGAAATGTGTCGCCGGAATCTTTTGTTTGCCTTTCCTCTTTGAGGTAATCCAGTCAGACGCATCGAAATCTTCAGAGGTATGAGCGCGTTCTTCTCTGGCGTCTGAGGCATTGGCGCGTGCTTCGGCAGCGTGGGCACGTGTTTCTCCAGGAAATTCATCGACGGCACGTGGCGGCGGCGGTGCCGTTGCCATGGTAACACAATCGAGATCCGTGGCAAGGCTTAGCGAGCCTGGGGCATCATCGGAACCTATATATGGTCGGTTCTTAGCCAAAAAGCTATCAAATTCAGCACATGAGGAGTCAGAATGAGGTACTTGCCGAATGACGTGAGTTGGGCGATGGAGGTCCCAGGGTTGATGGTCTGGCAAAAAGACGGTAAATTCCGGAGCTCGATGTTCCGCCGTCTGTTCTAGGCGACGCCACCTGGTGGAGCTTTCTATAATGAGGATATTCTGACCAGATGTGCGCCAGAGTAAGTTGTTTGAGTCCACTAATTGGCACCACTGATTTCTTTAGTATTCCGGGGACACGAATGTGCACCGAAGGTTTATCCATCGTCCAAGGTGGTTGGGCGGGACGATATGGGAGGGCGCATATCCTGTCGGTACTTGCGACTGATGGCAGCGGAGTGCATTTGTAAAACTGCAGTCCGGCCTTTCATCCAGAATATCGCTGAGTGGGTGAAAACTGTGTCTTGTCAGTGCCCGTAAATATACACGAAGTGGTTCGTGTGACAAGTATATGGATATTGGGCGAGCATGTGCCTCTTCAATTGTACCTTTGTTAGAGGTGCATCTAGGCAGTCCAAGGCATATTTTCAGTGCCTGCGATTGTACGCTCTCTAAAGTCCGCAAGCATGAAATGCTCATACTAGAGAGTACAGGAAGACTGTACCGGATGTAGCCAACAAACAGGGTCTCGTAAAACCATATTAAGGAGAGCTCAGTTGGACCCCATTTGATGCCAGTACGAAGTACATGGCAAAAATTAATTTGCCTTTTCTTCACCATAGTAACATGTTTCGACCAAGATAGTCGGTGGTCAATAATTACTCCCAAGATTCTGTGCCTGGCTTCTCATGAAAATTAAGTCGTTTTAAATATATGATTGGCAGCTCGACAAGTCGCAAAGAAACTGCTCTCGTGAGCTGGAAGGTGTAGCGGCATCAGTTTGTGAAAGCGGTCGTGAGGAAGCACGGTGCTTGCGCAGCACAAAATTTCATCACGAATGCAGCTTTTCCTTCCCTGTATAATTAATTACGCATCGCGAGGCGATGTGCACACCCTGTTGTCCCCGCAAGTACTCGTCTAAGGTCAAGCCAAATTTATGAAGCTAAATTTGACCGCCTGACACCCGAATTAGTGATGTCGCTTGTTTGGCATCCAATGAAAAATTGTGCGATCGTACATGTGAATATCGCATTGCTTCCATAATGTTTTTATTATTTCATTCATTTGCGTGCACACTGCAAAAGACGCAAAATGACCGTTTCGTCGCCTATCTCATTTCAGCGCCAGTTCGAGGGCAAACAGTGTATGGACGGCGGCTCCTCAAGTCAACGGCTGTCCCGACATTGTTTGATTGCGTGTAAAACTTTATCGGAGCAAAACGACATCTGCTATTTGAAGAGTCCAGTAAAATCCGTTAAATGCCTTATCGAACAAAGCGATCCGGTTCCAGTGGTTGATTGCGTGGAACACCCAAAGCTGATGAACAGACTATTAGAGCGGTTTGGGACGATGCGCTTGCGCATTTACTTGAGTTGGCCGGAAAAATCGAATGATGGGTACGGCAGCAAAACTGTAGCTGGCGCCAACCTTGATTAAAAGATGTCTCCTAGGCGTATCCAAAATCAGCTTCAAAGTCTTAATGAGGATTGTTTTGGAATGAAATGCCGTGTGCATCAGCGTGCGACACGTGTCAAAGGTTGATTTACGCATCGTTTTTTGCTATGTCTTTTCTACGGTTTACGATGGGCCATTGCGATACAAATAACTTTCGATATACGGCTGACTGATACGTAGACATGGTAGCAATAGACGCAACTGAATGTTATGACCCTCATAAACTCATTCATGTCCGGCAGTACAAAATGCATTGCTTTATAAAACAGCCAGTCGTCAAAATAACCGCATTTGAACATCCGAGACGGCGAAAGAGTAAATACTTACCATCTGCAATTTGATCATTTAATTCCTCTTAGAACTACGCATGCTAGCAAGCAGTAGTTGCTTTCACTTTTTTTTTTCTAGCCAAAACGCGCTCAGGATTGCGAGTATGTGTGTGAAAACGTTACGCAGCCGAGCCTGCTAGCGCAAGCGCGTGCTGAACAAGAAATCGGGCAGACGCTCCATAGCCCGCCGTATCTGGACTTGCCCCAACATGGCGCTGTCGAAGGCGGTGTCTCCACCCTGTACGGCGGCGCGCTACATCGAGGCACCGCTGCACTTTCGGCACTAGTTCTCAAAAGTGCCGTGTTAGTGCAGCGCCAGCTCTTGCGATGCGAGTGCAGTGCGACACTAGCGCTCTTCGTGGCGCGGCCAAATCGAGTGCACAAGTGCAGCAGTGCAAGCCTTGTCGTCTGCTGGGCCTGAGTCGAACGCCGGCGCGGTGCCACTCTCCTTTGTTTGCATCGGATTTTGCGTTTGCGACTTGCGTGGTTCGTGGATGAACGTGGGTGACGTTGTTCAGTTAGCCATGAAAATTGTGCAGGACGACGAGTTCGACGCCGAGTTCGAAGCTGCATTTGCCCTCGCGGCGTGCAAGCTTCTGCGTGTGGACCGCAATCGCGTCAGTGGTTATTTCGAAAACATTACCTCGAGGTACTTCGACTTCGAGTACAAAAAACTCTTTAGGTTGTCCCGAGAGACTTTTGACGCTGTGTGTGAACGCTTCAGGCGCTCTTCCTCATATCCTAAGGCTGTGAGCGGACGACGACAAATTTCTGCCGAAGAGACCATCTTGATCGCTCTCAGCTATCTTGGGAGCCAGACTATGAACTCCGTGGCAGATCGATTTGACGTTACAGAGTCGTCTGTTGTGCTGTGTCTCCGGAAAGTGCTGGACTTCCTTTTCGAAATCAGCGACGATGTGATCGCTTGGCCAGATGATGCTGAGATGGCCCGTAGCAAGGCATGTTTCCTGGCTAAGAGTGGCGGGAAAGGCCCCCATAACACTGTCGGCTGTATTGATGGGAGCCATGTGGAAATCTGCAAACCTGAAGAATCAACTGCTTCCTATATCAATAGGAAAAAGTGGCCATCGATCATTCTGCAGGAAATCTGCAACGGGAAGAACATATTCTTTAATGTGTTCATAGGGTTTCCGGGCTCTGCGCACGACGCCCGCGTGCTGAAGGAAAGCCCCTTCTTCTCAGAGGCCGCCGGCAAATGTGGAGATGAATGTATACTACCTGCATATATCTGCATACCCACATTTTCCGTGGCTGCTGACGCCCTACAGAGATAACGGAGCAAGCTTTCCACCATGGAAGAAGAAGTATAACAAAATAGCCAGCAGAGGGTAGAACACGTTCGGGCTTGTGAAACAGCGTTTCAGGCGGCTCTATTTAGTCGATGCAAAAACCATCCTCCAGTGCTGCAGGATTGTGCTGGGCGCCTGCGTGCTGCAAAATTAGTGCAATGCGGAAAGAGATTTCATGGCCGAATTTGCCGATTTTCATCTCGACGACGTGGGCAATGACAATGAAGATGTCGGGATAATTTCGCCAGCGTGCTGCGAGAGCCGAAGGCAAATGATTGCTCGTGACCGGTGCTGAAAACAGCCTAGTTGCGCAATGAAGCAGTAGCCATAGTAGAGTGTTGTTTACGCCTTCTCTTTATTGTCGCGAGCGGCAGCTATTAGCTCCCGCAGCAGGGCCATTCTGTCTTGGTGGCGTCTCTCCCCTGCAGTCTCTGCGTCTCTCGATCATTATCTGAAGCAAAGACTCCACTGGAGTGTCCTTGCGGCGGCGCCTTCTGCTGACGCTTGGCAGTGGCTGAGGATCAGCAGGCTCCCCCTGCATGTCTTCTTCACTGAACATTTCATTAGAATGAGCTTTTGTTATGCTATAGCCAATAAAAGCAACTCACCCTGAGCCAGCGTCCTCTTGTTCCGGAGCTTGCTGACTTACGACTTTTATTTGCGTCAGCAGCACAGTCGGAGTGATGTGGTGCTGCTTTTCAAGCACCTCCGACAGCTCGCTGGAAAGTTTAACCCAGGTGTTACAAGTTATATAAGCTACAGGCGAAGAAGACATTGAATGCTACTTCTCATAATCACAGTTCGCTCTCGAGTGCCCCGATGAATAGTTTTTTATTTTTGTTTTCTTACATCGTCGCTCTAGCGACTTCCACTTATTTTCCACTTGCAGATAAGTCAGATTGCCCCTAAACTCCGCATTAATTAGTGCGGCAAGTTTGGCCCACATCACCTTCTTTGTTCTGTATCTGTTGGAGCAGAGTATAAAGAATACAGTGTCCGTAGCTTGGGTAATGCACGTGCACATGCATGTAAGGGCGCAAGCAATTTAAGGTGCAACACCGATGTTTGGGCCCGCTGGTATTAATCAGTCTCGTAAAACGCTAGCAGCACGTACAAAAAAAAAAAAAAACCGTAAAACGCAGTATTCTTCTTCTACTACATCGTCCTGTCGTGTGTGTTTCTTCGTCCCCCTTCCCCCGCTCTTTTTTTGTGCTGCGAACGTTTGACAAGTTAAGGTAATTTAGTTTTCTTGGTTAAAATAAATTTATGGCCTAGTTTAACATGCGGGTGCTATTGCAAATAAGTTTTTGTTCAGCGTTCACTACAGAAGCTTACCTGAAGCTGGACCTCTTCCCCACAAGCTCATTTAATTCTTTATATTGTGAAATTAAATAAAGCGTTTTGCGCTTCTCCCACACTTCCCGCTCATTATTTGGCGCTTGCCTCAGGGTCTGCAGCTGCTTCGGATGACCGCCTTCCGGAACCGCAGCCTCTATTACTTAGCTGCCGTTGTCATCCTCCGCGAAGACGACGCTTACGCGAATGCCGTCTATGTAGAAAACAAAAGTTAAATGGATCCGCAAGTAATTACTGGACGGGCCGCATGCCTGCGATGTCAATCCGCAAAACACGTGTCACTCACCTTCCGTCTGATACAGCAACCCTCCTTGCTCTCCGATGGCGTGGAAGCCGATGTCATCGAACACGGGGAAAACCTCCCGCTCTTCACCATTTACGGGTGGTGGTGGTGACAAACATTTATTGATTTAAAAGGGGTGGATGTATGCATCGGCCGGATTTATGAATATCCAGCCCTTATGGATACTGGGTGGGGTCCCTAGTACGGGACCCCAGTGGCGTCGGCCGCTGCCCGGGCGCGCTCGACCAAGGCCTTTTGGGCCTGCAGGTCATAGCAGCCGAGCAGGGTCGCCTCCCAGTCCTCCCGAGTGGGGTTGGGGTCGTCTGCTGCAGAACTCGTGCACTACGTGAACTGGCTACGGCGCGCGTGCAAGCGTGCAAAGAACTCGTGCACTAAAAGGCCTGCACGATGTCAAATCAAGTGCGATGGTGCTAGTGGCGCGCCCTGCACGCGCCAATTCGAGCACCAAAGTGCAGAACTTGTGAACTCGTGCAGAAAGTGCAGCCAAATCGAGGAGACCTCATCTCTTGCTCCTTGCCGGGCGCGTCGTCTGCTACACGCGGCGCGAAAGCATGGAGCGGCCAGCACACACGTAGCTTTTGCGTGCTGCCGTTGCACTGTACATGGCTGCGCTATAATTAAAACTACATTACGACAGATTTGGCTTCGAAGCGACGCATTACCTTGGAGAACGCGTTTGTCTTATGCGAAATTCATTTGAATTAATGCTGTGAAACAAGCGTGAGCGCCTTCGGCTTGCTTACAAGCACTTTTTCTTGCGTTACTCGCTGGCCTGTGTTTTGTAGTATGTTCTTTCAGGGCATAGATCCTGTCATGCAAACAAATGTCAACTTTTCAGTGCATAGGAGCACTCTAACCTTAAAAGGTAACGCAGAGGGTTCCCCGTTTACTACTGCGCTGCGCAGATTACCTCAATTACACGCAGAAACCTGCTAGCTTGGGCAGCCTGTCCATGCAGTGCATTAAGTCTGGTTGCTAGCGCCAAACGATATAGTGAACACAGATTACGCATAAACGGCCTGCGTCGTCGCCTAATCAGAAGCGATTTTCTTAATGTCTAACTTTCGAGGTATGGCGTGGACCTGTAGCGATCGCGGAGAACCGCGCATCCCTCCGAAGCACCGCGCGCCGCGGAGGATGAAGGGGACAAAAGTATTCCTTCTCTTCCGAGGTTGAGTAACCCAAACGGGTTTCTCGATAGCGCCGCGTTTCCCTCTTCCCTCGCCGGGCGCAGGAGCGCACCGCTAGGCGTCGTAGACGCGACGCTCATTGGCCGAAAAAGGACAAAGGGCAAGATGCGCCGAGATCGGCGGGAACCGGCTACCGCCGAGGAGAGACGACAGCGAGCCGCGACTACGGAAGGACGCAAGGTAAATACCTCCCCGCTATACTTCTTTGTTGTCGCCATCTTGCCCTTCGAAGTGTCAGGCCTCATCCAAAAGGATAGGGTCTCCAGCAAGACCTTCACCAGCGTTCTTTTTGGGAAGACCCAATAAACATCTGGTTCCGGGCAAAGTCCTGTTCTGTGTTGTGTCGTATTTTGCATTACTACTTTGCGGCCGTGAGAACGGCTGCACGTGGTGTGTGATCGCGGGAGCTCTGTGTTTGCGGCCTAGACCTCAGAAGAGGCTCGACGGCTTAATAAGAACCCCCACAACTGGCGCCCCAACGTGGTTCTCTCGTGCAGAAGCACTTGAGCTACTCGCTCCCGCCGGACACAATGCCAGACCAGCAGAGTAATCTGCCTGATCTGATGTGGCTCGCAGAGCTCAGCCCCGGGTACAGGGAAAGCCCGGCCCACGGCTCGCTCGCCGCCAGCGCGACTCTACAGACGGGACAATTCGCCGCTGCAGGAGCAGCCAGCGAAACACGACGCCCGCAGGCAGATTCCGGCAGACGCCGCGAAATGCCACCCTCAAGAGTTGGCGCGCCCCTGCAGTACGCGCGAACGGATTGGGGAGAAGCGCCAGGCACGCCATGTCCGCCCTCGCAGCTACCAAACGGCAGCACAGGGGCCGCGCCAACCCCGCCGACGATCTCGCCACTCGTCGCGGCACCCGAGAGCGAGGCAGCGGCAAACGCCGAGAACCTCGCAGGAGTCCTCGCCAACGCATTCCAGCAAGCGCTGCAGTCCTTGCAACCCACCCCGCGGATCGGAACACCGATCCCAACTTACAGCGGCTACGGCGATCAAATGAGCGCCAACAGCTTTCTCCTGGCGTTAGACCAGTACGGCCAAGTCAACGGCTGCAGCGAGACCCACATGCTGCGAAGGGTGATACCAGTGGCACTGGTTGACCAAGCCGCTCGGTGGCACCGTTTGGTAGGTCACACAGCGAGCACTATGGCTGAATTCCGCAGTATGTTTAGGGAGGAATTCCTTCCTCACGACTACCAGCAGCGAATGCGGCGAGAATTGGAACTCCGAACCCAAGCTCCCGACGAGTCGCTCGTCGAATACGTCAGGGCGATGCAGGAGCTTTACGATTACGCCGAACCCAACGCTTCGAACACGGAGCAAGTGGAACGAGTAATCCGACAGAGCCACCCCACCTTTGCTCTTTACCTGCGGGGAAGTCGCTGCAGGAACCTGAATGAGCTGGCCGTGGAAGCGCGTCGGCTGCAAGCCGAAATTTCAGCTGCCCATGCGTACCGGCCCCCGCCACCCCCATCGGATTGTCTGGAGCCAAGCTGCGCCTGGAATGGCAGTGCGCGTTCAAGGAGTGAAAACGCTCGAACGTCACGTGTTTCAGGTGAGGGCGCTTTCCCGGAAATCTCGGATCGCGCTCTTGATCCCTACTCAAACGGGCCGAGGATCATCGAAGCTGTGCGAGAGGAAAAGTGGTCAACCTCACGCCGACCGCCCGACAGAGATTACCAAACACGGTCAAACGATCGAGCGCTGGGGACGCGCGCGGACGGGCAGCGTAACATGGTGGTGGCACCGGCTCAACAAGCTCTCACGGACGGCCGTACGCGAGAGCACCCTCGTCTGCCTAGAGCCCGGAATCCCGGGCCATGCTTCTCTTGTGGCCAAGTTGGTCACTTGGCTCGTGCCTGCCCTGCGAGTCAGGGAAACGAGGTAGGCCGCCGGTAGCAGCGCCGGCGGCCGAAGCTGATCCGAGCGACGGAGCTGCAATAGTGGCACCCTCACTTCTCAGGATCGGAACACCGCCCACTACCAGGGCTCCGTTCATAGACCTTGCGATAGCAGGGACTACGTTCCGAGCACTGCTTGACACTGGTGCTAGCACTTCTCTAATCGGAGACGAAGTCGTTTCCCGCCTTCGACAGAGAGGCATTCGGGTGCGAAAACGCAGCCTGCCCCTCCAGTTGGCGAGCGGAGAAGTATGCTCCGGCGGTGATGTGCGCCTCGTCGCGCGTTGGAATCAGCGCACCCGGCGACAGCGTTTCATTCATCTGCCTGGACTCACGGTACCAGTTATTCTCGGCCGAGATTTCTTGTCCCGTACGGGAATCGTGGTTGATATCGGCAATGGTGGCTATCGGGAAAGCCCGTTCGCGCCACTCAAGCCGTTCGTCACAGCACCGACCACGACGGCCGAAAGGACAGCTTCCGAGGTGGAAAGGAGGAAAACCTCCCGAGGAAGCGGCGCTCCCCCTCAGCCGCTGAATACAGCAGCTGCGGCCCGTCCCCATGCCTTGCGCGTGGGCGCGGAAGAGCGTTTACGGGGTCTACTGGCAAACGCCGACAACCTGACAGACCATGAGCGCGGCCGCGTCTTTTCGTTGTTAGGAAACTTCGAAGAGATGTTCACGGACCGCCCCGGCTGTACCAAGCTTGTACAGCACCGCATCGAGACAGGAGACGCGCAGCCTTGGAAATCCAACCCGAGACCGGTCAGCCCCGCCAAAAGGCAGGCGATTGACGCGGCGCTGCAAGAACTGATCGATGCGGGCATTGTTCGCCGCTCATCAAGCCCCTGGGGATTCCCAGTGGTGTTGGTCCCCAAAAAGGACGGTAGCTCACGGCTGTGCGTGGACTACAGGCGACTTAATGCGGTCACACAAAAGGATGCATACCCCTTCCCGAGCGTGGACGACATTGTTTCGAACCTCGGCGGAGGGCGGTATTTTTCTACTCTGGACGCTAGCAAAGGCTATCTCCAAGTAGAGATGCGACCAGGCGACGAGTGTAAAACGGCGTTCACCTGCCACAGGGGTCTCTACGAATTCGTTAGGATGCCCTTCGGTCTGTCCGGAAGTCCGAGCACCTTTCAGCGGCTGATCGACCGTGTACTGGGAGACGCCAAATGGCATCACGCTCTCGCCTACCTGGACGACATCGTCATCTACTCCCGCACATTCGAGGAACACCTCGAACACCTCCGAGACGTTCTGGGAAAACTCAGAACAGCAGGTCTCACGCTGAACCCCGCTAAAGCACAGCTGTGCAGGGCTGAAGTCAGTTTGCTCGGCTACCGCGTTCAGCGAGGAAAAGTAGCCCCGGACCCTGACAAACTTCGCGCTATCCTGGAATTCCCGGTGCCGAACGATGTAAAGGCCGTGCGCCGTTTTCTCGGCATGGCGGGCTACTATCGTCAATTCATTCCCAACTGCATCCGCCTGCAAACCCCTCTAACAAAATTGTTAAGGAAGGCAGCCTCGTGGGAATGGGGAGAGGAACAGCAGGCGAGTTTTCGTCAGCTCTCGCAAGCCATCGCCGATACCGCGTCACTGAAACTCCCCGACCTAAATAGGCCCTTTTTGATCCAGACAGATGCCTGTGATTTCGGAGTGGGCGCAGTGCTTCTCCAAAAGGAGGACGAGAAACTGCGCCCCGTGGCGTTCGCCAGCCGCGCGCTGACGCCGGCGGAGCGCAACTACTCAGTGACTGAGAAGGAATGCCTCGCTATCATCTTCGCGCTCCGAAAATTCGAGATGTACGTGGAAGGTACAATGTTCACGGTCGAAACCGATCACATGGCCTTGACATGGCTGACCCGCTTACTCGAGCCGAGCGGGAGGCTCGCGCGCTGGGCACTGACGCTACAGCGCTTCGATTTCGAGGTGCGCTACCGGAAAGGTGCCACAAACGTGGTTGCGGACGCGCTGTCGCGCGCGCCGGTGAATGACCCGTCCCCAGCCGCGGGAGAGGAGGCGCGGCAACTTCCCCGCTCGTCGGGAAAGGAGGGCCGAAAGGAGAAATTCCTGCCTCCGGAGCACGCGCATCTCGTGACAGCGAAAACGCCGATCGAGATTGCATTCAGCAGGGAAGAGCTTATCAAAGCCCAACAGGAAGACTCGTATTGTCGTGAGATGGTCGCCAGTCTGCGTGAAGAGACGGACCAATCGACACCGCTGGTCGAAGGGCGCCCAGAATCCGCGGAGAACGCGGTAGGCGCGAGCTCTAGTGCAGCTGGTATTGCTGCGAGTGAGCTGGAGAGCTTCCTGTTGGACGCTGATGGAGCTTTGCTGAAATACGTGCCTGGCAAAGAAGACTCAAACGAGTGCTTTAAAGCCGTCATCCCCGGCTAACTGAGGCATGCTGCTTTGCAGCACTATCACGACGCAGACGGTCACGGAAGCGCACCAAAGACATGGAAGAAACTATGTCGGCTCGCTACCTGGCCAGGAATGAAGGCTGATGTATGTAAATACGTACGGACCTGCCACGTCTGCCAAGAAAGGAAGCCGCGAGGTGGAAAACCGCCTGGCCTGCTCCAACCGATTGTGAGCACAAAGCCATGGGAAACTGTGGCGTGCGATCTGATCGGACCGCTGCCGCGCAGCAAAAGAGGGCACAAATTTGTGTTAGTGGTGACATGTCACTTCAGCGGAATCGCTGAACTCTATCCGCTGCGAAACGCCACAACGAAGGAAATCCTGACGAAGCTCTCAGGATTGTTCTGTCGCTACGGGTTTCCGGAGAGGCTGATCACTGACAACGCCTCGTATTTCACGGCGAAAGTTTTTCGTGATACGTGTGCCGCCATGGGCGTACGGCAGCAGCGAACGACGTGTTATCATCCACAGTCAAATGTGACCGAACGCCGCAATCGCGATGTGAAGCCACTACTCGGGGCATACGCCCGGACGCACAACGACTGGGATGAGCACCTCGACGCGATCACCTTTGCACTGCGAACAAGCGAGAATCGCTCCACAGGTTTCACGCCTGCCTTCCTGATGTTCGGGAGGGAACTAAATACGCCAACTGACGCCATTTTGACCAAAAGGCAGGATGCTTCGTCAGGCGAAACGGCAATAGCCGACTACGCGCGGCGCATGCGTGATCGCTTGCAAAAACCAGTGAGCGAGGCCAGCCAAAATCGCGCTAAAGCAAGGGCTAGCCAGAAGGCTGCCTATGATCGCGCGCATCGGAACGTGGAATTTCAAGTGGGAGACTTCGTTCTAAAGCGTAGCCATGTGCAGAGCGATGCGAGCACGGGGTTCGCAGCTGGCCTTGCGCCTAAATGGATTGGGCCGTTCATAGTTGCTGAGAAGCTCTCGCAGTTGAACTACAGGCTGAAAGATCCGAACACGGGTCGACTCGGCAAGCCGATCCACGTCGGGGAGCTAAAACAGTACTTCCAACGGGAAGTGGCTGGCAGGGCGGCAGCGCCGATTTCGCGAAGACGCGGGAAAAGGTCAGTGCCCCTACCTACCCCCAAAGCTCGCCCATACAATACCCGCTCTAGGCGAAAACGACCTTGACGGGCTGAGTGGCCTGACAACAACACCTCGACCGCTCAGACGAGCGGTCAAGGAAGCAACCAGTTGTGAGGAAGCGAGCTGGCTACGGGAGGGTCGTATCTAGCAGTATTGTCGGTATGTCCCCTCGTGCCAAACAAAGGGGGGGGGGGGGGAAGGGAAAGAAAAGCGGATGGTGGCGAAGACGCTACCAAGCTGTTCCCCCTCTCCATCTGATGCCGTAGGGACCTGGCCAAATGGCAGGCAACTATTGGCTAGGAGCGCCAAAGGAAAACTAGCCGGAAATCCGAAAGGGGTCTCCCAGAAGGCGCTACGAAGACAGGCGTCGTCTCCCAGCGAACTCGCCGACGCAGTCGACATCACAAGCATCGGATAGTCAGCAGCAACAACGCCTTGGGTGCCAGCGACGGTCGCAGCTCTAGCCGCCACAAAAGAAGCGCGCATTCCCTCGAGACCGGCCGTGCCACAACCCAAGTCGTCGCCGCCCAGTCGTCAGGAAGCAGCGCCCGGCGACGATTCTGGACGGCTGTAGGAGCAGCAGCTGCCGGCTGCAGTGCTGCCTCTCGAGCGCCAGATCGCCATGGAGGGACACTTCTCGAGATCAGCGCTTCGGATATCGCCGCCGTGTTTCCGGCACTGAGTGGCGTGTGTGCGTGCGTGTGGGTGTGACCATGGTCGTCGCAGCTGTGTGACAGCATTTCCATGCTGTCGGCGTACCGACGAGCGGCGCCGTGTGATCATCGCAAGCTTCAAGGCAAGGGACTTAATTCGTGCTTCACGGCAGACAGAGTAGCTGTGGAGCAGCGAACGGAAGATTACGGCGCAACCAACCCTCCAGGCACTGGACGTCGCGAAACCGCCGTGGCGGCGCTTACACCTGCGCAGTGAAGAAGTGTACGGAAGACCGGACCACCCGACCATCCCAACTAGCCACCCGGACAGCGGCGTTGGAGCGTTGGATGCAAGACAAGGCGGCAAGGAAGTCGTTGCCGGCCTACCGTCGCCTGAAATCAGGCGACGTTCGGTCTTTAGGGAGGAGGAGTGTAGCGATCGCGGAGAACCGCGCATCCCTCCGAAGCACCGCGCGCCGCGGAGGATGAAGGGGACAAAAGTATTCCTTCTCTTCCGAGGTTGAGTAACCCAAACGGGTTTCTCGATAGCGCCGCGTTTCCCTCTTCCCTCGCCGGGCGCAGGAGCGCACCGCTAGGCGTCGCAGACGCGACGCTCATTGGCCGAAAAAGGACAAAGGGCAAGATGCGCCGAGATCGGCGGGAACCGGCTACCGCCGAGGAGAGACGACAGCGAGCCGCGACTACGGAAGGACGCAAGGTAAATACCTCCCCGCTATACTTCTTTGTTGTCGCCATCTTGCCCTTCGAAGTGTCAGGCCCCATCCAAAAGGATAGGGTCTCCAGCAAGACCTTCACCAGCGTTCTTTTTGGGAAGACCCAATAAACATCTGGTTCCGGGCAAAGTCCTGTTCTGTGTTGTGTCGTATTTTGCATTACTACTTTGCGGCCGTGAGAACGGCTGCACGTGGTGTGTGATCGCGGGAGCTCTGTGTTTGCGGCCTAGACCTCAGAAGAGGCTCGACGGCTTAATAAGAACCCCCACAGACCATAGCCCCGGATCGGCACTCTCGCACTCCCGTATATAGCAATGTAAAAAAAAAAAAAGAAAAAAAAATCCTTTGCCATCTAAAACAACGTCAGATGTGAAGAGTTATTTAATGAGTTCACTAAAAGAAGAATCAGTGAGAATGGGCGGGTGCACTGCGGAAGGAAACGACTGAAAAAGCGCATTAAAAAAACTTATATTACGAGTAATCAAGTCGCATCCTTGAGAGATTCCCCTCCCCCTTTAGGAACACACAGAAATACACAATTTTACTGCTTTTAGGGGAAGTTAATGTAATTTCAAACTAGCTATAGCACAAGATTGCAGTTTTAAAACACGATATTCAAGATATCTACAACGCCAGAAAGGGCATTAGAAGTGAGTTGCATGAACCTAATTGTTATTTATTAGCGCAAGAAAAAAATGCAATATTGTCAACACTAATGCCAAATGCTAATGAAATGCAGCAAACAACCAGAACTTGACTTCGTCAACATAGAAAAACATTGCAGGGTTACATGCAATTAAGAGTAGCTTTTGGGAAATATTTGAGTATAGGCAGCATAATCCTGTGTGTGTGTGGGGGGGGGGGGGGAGGGGGGAATGAGCGTTAGCGTTTCCTCTGACCATCTATTTTTTTTAGCATGTGATTTTGTATTGCTTCAACGGCAACAACCATATTTGCAGCGAATTCACTTCAATGCATGCACTAAGGAGCTCATATGCTTGGTTGGTAGCATATCTTGAGCTCATTCAGAAGCTTACAAGCTTTTGTGCTTGCCCGCTTCACAAAAACGAAGCTACGAAGCCGTTCGACATATGTCATACCTGAGTCCAGGCAGGAGTTTGACGTAGCAGCCATTGCAAGTCTGGAAGGCCTAGCTTGTATATGCCGATCTAGATCATCTTCTGAGCTTTTTAGATATGCTTATCTTTTAACAACGAGAAACAGATTGAAGAACCGTGAAGAAGCGATAAGCTACACTCCCATCCCTCCTAACTCCCTAATTACCCCAACAGTGGCCTAGAGCCATCCCTTCAATCAAATAACTTAAGGCTTAATTCATTCATTATCTTTTTCTTGTCAGCTGCCGCAGCTCGCTGCGTTTTCTACGTCGCATGCTCAGTTATTTTGAAGATGTTTTAAATTTTGTGTTAGTGCAGCCCGGACGCCTGCACTAACTGCAGACAGCCGGGTCACCGTCATGATGTATGCCCAAGCCCCAAGATGTCCCCGCTGTGGAGCGCAGCATCCACAAGACCAGCCTTGTACGCCCAAGTGCATTCTCTGCGAGGGTCCTCATCTTACCGGCACGGGATCGTGTAAAGGGCGCAGCCTTCACCAGCCACGCAAGCAATCAAGCCAGCATCGAACGCAGCTACAGGAATCGGACGCACCAAAGGACGACTTTCCCCAGTTGCCCGAACTCAACCAGCCCAACCAGCAAAAGCAGGCCTGGACAGTGCCGCTAAAACAAGCCTGGAACACCTCTGCCTCTTTACCCAAGCAAACATCCACGACAGCGAATACCAGTCTACAACACGCCCTTGAAAATCTCAGGAGGAGAGCAGAAGCCGCCGCCCTTCGCCAACACATCGCCAGACTGGAAGCCCAGATAAATGCCCACTGGATTTAAACTCCCCCCCCCCCCCCCCCAACTACCGCATCTCTGTCTTCCCCACCTAACGTATCCACCGCCGATACCTTGTCCAACACCTCAAACGCTAGTTCCCCTCCCGATTCACTATCAATGGAAGCTGACACGGAACCCACTACAAACACTACCCCGTGTATAACGATCCCTCCCTCCAACCCCAACTCACTAGATAGCTTGCCAACCATACTTGAGTCATTTGCTGCTCGATTTGAGGCAAAATTGCAGGAAGCTATAGCACACATCAATCAGGAATGTGCTACACTCAAAGATGCGATAATCCGCATACGCAAGACAACGCTACTCTTAATCACAGATTAGATGCGTTTTCGCGGCGAGGAGGAAAATAGCCTCGAACCGGAACGCGCTGCGCGGCTCCTCCTATCTGGTATGTGGGGACGCGGGGATAGCAGCGGGGGCGGCAGGACATTCTACAGAGAAAGGGCACACGTTGCAGTCTTTTGCACACAGAGTGTCTTGAATAGCAGCAAAGTATCTAAGCCGATTAGCTGATGTGAGCGATGTGCTTTCTTTCCCTGTTCTTTCTTCTTTCGCCCCTTTCTTTCCTTCATTTCCCTGATCGTTTCATTTCCGCCGGCCGCAGTTTAGCTGCTAAGAGCTGCCGCGGTTAACGCAATCTTTTTTTTTTTTTACTCAGTTGTTTGCGTTAACATTACGAAATAACAACCAAAAGGAGATGATTAACAGAAGATAAAAGATTAACAGCGGCGGTATGCGCATGTGTTGCTCTACACTGTTCCACTTGCAACTCACTCAATTGGGGGCGAAGACGAGCAGCTTCTGAATTCCAAGCCCCAACCGAAAATGTTTCGCTTTGGCAGCCTTTCGTACGAGTTCCAAACACTGTGTTTGTAGAGTAGGGACCGGAAAAACTGAATATCCGTGCAACAGCGGCAGACTTTGGGCAACAAGCGGATGATATTCCTTGCGGCAATTATTTACGAGATGCCGCCAGGTAAAGAAGAACTATTTCGATTCAGTCACCTGAGGTTAATGCAAGTATGAAAGAACCTGTCCCACTTGAAGACAACAATATGCTAATAAACTGGTTGTCAACTTATTTAGTGAAACAGCACTAAAATATTTTTTTTAAACACGCATCTCGTAAGATTTTGCTGCCGATAATAAATGGGAATATGATCATAGGAATAGCAGCGATTGCTTGCAGTAAGCAAACCTTGCGACGAAAAATGGACTATATAATTGTTGACAAAAGCAACTTTCGATGAGGTCATTGTGGGACATAATTTAAGGTCCCTATTCCATAGGTATCATTTGTCCATTTTATCTTGTATTTTAATGTCAGCATGACGGCAGCGTCAGACAAACGCAACTAACGCCCAGTCGGAGAAATTGCAGGATAGCAGCTTCCGCTGTTGACAAGTCATCGCCACTCCCCGCACATACCGGCAAACAGGTGGTCGAGTCATGTAGGCAATGCTGAAATCCGATTGCCTGGTAGTGTACGCTTGAACACCCTGCCTGATTGTCACCCAACAAAAGTAGCCAGGGTAGAGTAAATGGATCCGAAATGGATAATGGATACTTAAGAATAGAACCCCACTGGAGGTGTGGGAACTTCCGCAGTAGCCGTTCAAGCAGTAAAGAGTATATGAAGGATCGGTTGACCCAACTAATCTAGCGCGATTAGAATTTCTCCCAAACGTGACATGAAACGGCTACATTCGTTCGCTTTCTTTCCACAATAGTCAACGACCATTGACTATTGTCTAATGTCGCAGGAAATTTATAGCAAGTTCACAAAAATGGAAATAGACGAAGAAGGGGAGTGTAGTCTGGGAAGTGATCATAAACGTATTAGTCTGCAGATAGGGCCCTTGATGAAAAGAGAAATGGAACTTAGACAAAACGTAAACGCAAAATTAAACGACGATCAAATAGCGCAGATAGCAGCAGGCATAGAGGAAGCAATAGAGAAAAGCCGCATGGAAGACTGGGATTATGAACAGGTAGAACTACTCATAAGGAGGAAAATTCAGGAGGTTAAAGTAGCAAACCACTGGAATGGAAAGAGGAAGCCACGGAGCTGGTGAAATAAGGAAATCAAGGAAGCTATTGAACAACGACGGGCTGCTTCAAGGGAACACCGAATGGCAAAGAAAGCACAGGTATTCCTCCTGGGAAGAGGAATCAAAGAAAGCAGGATCGGATTCAAGATAACGAGGGAAATTGTTTAAAGGGAGATAACGCAGTGAACTACATTACATCAGTTATAGCCGAGTCATTTAAGAGCGACGATAGGGTAATCTCCGCAAATCAGGAAGCAACACAAGGTAGCAGAATACAAAGCAGCTTAGAACTGACCAATCTAAACTGGAAAAAGGCAGAAAAAATATTCCTAAAAACACATCTACAGGAATAGATGGAATTCCGATCAAGCTGATTAATGAACTCGGTCCAAAAAGTAAGGAAACGTTGTTAAAAGCTCTGGAAACAGTCATAACGAATAAGCAAATTCCGGACAGCTGGCGGCAGAGTAAAATGAATTTGATTTATAAAGGGAAAGGAGACAGGATGCACATAGAATCCTACAGGCCGATTACCATAACACCTGTTATGTACAGGTTAGCCATGCAGGCGGTGAAATTAAAGGTGCAAGCATGGGTTGAAAGATACTCGGAGAACTTCAGAACGGCTTTAGAAATGGTAGGCGCTTAGATGATAGCCTGTTCGTGCTTACCCAATGCATCGAAATATCTAGAGCGGAAAATAGACCTTTGTATTTGGCCTTCCTGGACATAAACGGGGCGTACGACAACGTAAGCAGGGAACTCCTGTGGAACATATTAAAAGAAGAAGGTATCGGTTATGAGATAATAGAGTTCCTACAGGAAATATACCGGGATAACAAAGTAGAAATTACGTGGGAAGAGATAAGAAGTACGGAGGATGTCAAAGTATGCAAAGGATTAAGACAAGGCTGTCCTCTATCACCGGTGCTGTTCATGCTTTATATGATAAACCTGGAACGGAGGATACAAGACAGTAACCTAGGTTTTAACCTTTCATATAGATTAGGTGGAAAGGCGGTAGAGCAGCGCCTCCCCGGTTTGATGTATGCAGACGATATTGTGCTGCTAGCTGAGAGTCTGGAAGAATTGCAAACTCTAGTTAAGTATTGCGGAGACGAAGGGGACGCGCTAGGCTTCAGTTTCAGCGCAGTTAGGTCGGGTCTGATGATTTTCAACGGCTCAACTGATCAGGGTCTTAAAATTCAAGGCCTTGAAATACCTAGAGTAGCAGAATATAAATATTTGGGGGTATGATAAACGAAGGATTGGCATACATTGGAAAGCATGAGCAATCACTTAAGGCCAAAGGGCGAAGGAATGCCGGGATAATGAAGCATAAGGCATTGTGGGGATACGATAGGTATGAGGTTTTGAGGGGTATTTGGAAAGGAATTATGGTGCCCGGACTTAGTTTCGGAAATGCGGTTTTGTGCCTAAAATCAGAGGTACAGTCGACATTAGAAACAAATCAGAGATCCGTTGGACGATTAGCACTAGGTGCCCACGGCAAAACTACAAATGAGGTGGTACAGGGAGATATGGGCTGGGCATCTTTCGAAGTGCGGGAAGCTGAGAGTAAAATATTATATGAGGAGCGCCTGAGGAAATTGGACAGTAACAGATGGGCAGTATTTAAATACCTGTACCTAAAAAGCGTTGACTCACAATGGAGGAAAAGAACTAGGAAACTAACTAGTAAGTATGCTAGTAACAAGGACGGAGAAATAAAGAGCATTAGCAACAGGTGAAAAACACAGAAGGTAAAAATTGGATAAATTCGGTGGAAAAGAAACAGAGTGTGGAATTATACCGAAAGTGGAAAATGCAGATCAGGAAGGAAGATTTCTTTGATAACTCAAGAGGCAGTGCCCTACTTTTTGAAGCTAGATCAGGGTGCCTTAGAACACGCAGCTACAAAAAGAAATTTAACAATGGAGTTGACGCATGTGCTGTATGTGGAAACTCCAGTGAAACAATTGCCCATATTATACTCGAATGTAATGGTATCCATCCGGAAGTTGGTGCAGGCGCAAGCACTGTTCCTGAAGTTCTGGGGTTTAGAGATAACAGTGGCCGGGTGAATAAACCGGCGGTGGAAACTAGCAAAAAACGACTGGAAGATTGGTGGCTTACAAGCAGAGCAGTGACATAATGTTAGTAATGTAGGAACAAAATTTAATAAATAGAATGATGGTTTAGTTAACCATTCTAAATCAATAAATAAGATATAGGGAGAAAAATGAGCATGATAGCTACTGCTACCACCCCGTTTCAAAGGGGACGCTCCTATATTGCATCCATCCATCCATCGGCAGCGCCCATGATAAAACGGTCTATAGATATTGAGACTCGGCTCAATACTAGCGCAACGCGTCTTCCAAAGCGCAAGAAACCCAAAGCAGCCGGAGGACAGGAAAATCCTCTCCCTGCTATAGCTCATGAATCCCACCCCTACGCTTCGACTACCCCTCCGATATGTTCTCATGATGGCATATCGAAATCGTAATCCTACTGTTTGGCAGTGGAACTGCCGGGGCTTTGGCCAGAAGCGTCATGTAGTTCACCAACTGATATCTTGTGCCACGCGACCCGACATCCTTGCTCTACAGGAACCTCCAACCCACTCCCCCCCCCCCCCCCCCCCCCCGGCTATGCACCTATTTTGCCCACATCTCCTCCTCCCTCTCTAGTAGCATTTTTAGTTAGTCGCTCTGTCACCACCATCACACATCCCTTGGCGATTCCAGACATTGATAACATTTTAATTGAACTTTTGCCACGACACACTCGAGCGAAAAGTGTTTTTATCTTAAATGTATACAGTCATCCTAAGTGTCATAAAAACAACTATGAACGGCTATTTACGCTTGCGAGCGCGTAGCTAACAGGTGCCCGTTACTTATTGGAGATTTTAACGGTCCACATACAGACTGGGGTTACACGCATGACACCGCAAGGACGTCGCGTGTGGTTAGCCGCGCAAGAAACCGCTCTCCCTTCTCACTGACCCTACCTTTCCTACCCGCACGGGAACCAGTGTCTGTAGTCGAGACACTACACCAGACCTTACTTTTGCACATCGTCTTCCTCACGCGTCTTGGTGCAATACACAAGAGAATCTAGGAAGTGATCACTTCATCACAGAAATTCTTCTAAACATTCAGCTGCCCTGTAGGTCTCCCAGAGGTTCAACGTTCACGAAGTGGGATTCTTTCCGAACGTGTAGAGCAGCCCGCGCCTACGCCCCCATTAATGACATCACCGAATGGACCAAACAACTACAAATTGATGTCCAATCAGTATCTTGTCCCCTACCAGATGACTGCCCAAGCGACACGGTTGACTCCCGCCTTCTACATTTATGGGAGGCTAAAGGCGGCCTAGAACGACGCTGGAAACGGCAGCGTTGGAACCGGACACTTAGACGCCGCCTCGCCCGTCTAAACAGATAGAGAGAGACGCATGCAGCGACTCTTTCACGACAGAATTGGGAATCGCTATGCAACAAGATAGATGGAAATATGAGTATATCTCAGACTTGGAACCTTTTTAGGCACCTAATAGACTCTAGTAAGACTAGGACTACCCAACGAGACAACCTCACTAGACTAATACATACTTGCGATACACCTCCACCGGAACTTCTCCAAGAACTACGAGATCACTACTTCCCCAAGAACCCTTCTATAACACACCCCGACTATTCAGGGCCCCATAACGACTTCTTCGACCAGCCCATCACGGTATCAGAGGTGCAAGCTGAGCTTCAGAGGCTAAACACATATTCAGCCCCCGATCCAGACGGAGTACATAATAAGACACTCCGGAATCTCGATTCCCAACATATATACTGCCGCCCTTACCAAATATTTTAACGAGTGCTGGCAACGGGGAACCCTCCCGCCGCAATGGAAAGATGCCAAAGTTGTGTTTATACCGAAACCTGGGAAACCTCTGCTATTTCAAACCTTAGGCCCATATTTCTCTCACCTCTTCTGTCGGGAAACTAATGAACTAATGTACTCCAGACCAGAATTTCTCAATATCTAGAAGTCAAAAATCTCATGCCCACCTGCATGTTTGGATTTCGTCCTGGCCTTTCTACACAGGATGTCTTCTTACAGCTGAAACATCACATTCTGGACAGTCAAACATATGACACCAAAGCCATCCTATGCGTAGATCTGACCAAAGCATTTGATAATGTTACACAATCAGCAATTCTTCAGAATCTTACAACCCTGGGAGTCGGCGCCAGGTTGTATAATTACGTCAGAGACTTCCTCAGCCAGCGCACAGCCACACTTACCTTTGGCGACCACTGCCTTCTGGAGATCATGCTAGGTGCACGAGGTACGCCCCTGGGCGCCGTCCTCTCTCCTATACTGTTCAACATAGCACTTCTTCACCTACCCGAAAAATTAGCACAAATCTCCGACATTCATTTCAGCATCTACGCCGACGACATCACTGTCTGGGCTAACCGCGGCAGTGATGCCGAAATAGAGGAACACCTACAATCGGCACTAAACACCATCGACATCTATGCAAGGAAACGTGGCCTAACTTGTTCCCCTTCAAAATCAAAACTCTTTCTCTGCCGCTCCAAGCAATACGATTCAGGCAGTCCGCCTATTTCCCTCAAGCTAGACACCCATTCGATCCCACTAGTATCCAAAACCCGTGTACTCGGTCTAGTTCTTCACTCCCATGGTGCACACGGAGAAGTCATACAGACTCTCCATACACAATGTCAACAGACCACCCGACTGATTCGCCGCATAGCCAACCGCCGGGCAGGCTTACGCGAGCGAAACACAATTCGCCTCACGCAGGCTTACGTTATAAACCGCGCCACATATGCCCTAGCTCCCATACCTCCCCCTCAAACAAAAGGAGAGAGACCGGGTGAACGCGCTCCTACGAAGTTGCACGAAAACGGCTCTACGACTTCCCCCCAGCACATCTAATGCCCGACTCCTTAAACTCGGTGTGCACAACACCTTCGAGGAACTTAGAGAGGCTACATTAACGGCACAAATATGCCGCCTATCCAACTCGGCGGCTGGCTGCACTTTACTAACGCACTGTTGTGGGCGCCACTGACGACAGCGCCCAAAGCGGCAAGCTAACCAGGCGGACCGCCGGGAGACCCCGGCATGGGCGAGCGCGCCAAGCAGAGCGAAAACGGGCGCCATTACCTGATGTATAAATAAACAGTTTGCTCGTTATACCGGCTACGTCTACCACATGGTGGCAGCGGCGGGATAACCAACGCAGCGTGACACCCAGAAGGACAGCGAGCCCAACGTAAGCGGCCGCAGCGTCATGCCAGGCACTCGCGGCGCGAACGAAGAGCGCGCGAGCGGCACTCCGAGAATGACGTTCAACCCGCTCGCCGTGGAACTGCCGACAAAGCTCGATTTCCGCAAGCCCGAAGATTGGACACTATGGCACCGCAGGTGGGAACGCTACCGACTCATCTCCGGTCTGACAGGACAGGACGAGACGACGCAAATCAACACATTACTCTACGCCATGGGCGAAGGAGCGGAGGACTTGCTCGCTGCTTTGAAACTGACAGACGAACAGATATGGCATCATACTCCGCCGTGGGGAGTGCTTTTGAAAAGCATTCCCTACCTCGAAAGAATGTCATCTATGAGAGAGCGCGATTTAACGCTCGGAAGCAAGAGCAGCGTGAAAACGTCGACGCATTTGCGACTGAACTGTTCAAGATGGCCGAAAGATGCGATTACGGAACTCTCAAAGACGAACTGATTCGGGACAGGCTCGTAGTCGGCTTGCAAGACGTAAAACTCAGCGAGAGCCTGCAGCTTGACGCAGAACTCACTCTCGAAAAAGCAATCACAGCTGCCCGCAATTCAGAGAGCGTGAAACTTCAACACAAGGATTGCCGGAACTAAGCGAAGGCGTCTTTCAAGTCGCGCCCTCAACGTACACACAAGACGCGAGACGAACGCTGCAACTGGTGTGGTGGTGTGCGTGTCCACACGAAGACAGTGTCCCGCGATAGACAAGACGTGCAACCAGTGTGGGAAAAAAGGCCACTACGCCCGCGTCTGCATGTCTAAGCCGAAGGACGAGACCTCGAGTATCCGACAACGAACAAAAGATCTCGGAGAGCTATATCTAGGCGAAATCAAAGTGGGAGTGAACACGCCGTGGAGGATTACTGCTACCGTGAACAACTTGCCTTTTACCTTCGAGGTCGACGCCGGCGCGGATGTGACTGCAATCGCACACGACCAGTACGACAGAACCGTCATGGGACCGATCAAGTCAATGCAACAGCTGTTGATAGGCCCAGGCCAGACAGCGATAGCCACTGTTGGCTACATCGATGCAACAGTCACCTGGCGCAACACTGAAGTCCAAGAAGCAGTCTTCATCATCAAAGGATTAAAAGAACCGCTGCTCAGTCGACCAGCTATAGAATCACTTGGGATTCTACAGCGCCCTCTTGAGCTAGACGAAACCCTCGCACAATCAACTGATGTCCCGAACTTCTTGGTGTCATACCCAAAGCTAACGTCTGGGCTTGGAGTCATGAAGACTGAGTACCGCATCAAAGTCAAAAAGGATGCTGAGCCATACGCAGTCAGTTATCCTATAGCGCGTGCCTCTTCCACTGCTTCCACTTGTGAAGAAAGAACTAGAAAGGATGGAAGACTTGGGAGTCATCCAGAAGATCGAGCGAGCAACCGAGTGGTGTTTTCCAATGATTGTCGGACAAAAAAAAGAACAATGAGCTGTGCATCTGCGTGGACTATGGTCACCTCAACCAACAAATAATACGCGAACGTGTGCTCATGCCTATGGTAGACGAGTGTCTTGCAAAATTAGCAGGTGCAACAGTTTTCAGCCACCTAGATGCACGAGCAGGGTACTGGCAGGACCCACTGACCAAGGACTCTCACGAATACACAACCTTCATCACACCAGTTGGCAGGTTCCAGTTCCTGAGGCTTCCATTCGGAATCTCCACAGCGCCAGAGTTCTAGCAACGAGAAATGCTCTGTGTGCTCGAAGGACTAGATGGTGTGAGTTGTCTACAAGATGACATCATTGTCTCAGGGAAGACAACTGAGGAACACGACACCAACCTACTGCTGGTGCTGAGGAAGCTAGAAGATGCAGGTACGTGTTACCCTCAACATCGACAAGTGCTCCTTTCGACAAACAGAAGTATCATTCTTAGGACGCGTCGCAAACTCAACGGGAGTCAGCGCCGACCCGGAAAAGGTCAGGGCCATAGTCCAGCTCGATCCACCATGTGATGTGTCGGAAGTCAGGTCTTTGTTGGGCACTGCAAACCACCTAGCGAAATTTCTTCCAGAGCTAGCAGACTTTACGAAGCCTCTCAGAGACTTGCTCCACCAAGACGCCGACTGGCACTGGGGCCCTGCTCAGCAGCAGAGTTTTGACAAACTCAAGAAAGCTTTAAGCAGGACGCCGATTCTCACTTACTACGATGCTCAGTCGCCTCACACAGTGTCTGTGGATGCTTCCTCATACGGTCTTGGGGCTGTACCTCTCGAAAAGCTTCTACCTGTGGCATATACGTCACGCTCCCTTACGGATACAGAACAAAGATATGCCCAAATCGAAAAGGAGGCACTGGCAATCACATGGGCTTGCGAACATTTCCGCAAATACCTGCTGGGATCAACCTTTCACGTGGAAACGGACCACAAGCCGTTAATACCGCTGCTGACGACTAAACGACTTGACGAGCTGAGTCCTCGCCTTCAACGTTTCAGGATGCGCCTTTTGGAGTACGACTGCACCATGTCCCACACTCCAGGCAAAAAGCTGTACACAGCTGACCTTCTGTCCCGGAAGCCATCTGGGAAACCAGCAGACACAGAAAGAACTCTCGACAGTGCAGTGCGCGAGTTTGAAGAATTAGCACTTGAGCAGCTCCCTGCTTCAAACCAAATGCTGAACAGAATCAGGGCAAGCATCCAGTCAGACGAAACACTTTCCAGAGTGGCTACCTTCCGCACTACATTATGGCCAACTGTGCATGGGCTGTCAACTGACCTGAAAAAGTACGTCGAGGTGGCTAGTAAGATTACGCTCGTTGATGGTCTGCTATTCAAAGGCGACAGAATAATCATCCCGCCAGACATCAGAGTAGAGGTTCTGCAAAAACTCCATGCAGGCCACTTGGGCACAACGAGGTGCCGAGCGAGGGCAAGAGAATGCATATGGTGGCCAGGCATAGGCAAGCACATTGAAGACTACGTGGAAAAGTCTCCAACATGCAGAGAGAACAGAAAGCCAGAAACAGAACCCCTGCTTCTAACCCCATTGCCAGCACACCATTGGGACACAGTCGGCCTGGATCTCTGCATGCTGGAGGGGAAAGAGTATTTTGTAGTAGTAGACTACTACTCCCGATTTTTCGAGCTAGAACAGCTGCCGAGGACAGCTACAAAAACATAGCCCGAGTCTTGGAGCCAATGTTTGCACGGTACGGTGTTCCACGGACAATACGCACAGACAACGGGCCGCAGTTCACTTCCACAGAGTTCAAAGAACTAGTGCATCACTGGGGAGCCACACACACAACCTCAAGCCCTTACTACCCACAGAGCAACGGTATGGCTGAGAGGGCTGTGCAGACAGCAAAGCAGCTTTTGAGGAAGTCTTCCAACATACAGGAAGCGCTGCTTGCCTATAGGGCCACACCCAGCGTGGAAGGGTTTTCACCAGAAGAACTCTTAATGGGTCGTCTGAACACCACAGTACCAACCACTTCGAAGCTGCTAGCCCCGAAGTGGGACGACAGCGAATTCAGACACAATAATGAAGCCTACAGAGCTCGTGCAAAACGATCATACGACACCCGGCACAAGGTACGGAGCCGAGAGCGCTTACCACCAGACACAGCGGTGCGCATCCTCGCTGGAGCTGCATCACACGGCGTAGTAACACAGCCAACATCAGAACCAAGGTCCTACGTTGTACAAACCGACAGAGGACAAGCGAGACACCTGCAACCGTTGCAGGACACGAGCACCACAAGAAGTGGACATGTTTGTAAGCGACCAGAACGCCTGGACCTGTGAGATCAAACCTTTCAAGAAAGGGCGGTGTTGTGGGCGCCACTGACGACAGCGCCCCAAGCGGCAAGCTAACCAGGCGGACCGCTGGTAGACCCCGGCATGGGCGAGCGCGCCAAGCAGAGCGAAAACGGGCGCCATTACCTGATGTATAAATAAACAGTTTTGCTCGTTATACCGGCTACGTCTACCGCACTCACTTAAACCTTAGCCCAGTTACCCCATTGACGGTGTCACCCTTTCTCCTAACCTCCGCGCTAACCTCATCGTACCTCCCATCCCTAAAAACATGCATCCTGAGCGAGACCAGGACCGCAGAATAGCCAGGGCTCACGCCCTTCACAGACAATATAGCGACGACCAAGAGGTGGTCTACGTGGACGCACTATATACGTCAGGCTCCCGTATGGTCCTGGCTGTAGCCGACAATCAAGCAAAGCTGCTTACTTCCAGCTCCATAATCACCAATTCCACCACAGAGGCAGAGGAGGCAGCCATTGCGCTTGCTCTCATTTCTACATATCTGCAACAAAAATTATCTCTGACTCTAAATCTGCGATTCTAAATTATGCCAACGGCTGTATATCCCGCACCGCTGCTCGCATATTACGCTTCTGGCAGCCCCGGCACCCCATAACCCTCATCTGGACGCCAGCACATGCTGGCCTTCCTGGCAACGATGAGGTTAATCCCCTAGCCCGGGGTCTTACTTTCCGGGCTAGAGGAATGGAGCCCCCTCTACAGGCCGAGAAGCGCCTGCTCTCCTTCCGCGATATTCTCTCGTACTACCGGACAAACCGGAAGGGAATATACACCCCCAGCCCCCTCTCTCACCATAGCGCAGGCCGTACACTGGCGAAGCTTGCAGACTCGGACTGCTCCATACCCTACACTACTACATATATGCCAGATACCCAGACCAGTTTTCCTCATCATGCATACTCTGTGGTAAACCAGCACACTTCCTACACATCCTTCTTACATGCCCCACCTTTCCTCATCCCCATCACCGAACTTAGCAGAGTCCTACTGGGAGTCTCTCATGAAGAGCACGTCAAGACCAACGGAAGATCATTTCCAGGAGGAAATGATCTTCCGTTGATCATTTCCAGGGGGGGGGGGGGGATTCTGTTTACTACTTGGAGCCATGGGGGAGGGGAGAAGACTGTGTTGGAGGAGGAGCCATGGCATGTACAAAACTAACTGCCGCGAGCGCTTCCTCTTACAAGAAAAAAAAAAAAGAAAGACTCCGCAAGATACGCGTACATGACGTGAAGGCTACGTCACCAATATGTCACGTTATTGCGCATCGACGATCTGCAAAAACATTCATCATGGGAGACCCCTCCGGCCGCCTCGCCCGCTGGGCGTTACGTCTTCAGGAGTACGATATCCATGTCATCTATCGATCTGGACGCAAGCACACCGACGCTGATTCCCTTTCCCGTTCACCGCTTCCAAACGACTCGACGGCTGGCTTCGTTTGTGCCTACGATATGTCGCCGCTCAACATTACCAACATGAAATCTGAGCAGCAGAAGGATCCATGGATATCCTCCCTCTTAACATTCCTGTTTACGCCCGCAGAGCTGTCTCCGTCACGTGCACTTCGTCGTCAGGCCCACCACTTCGCCACTCGTGATGGACTTTTATACCGCCGCAATTACCATCCTACAGGGCGAAAGTGGCTTCTCGTGATTCCCCGACATCTCCGTGCTGAAATCTGCGCCTCTTTCCACGCCGATCCCCAATGCGGCCATGCAGGTGTCATGAAATCCTATTCTCGACTGCGTATGAGATATTACTGGCGCGGCATGTACCGCTCCATTCGTCAGTACATCCGATCCTGTACCGCCTGCCAACGTCGCAAGAATCCACCCCCTCAGCCAGCCGCTCCGTTGCAGCCATTGCCTTGCCCCAGCAGCCCTTTTGACCGTGTCGGTATCGATCTGTATGGCCCGCTTCCGATCACGTCGTCTAACAACCGCTGGGTCATCGTAGCCGTTGACCACCTAACCCGTTACGTGGAAACATCGGCCTTGCAGTCTGCCACCGCACGGGATGTTGCTTCGTTCATTCTGCATCGCCTCGTTCTTCGTCACGGCGCACCGAAAGAATTGATCAGTGACCGCGGACGTGCGCTTCTTTCCGACACTGTCGAAGCCCTCCTCAAACAGTGCCAGATTATTCACCGGAGCACCACAGCGTATCACCCCCAAACGAACGGCATGACTGAGCGATTTAATCGCACTCTTAGTGACATGCTAGCCATGTACGTTGATTGCGCTCACTCTAATTGGGACCAAGTGCTGCCTTTCGTAACGTACGCCTACAATACGGCTACGCAGACTACGGCTGGGTTCTCCCCCTTCTTTCTTTTATATGGTCGTGAACCCACGTCCACCATCGATACTATCCTGCCCTACCACCCCGATGCTTCAGAGACCACTCTACTGTCTGAAGCGCACACATTTGCCGAAGAATGCCGACAATTGGCGCGCTCCTTCACAACGGAGAACCAGGCTCAACAAAAGCATAACCGGGACCCTACAAATCCAGCGCCTTCATATCCATCAGGTGCCCTCGTTTGGCTCGATGCCTTCCTCTGCACCCGGCCTCTCATCCAAACTCCTATCGCGCTATCATGGACCTTACCGCATTCTCGAACAATCTTCTCCCGTCAATTACGTAGTAGAGCCCTTGAACCCATCTCCAGATCATCGCCGCCGCGGCCGAGAAACTGTACATGTCGACCGCCTCAAGCCGTATTATGATCCCCCTACCCGTTCCTCACCATGAGTCGCCAGGATGGCTCTTTTTCCGCCGGGGATATTGTAGTAATCCCGATCGCCATCAGCTCGCGCGCCAACCCGAAGAGGTAGACGAAGTGGAGCCGGAGCCTTGTTGGCACTGCACTGTTGATTCGAACGCTACCCCCGTCGCTTTGGTTTGCGGACGTTGCTTACGGTCTTGGTGCTCCAATAAACACCTTACAGTATATATAGTTGCATGTACATAATTGAGGCGTACCTTTTAAGGTGCAAAAGCGGCTTATTGAGCCAAGTAAACGACCCAGCAAATCTTCAGCACTCCCTCCGCTGCCTCTCAAGCCAAACCAGCCCATACAGCTAGGGAAAAACAATAATTAGGAAGCAAGCGTGCATACTGCTTTACCGAGGGCAGCTCCAAGCCGTCACTCGTTTGAAACCACGCTGTCTACGTTGGCTGCCCGACCTTTTCACGATCCCGGGAGAAACCGGTTTGATTGGGCTGTGAAGCAGGCGTGGGGGGAGAATCCGCAGCTTTTTCCTGTGCTATGAGCACAGCCCAGTCCCCAACATGGCAGCGCCCTTTGGCCAATTTTGAAAAGGTGCTTTACCCGCCCCTCCACTCAACCTCTTTCCACTAATAGGAAAAAAAAATACAGAAGAAAGCGTGCGTGCTGTTAAGTGCGGACGGCTAGATGCTCTCCCTCTGCCAGCTCGAAGCCGCCCTCTGACGGCCAAACGCTTTTCTCACTGCCCCAGTAGAATAATAATAATAATAATAATAATAATAATAATAATAATAATAATAATAATAATAATAATAATAATAATAATAATAATAATAATAATAATAATAATAAAAAACGTCGACAGTACACGCAGAAGTGACGTAGTAGCTCCACGAAGGAAAGAAGCCAACAGTCGGCGAGGCCAAGCAAAGCGTTGGGGATGGTACTTTATGTCTTTTTTTTAAAGTTTACTTGGATAATAACAGAAATTAGTAATGTAATCTGTTTAGGGGAAAGATAATTAAACACAAAGTAGAAGAAAAAACAACGCGCCGATGGTGGGAACCGAACCCACGACCTCCGAATAACGCGTCCGGTGTTCTTCCAACTGAGCTACATCGGCTTTTTTTTTTCTTTATTGCCGGTCATCACCAACACAAAACAATATCAACAAAAACGCGCTACAAACAGAATGCTCACAGCAGAGCGGTTACCACAAGCATGACACTTAATACAGAAGCCGGCAGGCTCACACGAGTTGCCTTTGTCAAGTTAAAATTCCTTCAGCTCGCATAGTGGTTCGACTCTTGAAATCCAGTCTGGCACAGTGGTCTTCAATTTGTGCATTTTAACCAATGCGTGTATTCTCTCGCGAAAGTAGAGCCTTGCAGGGCGGGCGTCAGGGTCACAGTGAAAACCTGCCATTCTGGACCGCCATAGACTGTGCAGGCCTATTAGCATAACCGTATCAAGTGGAATCCCATCATTATTTTCAGTTGGCAGGAATCTAATCCCGTATGAGTCTAATGGTAATTCTTTTTTAACAGTTCGTTGCAGCACATCCCAAAAATAGACGCCCTCCCAACAGTGCAGAAATACATGGTCTATTGTCTCTGGCTGTTTACATATTAAGCAAAGTGAACCCCATGGCAGATAAAAGCCCTTGCTTTCAAAAAACGTTTGTACCGATAATGTTCCTGTATGTAACTTAAAGAAAAAAGTCTTTACCCCAGGAGAAACTGGCATTCTTTTGACACGCTTCAGTACGTCTTGACCTAGACGACCGCTATACAAGGCTCTGTACACAGGAACAGAGAAGAAGTCGTCACAAACAGCTTTATACAGGTTCTTCTTTTTCACTGAACTTAAGTATTCTGTCGAGAAGCGAGCTGACAGAATTCGAGCACTGCTGACAACCTCTTTGAAAAAACTAGAAAGACGCCCTGGCATGCTTTCCGTAGCAACAACGAAATTGGGCAACGCCCGCGCGAGCCTCACTTGGCACACAGTGCGCAAAAAGGGGTCGGTAACGTCGCGAAAGAAAATTAATCTGTTTACAAGCTGGCGCACAAATAAGTGAGCAAGCCCGAGACCTCCGTCTTTAATTGGCCGGAACAGGTTATCCCGACTACATCTTTCCCAGCTTGATGCCCATACAAACACAGCAAAGATTCGGTGTAGCTTTTGAACACTCAACCTAGAACAATGAAGTGTTTGCATGACGTACCACACCTTGGCAACAAAAAATAGATTACACACAGTGGCTCGTGCAAAGATAGACAGCGGCACTCGTTTCTACTTGTCAGCCTTCTCCCGTATTTCCTGAACTTGGGCGCGCCAAAATGGCTTGCTGTCTTCATAGAATTCTAGAGGTACGCCCTAATACTTCACGGGTGTTGTAACCCATGTAACGTTGGCAAAAAAGTCAGGCGTTGATGTCCACGCCCCGTGCCAGAAGCCAAGACACTTTCCTCAGTTTACTGGACTTCCTGTGGTCGCACTAAAATCTTTCACAACTTCAACTGCGGCGCAAATATACTTTCTTTGTTCGCACAAAACACTGCCACATCATGCCAAAAGTTTGACCTCAGACATGTACAGTTGAAAGCCCTGAACAGATGGATTTTGCATAATATACAGGCATAAAGTTTCGATATAAATGCAGAATAGAAGAGGGCTGAGGGGACAACCCTGACGTACCGAACGCGGCACATTTATAGGTTCCCCTAATACTTTATTAACAATCAATCGCGTTGTGCAGTTTCGGTACGCCAGGGCTACGCCCTCTCTGAAAATAGAACCGACATTGATATAATCCAATATTGCAAACAATGCATCATGTGGAACACAGTCAAACGCCTTTTCTAGGTCGAGCTGAAGGAGCGCGACCCTCGCGCAAACAACGTCACAACATTCCAGCACGCACCTCGCCTTATGAATATTTATTGTAATGGACCGGCCCTATATACCACACGTCTGGTGGGAGCCAACAATATGTTTTATCACTGTCTGTAGCCTGGCTGCCAGAACTTTCATCAGTATTTTGTAATCCACATTTGTTAAAGAAATAGGCCTGTATGACGTCACAAATTTTAGTTTCTCTGTTTGGTTTGACTTAGAAATTAACACTGTGTGTGAGGATGCGAACGAAGGAGGGAGTGCACCAAGTTCATAGGCATCGTTAAATACTGCAGCTAACAATGGGGACAGATCTAGCTTGAATGCTTTATAAAAGGCTGCGCTCAAACCATCCGGCCCAGGCGACTTTCCTGGGTTCAGATTATCAATGGTGCGTTCAACCTCGTCCTCGGAAATCGGCTGCTCTAACTTTTCTCTTGTGGTGGCATCCAGTCGAGGCAAGGAGGAAAGAAACACCTGCTTAAACGTCTCCAACTTCATGTCCCGAAAAGCAAACAGCTCCTGATAATAGTCGAAGAACGCACGTGCAATGTCGTTCTTATCTGTCACGAGGCTTCCGTTCCATTCTAATTCGGTTATGTCATTTCGATGAGCCTGTGCTTTTTCAAGACCCAGAGCGCGCTTAGTGGGCGTCTCGCCGGCGACCAATCTTTCGGCCCTGGCGCGAACGAGCGCTCCTCGATATCGGTCCTCGTCTAACAATTCTATTTTCTTTTTTATCTTTCTGATGTCCTCTTCGTAAACCCCCGGCTCCTTACACTCCTGCGCTATTAACTTCTTTAATGTTGATCTTAGGCCTGCTTCTTCTCGCTTTTCGTTATGGCGAATACAGCTGGCTCTTTCTATCGCTTTCATTTTAATTTCTTGCTTGCACAGTTCCCATTGCTCCCCAATGCTGCTGTTAGGTCGTTTATTTATTTCATTTAGCTTCTGCACAATAATTTCGATTAAGTTATCGTCTTCTAAAAGTTTGGAATTCAGCTTCCAAAGGTCCCACATAAAACTTTTGCTTGGGCTTCTAGCTCCTATAGTGCATTTTACCAGACAATGATCGGAGAAGGACATTGGGATAACAGAATAATTTTTACACTTAGGTATCACATCCAACGATAAAAAAATTCGGTCAAGTCGAGCATGACTAGAACTCTGAAAATGGGTGTATTGCACGCTGCGTGCTCCCTCCAAGCACTCAGCAACATCCCCTAATGAAAACTCTGCAATCATCTGCAACAAACAATCGGTGCTTGCATCTTTAAAGGGGCGGTGAGAGGTTTTGTCTCGGGCGCTTAAAACACAGTTGAAGTCACCCATAATTATCAGCTGCCTTGTTGAATCTAATGAGCCTGTCTTCAGCTGCATTTGGTGCATAAACGCAGAGAATGCGCCATTCACTGTTATGCAAAACCAGGTCACAAACAATCAACCTTCCGCACGTAGACGAAATCATGGCCTGCACTATAAGTCCTGGCAACCGTTTGCAAGAAGAAGGCACCCAGCCGATGTGTCCACTGCGTGACTAACAGCCACTTCGTACCGCGACGTGAAACGCTGCGCCATGCTCCCTGTCTCCTCCTCTCCCTCCACTTTAGTTTCCTGTACTCCAGTTTAGTTTCCTGTACTGCTAGCACGTCTATGTTTTGCTCTGTTAAAAGGCGAAGTATATCTTGGCTTTGCTTCCTTCTACCAGCCAACCCTCGGACGTTGAGCGTTGCAACGTTCAGACACTGATCCATCGCCATATAATCATGCATTAGGAGGAGGCCGGGAGCATGACGCTTACCTTCCACGTCTAGCATGGCGCTAGACGTTTCCAGAATGCCCACCTCCATCATCTTTTACGGTCTCGACTTGCTGCGAGCGTGGCTTTTCCTCAGCCCTCCTGTCCGCCGCGATGTTGGGCCGTGGCTTGAAAGGAGGTCGCCGGTTCAGGGTCGCTTTCATAGGCGGCTCATCGTCGTTCTTAAGGGTCTGCTGTTCGCCCCCGTCTCCTGCCTTTGTGGTGCGCTGCCGGCGCTCGTTGACCGAACGCCGTTTCCCGTAACAATGGTCACCTTCGTCGCAGGCTCCAAAGAACCTGCGTCTTGAAGGGGTGCGTTCTCGTTCGCAGACGCCGCTGGCACTCCGGTTGCCGACTCTAGTTTTCCTGTGTCATCACCCGCCTCTTTGCCGGTGATGGTCGGTGCTTCCACGTTGACGGATGCCGCAGAGGTTCCCACGTCTTTACTTCCCTTTGCTGCTTCCTCGGCCTCGACAACATCCATTACATCTTCAGGCGTCTCCTCTCTGAGAGCGGGCACTGTTGCCGCAGCGTAGGTGCGGACACAATCAACTTCCGTGTGTCCAAAGCGTCGGCAGCGAGAACAACGCGCGGTACTTTGCACTCGCGTCGTACATGGCCACAACCATGGCAACGTAGGCACTGCATAGGCCTTCCGGGAACGACGACGAGGGCCAGCTTACCTGCTACCCTTATTTGATGGGGCAGGTCGTCCGCCTACATCCCGGCCTTCAACTTGAGAAGTACTGACCTCGTTGTCGAGCCTTTCTCGCTGACGCCCTGGACGCGCCACCGTTTTCGAGTGACCTCCGTCACCTTCCCGAATGCGGCGAAAGCCGTGCGAATGTCCTCATCTGCGACAGCGTGTATCATCCAATGTAGTCTGAGTCGGACTTGCTGGTCTTGAGGGTCGATAATAACACACCGTCGTCCCTTCACTTTCAGCTCTTTCAAAGCCACAATACGCTTCGTGGCTTCAGCAATCTTGAAGGTGACAGCCCACACGTGATTAACTTGATACGCCCCCAAGGCTACAACCTCGGCGAGCGCGTCGGTCTCGGCGAGTGCACCCCGAAAGTCTTCTACGCGGTAGGGCCTAGCTCGAACGTCACCATGCAAAAAAACCATGTTTAAAGGAACACGTCTTGTGGGCAGCTGCGGCAAAACAATCTGATATATTCACTATCTTCACTTACATCGGACCTGTTACCGCGGCCAGCCTGGGCCGCTATCGCTGCTCCGGTGGAGCCCATGATCCTGCGTCCGAACACGCCGGTGGCCGGAAGTATTTATGTTGGAAGTATTTAGTATTATGGAAGTATTTAGTATTCTTGGGTATTTATATGTTGTCTGTATACGAACCTTGAGAGTGTTCACCAGCGCCACCCTCAGCCATAGCGGCGGACGTAGAACGTCCTTTGTTACCGCCAGCGTCACGTAGAACGTGATCAAGAGCGAGGGCGAAAGCTGGGCTAGAACCCTCTTACGCTACCTATGGCTTCAAGACTGCCAGAACCGAGACCCCCGTAGGCTACAAGCAGATCAATTAAGGTGAAATGAGGGTGCTCGTTATAATACATGAAGGAAAGAAGCCAACAGTCGGCGAGGCCAAGGAAAGCGTTGGGGATGGTACTTTATGTCTTTTTTTTTAAGTTTACTTGGATAATCACAGAAATTAGTAATGTAATCTATTTAGGGGAAAGATAATTAAACACAAAGTAGAAGAAAAAACACCGTGCCGATGGTGGGAACCGAACCCACGACCTCCGAATAACGCGTCCGGTGCTCTTCCAACTGAGCTACATCGGCCGCTGTCCCCCCTGCTACTTTCTTGGGTATTTATGTTGTCTGTATACGAACCTTGAAAGTGTTCACCAGCGCCACCCTCAGCCATAGAAGCGGACGTAGAACGTCCTTTGCACGGCCGGTCTCGAGGGAGAGAGCGCTTCTCTTCTCTTACGGCCTCTCCAATGGGGTCTGTTTCCACCGCCCGCCGCGCCTCGGTGGGGTCGCCACCGCCCCACTGCAGTTGACAGCCGTGTGGTGCGGACGCGTGTTCCATCGCTCCTCCGATTGCACGTGGCTACCGGAAACGGACGGACTGGCGACAGCGGGAGCTTCCGAAGCGTCAAATAGATGAGTTCTTTCTTTTATTAACTTTATTTCGTTTTCAGCTAGTTAGGTTAGGTGCCGCCTAAAGAATAGATTTTAGCTCTTGGTCCTAGCGGCCTGGTTTTTCGTGCCGGCAGGTAGGTTTTCTTGGCGTTGATTATTTAGCTATCTTGTTTAGATAAATAATTTTTTTCTAGGCTATTGGCATTCGCAGAATTGGTTTTTAACGCGTGTTTGCTAGTCGTTTCTTGTGTCTTCTTTTGGCAATTTGTATATTCTGAGAATTCGTAATAGATATAGTTCAGTCGATGAGCGCTTAAGATGTGCAATCAAAAGAAGGCAAAGTGTACTCAGTGTGAGGCGCAGGTTAATCTAAAGGAAACGCGTTTTGACTCTGTAGGTGAAGCGGAAGGCAGCGACTTATTGTGTCGGTGTTGCGTACTGAGTGCGCGTCTGGATAGATTCGATCAAGAAAGGGGCAGTTTAGTGTCTCGTGTGGATGATTTAGAAAATGAAGTACGTTTGTTAAGAGCGGAAAATCAGAAACTGCTTGGACAGCTTACTCAAATTGAAAAAAAAAGGGGCCGACTTTGTCCTTGGAACCAACGAGGACGAACATTCCAGTGCGGGCCACGTGGCTGGGGCCAGCACTGGCATGGAAGGCATAAGCAAAGTAGGTCAGGCGGATCCGAACCGTCAGAGTTATTTAGAAGCAGCTAAGACGCTGGAAAAAAAGGAAGAAGTAAGGCAGAATGAAAATCCCAGAGTTAAGGACACAGATAACCGAAAGCAGGAGCCAACAGTTGGGAGAGGGAGAGAGAAGGCCCAGGTTCTTATCGCCGGAGATTCTAACATGGACAGGTGCAAGCGAGATATCTTGGAACGTATAAGGGGTGATAAGAGAGTGTTGGTTGGAGCCTTCCCAGGGAGAACAATGAGGGCAGTGCTAAAAGAGAGTAAAAATAGGCTGTTGAAGAATTCCGCAGAGCGCAGTATGGTAATAGTAGCCGCGGGGCTAAATGATGTCCTAAATGGTGACGCTGCAGCAGAGGTGGAAAGTTTAGCTAAGGGAGTTGACGAGATCAGGTAGATAGCACAGCAGACGCAGATAGTTGTATGCACAGTACCAGAGGTGCTAGGATTGAACGGAAAGATGGAAAAGGACGTGGTGACAGTTAATCAGGACATAAGAAAGTTAAGCCTGGAGAAGCGTTTCGAAGTGGTTGAGGTAAACAGGGAGGTACATAAAGCAGGTTTTGGTAGGGCTTTTCAGCGAGATGGCATTCATTTTAACAGAAGGGTGGGAGCAGAGATCGGCTGGCGCCTGGCAGGCAGGGCTGTAGCTTTTTTAGGGGGTCCGCGAGGACTCCGTGCACAGAGGTAGTTAGAAGTGAAGCAGAAGAAAGTGTAATAATGGAAGCTGAGCCCCAAAAATGGCAAAGAGTAGGTCGAGAAAGAAAAGTAATAAAAAGAAATTTAACACTAGGATCAGCTACATAAACATGCAAGGAGGTAGAAAAAGACCGAAATGGCTAGAGATAGAACAGCAGTTGAAGGATGACAAAATAGGTGTGTACGCTCTTTGCGAGTCTCATCTCAGGGATCTAGAAGATCCGCCATTTATAGAAGGCTACGTCTGGGAAGGGTGCAACAGAACGAGAACGGAAAAAAAAGGGTGGAGGGGTAGGTATGTTGATACACCAGGGAACAAATTGGCAAAGAATTAAATCATCTTGTAAAGAACATATCTGGGTTTCAGGAACAATTGCCGGCATAAAGACATGGCTAGGGGTAGTTTATTTAGGAACAGGACATCAATGCAGGCAAGAAAACAGGGATCTTGTTGAATGTCTCAGTGACGATATAAGCCAGTTTGGAAATGGGGCCAATATTATTCTACTGGGGGACATGAACGGCCACATCGGCGATCTGGATGGATACACGGATTGTAACGGCAAGCTAATGCTAGATTTCTGTGAGCGACATGATCTAGTTATAGTAAATAGAGAAACAAAATGTGAAGGCCAAATCACGTGGGAATTCCGCAACAGGCAGACGACCATTGACTATTGTCTAATGTCGCAGGAAATTTATAGCAAGGTCACAAAAATGGAAATAGACGAAGAAGGGGAGTGTAGTCTGCTAAGTGATCATAAACGTATTAGTCTGCAGATGGGGCCCTTGATGAAAAGAGAAATTGAACTTAGACAAAACGTAAACACAAAATTAAACGACGATCAAATAGCGCAGATAGCAGCAGACATAGAGGAAGCAATAGAAAAAAGCCCCATGGAAGACTGGAATTATGAACAGGTAGAACTACTCATAAGGAGGAAAATTCAGAAGGTTAAAGTAGCAAACCGCTGGAATGGAAAGAGGAAGCCACGGAGCTGGTGGAATAAGGAAATCAGGGAAGCTATTGGACAACGACGGGCTGCTTCAAGGGAACACCGAATGGCAAAGAAGGCACAGGTATCTCAGGAGGAAATCGACCAAAAATGGGAATCATATCGACAAAAGAAACTTCAAGTGCAGTCCCTTGTGCAAAGTAAAATAAGACAGTACACCGATCGCTGGATGGCTGATATACACGATGCCTCTAGAGGCGGAGCAAGAAAATTCTGGAACCATATAAGCTGGCTAGGGAAGAAGAATCAAAGAAAGCAGGATCGGATTCAAGATAACGCGGGAAATTGTTTAAAGGGAGATAACGCAGTGAACTACATTACATCAGTTATAGCCGAGTCATTTAAGAGTGACGATAGGGTAATCTCCGCAAATCAGGAAGCAACACAAGGTAGCAGAATACAAAGCAGCTTAGAACTGACCAATCTAAACTGGAAAAAGGCAGAAGAAAATATTCCTAAAAACACATCTACAGGAATAGATGGAATTGCGATCAAGCTGATTAATGAACTCGGTCCAAAAAGTAAGGAAACGTTGTTAAAAGCTCTGGAAACAGTCATAACGAATAAGCAAATTTCGGACAGCTGGCGGCAGAGTAAAATGAATTTGGTTTATAAAGGGAAAGGAGACAGGATGCACATAAAATCCTGCAGGCCGATTACCATAACATCTGTTATGTACAGGTTAGCGATGCAGGCGGTGAAATTAAAGGTGCAAGCATAAGTAGAAAGTAACAAGATACTCGGAGAACTTCAGAACGGCTTTAGAAATGGTAGGCGCTTAGATGATAGCCTGTTCGTGCTTACCCAATGCATCGAAATATCTAGAGCGGAAAATAGACCTTTGTATTTGGCCTTCCTGGACATAAACGGGGCGTACGACAACGTAAGCAGGGAACTCCTGTGGAACATATTAAAAGAAGAAGGTATCGGTTATGAGATAATAGAGTTTCTACGGGAAATATACCGGGATAACAAAGTAGAAATTACGTGGGAAGGGATAAGAAGTACGGAGGATGTCAAAGTATGCAAAGGATTAAGACAAGGCTGTCCTCTATCACCGGTGCTGTTCATGCTTTATATGATAAACCTGGAACGGAAGATACAAGACAGTAACCTAGGTTTTACCCTGTCATATAGATTAGGTGGATAGGCGGTAGAGCAGCGCCTCCCCGGTTTGATGTATGCAGACGATATTGTGCTGCTAGCTGAGAGTCTGGAAGAATTACAAACTCTAGTTAAGTATTGCGGAGACGAAGGGGACGCTCTAGGCTTCAGTTTCAGCGCCGTTAAGTCGGGTCTGATGATTTTCAACGGCTCAACTGACCAGGGTCTTAAAATACAGGCCTTGAAATACCTAGAGTAGCAGAATATAAATATCTGGGAGTATGGATAAACGAAGGATTGGCATACATTGGAAAGCACGAGCAATCACTTAAGGCCAAAGGGCGAAGGAATGCCGGGATAATGAAGCATAAGGCATTGTGGGGATACGATAGGTATGAGGTTTTGAGGGGTATTTGGAAAGGAATTATGGTGCCCGGACTTACTTTCGGAAATGCGGTTTTGTGCCTAAAATCAGAGGTACAGTCGACATTAGAAACAAATCAGAGATCCGTTGGACGATTAGCACTAGGTGCCCACGGCAAAACTACAAATGAGGCGGTGCAGGGAGATATGGGCTGGGCATCTTTCGAAGCACGGGAAGCTCAGAGTAAAATATTATATGAGGAACGCCTGAGGAAATTGGACAGTAACAGATGGGCAGCTAAAGTATTTAAATACCTGTACCTAAAAAGCGTTGACTCACAATGGAGGAAAAGAACTAGGAAACTAACTAGTAAGTATGCTAGTAACAAGGACGGAGAAATGAAGAGCATTAAGCAACAGGTGAAAAACACAGAAGGTAAAAATTGGATAAATTCGATGGAAAAGGAACAGAGTGTGGAATTATACCGAAAGTGGAAAATGCAGATCAGGAAGGAAGATTTCTTTGATAACTCAAGAGGCAGTGCCCTACTTTTTGAAGCTAGATCAGGGTGCCTTAGAACACGCAGCTACAAAAAGAAATTTAACAATGGAGATGACGCATGTGCTGTATGTGGAGACTGCAGTGAAACAATTGAGCATATTATACTCGAATGTAATGGTATCTATCCGGAATTTGGTGCAGGCGCAATCACTGTTCCTGAAGTTCTGGGGTTTAGAGATAACAGTGGCCGGGTGAATAAACCGGCGGTGGAAACTAGCAAAAAACGACTGGAAGATTGGTGGCTTAAAAGCAGAGAATTGACATAATGTTAGTAATGTAGGAACAAAATTTAATAAATAGAATGGGGGTTTAGTTAACCATTCTAAATCAATAATTAATATATAGGGAGAAAAATGAGCATGATATCTACTGCTGCCACCCCGTTTCAAAGGGGACGCTCCTATATTCCATCCATCCATCCATGCTAAGGCTCCTCAACTGCTGCTCCTCCGCTACAGCCGTTTACGCGCAAAGGAAACATGCGCTCGCTTTTAGCTTCGCCCGCGTCATTTGCAACCGGCAGGTCCTGACATTTCGCCCTTTATGGTTTATACAAAGTCCGTAATCAACATAGAACATTTATCGTCTACGAGGAATAAAATGCAGTCAACAATCCGCTCAAGCGCGCGCTCCTTCGTCAGTGCGGCCGTGCACGGTCGAATGAAGCTTCGGGTATACTTCAACATTTTTTACCCCTAAGTTTTGTACAAAAATAAATTTACCAAGCTATGCAATGTGACTCTGAATGTTTTAAGCAGGTGTAGCGCGACCTGGCGTGAGTGCATGGTGAACTGTTGGGTGGAAACTATGTCAACCGCTACCGTTTTCGTTTACATCAGAAGAAGCACCGGCAAAAATTCATGGCGTGTCTCAGATTCAGAGTAAAGAACAAAAATTTACTCATATAGTAAAAATTTCACTTGTCTAGTGGAGTGGGCTGTTCTAGCTTAGTTCAAAACATATCAGTCGGTTGAAAGACCGAAGATGTATATGTAGTCTCGCGACTATGCTTTTAATCAAGGAAATGGGCATAAACAGTTAAGCAGAATCGAAAAGAGTGGCAAAAAATAAAAAAATGTGTCCTTCGATTACACATTGCACTATATATTCATCAATTCAGCAAAATGCGACCTGCGTCTAGAAAATTCAGTCTCAAAATCTTCCTGCACGGCTTGTGCACATAAGGATTTGGCCTCTCGGTCTTTTCTGTCACTTTCCTGGTATAATTAATTGAGAAGAAGAATTCTGAGAACATTTTTCAAATATCAAAGAAGCGGACCCAATAACATCGCTGTTGTCAATTCCTTTCGGGCAACTCAGTGTTGAATTCTGAAATGCTGACTGAATCGAGAACATTTGTGTGTAGTAGGTGCACGGCAGCTTTATCGAAAAAAAAAAAAAAAAAGCCTGTCCAATAGGGCAACAAGCTCTGGTTTCGGATAATGCAATCCACTAGAATATTGTCCTCGTAGAAGAGCGTACTACATGGGGCTGCTTCTTTCGCTAGTTTCAAGAAGAATAGCGCAAGCGTCACACCCGAAGTTGATTAACTAAACGATATGTCCAGCGACGTAAGGAAAACCGGAATATGTGACAGTGGGAAATGGCATGGTAGGAGATGCTATCACTTCCTTAAATGCCTTGATTTTGCTCTCAGATGAAACGTACGTCTTGACAATGTAGTCATGTGGCGCTAGCTGTTAAGACCCTCGCATCTAGCATATGTCATTCCCTTCCGCGCATTAACCTTAATTTCCCGAAGAGAGCCTCAATGAGTCGCTATATAAGGCTTGAAATGAGTCTTCAGTGAGAGTGTCCTTCTTTAACGCTTTAGAAGTTTCTTGCATACTTTCGATATAGCAGGTGAACTCATTTGTAAGTCACTGCATCGAGTATCACCTTCATCATTTATTGGCCTCTTTTTACCACTTCGAGCACAAGTGGTGTCCTGAATATCAAACCATTTTTGATTGTTTTCATAATAAGCTTAATATGTAAAAATTTCATTAAAACAATGTTTATTTGCAAAATTAAAATGTTTATAATACCACACATTGGCTAATATATGAATTGTAGTAACATTTAAAACTCAACCCTACAACGTTTTCTTTGACTGTTATACTAATACTTTATATCATGCAAGCATTTTGCTATTTACATTACATTTTTATGAAACTATTTTCATCTTCGGTGCTACATGAATGGTTTCGCATCTAGCGCTGAAAGACGGTTTTGCTGTTGCAGACGAGTTTCTGTCATGTTAGCCTTGAAGAAGCTTGGATGTGATCACTGCTCATTCAGTTTTTTTTTTTTTTTTGGGGGGGGGGGGGTCCTATTGTACAGGCTTGGGAAAAATTCGGATTAAAATTTACAAAAGTAGCTACCATGCCGCAATGTATGCCATGCTTGTCGAGCGTTTGCTGAACGACAGTGTTTTTTATATCCGTTCACGTGTGTAGTACGTTGACGACATGCCGCTGCAGCATCTACCTTCTGTGTTCTTTAATTTCGGGGCTGCACTCACCACAAAACCCGCGAGCGACAGCGCAAAACCAGGCAAAAGCCACCCGCCGCCGCTGAAGCAAACGCGGAGTGAAAAGTGAGCAGGTCGCGCCCCTTGCGGCGGCAGAGAGCGTAACTCAAGAAGAAACTTTCCCATTGTTCCCACGGCGATTGAGAAGGCCTTAAGAAAGAGCGCGCGCTCTCCCTCGAGACCGGCCGTGGTGTTACCTTCACTAAAATGGGGCTGCATGACAGTTAATGATATCTCATGTAATCATCCATCCATCCATCCATCCATCCATCCATCCATCCATCCATCCATCCATCCATCCATCCGTCCGTCCATCCATCCATCCATCCATCCATCCATCCATCCATCCATCCATCCATCCATCCATCCATCCATCCATCCATCCATCCATCCATCCATCCATCCATCCATCCGGTCCGCTCTAGATGGCCTACAGTCCATGGCTTTCTCGCGGCGACCTTAGTGGCCCACTCGGTGGCCAAGGCTTTAATGCCCGTCCGAGCTGACCAGAACGGCCTCCCATCGCTCAAGAGAATGAATTTGTACTAGATCTTCCGGTGGAGGTTCTTCTTTACATTGCCATAGTATGGGATCATACGTGGCTGTTTTGCCACAGAACCTGCACGCGGGAAAGTCATCCGGGAACATTTTTGCTATTAGGTAAGGGCTGAGAAAGGATCTCGTCTGGAGTCTCCCCCAAGCGGTATCCTGTGCCTTATCCAACGTTTTGTCAGGCGGTGGAAATTTGTGCCGTTCCAATCTGTAATGACTTGCGATAATCGTGAAAAGATGGCGTTGCTCAGAGGAATCACGCTCCAGAGCGTCGTCTGCTCGAGTGCTCCTATGGGATATGGTTTGGTAATAAGCATCTGGGAGGCCACGGCCGGTACACTAGTCAATATATTCTAGGCACTATAATACATGCATGGTAGCAGTCTGTCCATATTTTGCACTTTATTTACAGTGCACACGGGAATATATTACTATTCCGCCTTGGTTATGTGCAAAATGCAAAAAGTAATCGAACACGCACAACAGCGCACCAAACGCGATGCGCGGCTGAACTCATTAAATACGTATTTCCCACTGCGGTGGCTCAATGATCAGGGCGCTCGACTACTGAACCCAAGATCGCAAGATCGAATCCCGGCCGCGGTGGGCCGTTCTCGAGCGTCGTCGGTGCGCGTACAGAATCCCACATGGCTGAAATTTTTGGAGCCTTCTGCAGTGGAAATCGAGGGACCATATCATTTCTTGGGTGGTACGGGGAGCGGCCGTGTGGGCAGTGTGGGAGCGACAAATACGTGAAACTTGCCAGTCACGCGTACAGGCAGTGCCTACACGGATATATCGGTCACTCTGTGAAGATATTTCATTTGTGAGATAAATTAACTGCCATCGCAACCACGGTTTTAGGCTGATCGTGTCAAAACCTGGCATCCTGCAGCCGTATACGCACGTCATCTATATACAAGGTGTTGCACAATTAGACGCGCGCTGTAGAATGTTTCTCCCAGCTAAACCGCGGAATCCTTGCAGTTCAGATTTCGCACAGAAATCACATTTTGTCGCTAGTATTTTTTAATACTAAATTTGTTTGGGGTACTTGCCTGATTCGATCAGAAGAAGTCAGATGTTCCCATCGCCTGCGGCGGCGGCGACGCCAGACGAACCGCTGCCCCAGCGATGGGACTGGTGGCGCCACCTCATGCTGCTTACAACAACTCAAACCTTCTGCCAGAAATGCTCGCCCCCTCTTTTCCTGCTACAGAGTTGTTGTTAGCAGCATGAGGTGGCGCCACCAGTCCCATCGCTGAGGCAGCGGTTCGTCTGGCGTCGCCGCCGCCGCAGGCGATGGGAACATCTGACTTCTTCTGATCGAATCAGGCAAGTACCCCAAACAAATTTAGTATTAAAAAATACTAGCGACAAAATGTGATTTCTGTGCGAAATCTGAACTGCAAGGATTCCGCGGTTTAGCTGGGAGAAGCATTCTACAGCGCGCGTCTAATTGTGCAACACCCTTTATACTTTCGCATTTCGAGGCCCGTGGAGGAAGGAAAGCACGTGTTTATTTCCTCCAAGTCTAGGCCAGAGAAGCTATTCTAGCTGTAATTAACTGCGAACGCCATGGTAGCTGCTATGACCTTGGGTGAAAAACTGGTTGGCAAGGCGCAAGGCCGCGAGGCATCCGCGAGGTAAACGGGTAAACTATTAAAAAAAGAAACACGCCACCGTTAGCGCCAGGTGGCGCAGCAGCGGTTTTGTTTGTCATTTGTTTGCGTCTGCTACTGCTGGTGCCTCGTTCCTCGATGCTTCTGCTAGCTGAAAGTCAGTACTTAAATGAGTGGCAATGAATCGATACATACTCTGCATTTAGCTGGTCTTTCGTGTTGGATCATTGTCTGTGCCTCAGCTTGTGCCTTCGCTGAGCGCTATTTCAACGATGGCTTGCTGCGTTGCAAGAACAAGAGCCTTGAAGTCATTGCTGACTCCCCGGTTTACGGCAGTGCTATTTGCGGAACGACGATTATATCACAGCGTTCCTGATATGTTTCCGAAAACTCTTCTGTTTTCGACGGGCACCGGACTTCTCCAGAATCCCATCGCTCGTTGCATAACGAACCTTACGCATGGCGATCGCTACAGGAAAGGCGGCATTGGAACACCGAACTACGACGTGATTACGGAGCCCGGCTGCGTCAGTCCCATGCAGTACGTCCCTGACAGCATCGCCAAGCCGAGCTACGCGACCAGCGGCATTGTGGTGGGGGTGCCTAAGGAAGTGGAAATTAAGACCGATGAACAAATTGCCCGCATGCGCGAAGCGTGTAGGCTCGCTAGGATGATCCTGAGTCGAGTGTGCAAACAAGTGAAGGTAACTACATATATACGTGCTAGATGGTGGCGAGCATTCTCTCGTGCATACTGCAATAAGTTCGTATCGTCCTCTACGCACCAAAGCAGTTTACCTGAGATATTGAATGGCGCGGCAGCTTCACCGCGCTTGTGTATAATTATGCAGTGGTGTTGCAATGCAGAGTACCAGAACATGCAGCTTTGGTGAATATCAGGCTCAAAAAGGCTAGTGTTTGAAGGTTGCAACGCATAAATAATGCATGGGTAAGAGAATAATAGCCTCACCCACCCAAAGCGGCATGAGGGAGAGGGACGCATGCTTTGTTCCATAATTTTTCCCTGTTACCCAGAAGGCATGAGCAGGTACAGATGCGCACACATTTGTGAGAGCACTCAAACAGCCCACCATGGATTGCACTGGCATCATTTATGAGTGACTTGGGGTTCAAAGCAACATCTTACTATGCATGCTTATGCTCTTTCTTTAACAAAACTTCTGTTTAGGCTAGATGGTGCATAGCTTATTTTGAAATGAATACAAGCGCAAAAAAACACGCACACAAGAAAGGAAACACACCTGTACTTCCATTCTTGTGTGCGTGTTTTTGTGCGCTTGTATTCATTTCAAAATATGCTTATGCCCGTTACAATATATATCTGAGAGAACACAGCAGTAAGAGAAACCCACGAGTGTTTTGTGGCCCATTTGTAGATGAAATGTACCAGCTGACCAACTGCTCTTGTGCAGGCAGGGACCACCACTGATGAGCTGGACAGGTATGCCCACAAGCTGTGCATTGAGAACAATGCATATCCATCACCACTCAATTACCGGTGGTTTCCAAAGTCCCTGTGCACCTCCGTTAATAATGTAGCTTGCCACGGGATTCCGGATGACAGACCATTGCGCGATGGAGACATTATCAGTATTGACGTCAGTGTAAGTTCCCATTTCATTGCACTTACCTTTATTATGCTTGAAGTGCATTGCTTTACTTGCGTGTGCCATGGTTATGGTGAAGGAAAAAAAAATTAATCATACCTTTTTGGTACCTGCTGTTCTGAATTCCAGTACTCAGTTTATATTGCACTCAGTTCTTCGTTTAGTTGGCGCATTCCTTAAATGTATGAATGCAATGGTATTGAGCTTTCTATTTTGCATTTGTCTTCCTCTTGTTTGGGTTCCTTTGTAAGCAAAACATTTTCCAGCTTTGTTATGGTTCCTTGGAACAGTGACGGGGTTGTGTTTCAGGCTGTGCATAGCAATAAGGGGTTCTGGATGAGGTTGTTGCTGTCCAAGGCATTTTAAAGCTGCCACTGTGTAAGAAGTATTTTTGCAGGACACTCATTGCCTAGCTTGGCAGCAGCTTTTCTACGTGCACTGTTATTGGCATAGAAAGTTTGGAAGAATGTAGCCAGTTTGTTCTTCACTTCATAGCCAGAAAACAAAGTACCGTGCTCAATTCTTATGACTCGCAGTGGTGTATGTTTAATTCAGCAGTGCATGCTACACATGGTCAGAAGACAAGAAAACAGACACACGAGCACTGAACTGCAACTTTTCGCTCGTTTGTGTTTGTTTTGCGCTCGTGTGTCTCTTTTCTTGTCTTCTGTCCGCGTGTAGCATGCAGTGTTGAATTACACCAAGGAAAACCAGCTAGCCCGTCAGCTTACCCTATTCAAGTGGGGTATGTCATGCTGCACAAAAAAATCGAGTTGTCATGGCTAAAGATGTGCACAGAATAGGCACACTGTCAAGGGAGTGCAGTAATGTGTGTATTTGTTTTGACACCCAGGAATAATTCTTTTCAAGTCTGTGCTTTTATTAGCACTTAGGTTTGTAACTGTGATAATTTTCAGTTGTGTTTCATATCAAGTATCCTTGGCGCTGGTACTTGCCTTGTTGAAAGAAAAACTGCTTTCTCCCGAAGGTTAATGAAACAAAGTATGCACGCTGAACCAGTGATGGCATTAGGAGGCAGGGGAAGTGGCCAGAATCCCCAGGATTAGCTGGGCTGCATCAAAATATTTGTCCAGTGTTGCCTTCAAATGCCGATGACATTCTGTTATACTGCAGCCCGCACAAAGTCCTTTCTCTGCGGAAAACCATGCCAGACTGATTGCTAAAACATGCAGACAGGCACATGAAAACTACAAACAATCAAAACAGGCCTGCCATGTTTTGGTTATCAGTCCATGCAGAGTAGTAATTGCACAGTGAAATACCAACAATGTGCTCTCATTGTTAAGTGAGTACCTATGCAGTGCTCTTGCTGTTACATTTGTTTCATTTTTTGATTTTATCTTTGAAGAGCAGGACCAAAAATCTCGTGCCTTGCCATTTTCCACCATGTAGAAACATCAGATCTCTCCTTTCTCTAAACTTGTTCCTGGGCAAAGTATAGCAGGCGTAATGTGGTGAATGAGCCAGTTTTTATGGCAAGGGTCTTTACTCAAAACACTGCTCCGTCGAAGGCTAGCGAGCCCAAACTTTGTTAGCTTCGCCCTTTCCAAACGTCTTATTCTTTTGTGCTGGCTGCTCATGCTCAGAGTACCATCAGCCTTACACAGGTGGTAGCTTTCTTTTTTCTTTTCTTTTTTTTCTACCGTACAAACCAGGTGAGTGCTTATGCCAAGTAGATTGTGGGGTATAGCAAATTTGAAAACTTGTGCATTCCAGAGTTGGCAGTGCTTAAACTAGGGACATAAGAACAGTGCGTGCCGTTTCACTGTTTGTGGTGCAAGCGCCATGCAATGACAGAAAGACTTATGCTCAGACTCTGGTTAGACCTTATTACTGTGCCATTTTCATGCACCATCTGCTTAGATGAGGAAGGGACCACTTTTCATCATTGGGCATGTCGGTTCCTTCATTTGCATTCATGGCACTCCTCGACGAAAACATTGACAGGTGTTGCAAGAGCAGCGAGCCATCCAGTACTGCATTCATCACTTCATGACAGAAATAGGACAAGCACATCCGTTTAGTTCTTCATACTAGGGGTGCTATTATTATGAATGCATGCAAGTTGACTTGGCACCACCTGGGCTCTTTAATGTGCGCTGACATCACACAGTGTACGGGTGCCTTGCTTATTGCCTCTTATCGAAAAAGGCAGCTGCTGCTGCCAGAATTCAATCCTGCATCCTTGGGTTCAGCAGCCCAGTGCCCTAACCACTGAGCCACCACGATGGGGCCAAAAAAAATTTAAGGAATGGTTTGACATGGCTAAACATAAGTAGACAAAGTGAAAGCACACAACTCCTCCATGGATGTCTGTGGACCTGAAGGACACCACAGCCGGGTCTAGAGACACGAAGGCATTTTGAAAAGAGGGGTCCCATGAGGCGAGCCAGATAGGCAGCGGTGGAGGGAAAGGTAGGCAGGGGACTGGAAGGTTGTGTGGCATTGTGTCAGGCAATGTTGTATATTTGTGGAGATATACGAGTGAAGTTTGCCACGCGTGTGGAGAAGAAGAAGAAGCAGGTGTGCGATGTAGAAGTGAAGCAGCAGCAGAAAAAAAGTGCGGAGAAGAAGCAGGTGATGAGGATTGGATTGCAAAACATTTATTTTGTCAGAAAAGGCAGAATGCATACGATCTGTGCCAGGTGGCTATCAGTCCACGGCTGACAGCGACTTGAGTAGCCCATTCAATGGCCCGAATTTGAACTCCCAGGTGTGAGCTGACCAACACGGCCTCTCATTGCTCAAGAGTAGGAACTTGTATTAGAGATTCCTAGGGCGGCTCCTCTACGATTCCACAATATGTGATCCTAAGTGGCTATTATCACCACATAATCTGCATTCCAGGTCGTAATCTTGGAGCAGAATTTTGACAACAGGTAAGGAGTCATAAAGAATCGCGTTTAGAGTTGCCTCGATGTCGTCTCCTGCTCCTTATCTAAAACTTTGTCCGGTGGCTGCGGGCCGTTAGTCACGTGGCTGAAGGTCAAACTGCGGCGTACACGAAATGCATAGCAGCTAGCCCAGTGCAGCTTTCGCTTCAAAAGAAAACCTGATGCACTGAAGGCAGAGGGTTTATGTTGTTCAATGTTTTGCAAGTTGTGTATGTTGTGCAAATTATGTTTTTGTAAATGACACCCTGAGCAGGGAAAGCGCCAAAACGCTGCACACTGAATCATTGTTGTGAGCATGCTTTTACTGTGAAACCAAGTTGCAGTAGTCCTGCTGTCCTGTTTTGAAATTGCATGTGATTGTTCATTATTGACACCTTTGCTCGTGTGACCTGTATGGTTAACCTCTGAAGGGTTTGGTGCAATTGATGCTTGAAGTAGCTCATTCAAAATACCAGCAATGCATCACCAAGCATACTTTGCAGTCAGTGCAGTTGCGACTGAAGCTATTTCTTGCTTACCACATATGTCTTCGGTTGAATATTCCCTCTTACACACTATGGGCACTTCAGCTTTCATATTTTATTTTAGTGTCACTTCAATTATAGGTCTTTTTTGTGTAGGAGCACCCTTCTTGCTAAACCGATCTGAACATATCTGCAGTGCAGACAAATAGAATGGGTTTTTGGTATCTCAACATATTCTGCTCTTTAGTGTTGTCCCTGCTTCTATGTTTGTAAGCACATTCGGTGATGCTTTTTTGTAAGGCACAGTATTGCAATTTTTTTTCTTTTTCTGGCCATCATCTGGCGTGATGTTACACATTAAAGCATCATGACCCTTAACAATAAGACCTAATGTAAGAGCTGGCAAGTTAAGCACTTGCAAAATTTCACTTGGCTAGAAATCGATGTATTTCTTTAACTGATATTTGAATTTTTTTACTGACACGCCATTCTTTCTTGTGTTTTGTTTCTTTTACTGATTGCAGCCATGGGCACAGGTTGGCACAAGTTGGCTACGTAAGCAGTGATTTTCAGTGTGTATTCTGAGGTTGCCCCCATGCCTACTTTCAATCTCAAAAACTGGATGATGCAGCACTTGTGTGACATTTACCTCTCAGGTGTTTTACAATGGCTACCACGGGGACTGTGCTGAGACCCTGGCCGTGGGTCACTCTGTGGATGACAGGGGCAAGGCCCTTGTACTCACAGCTCGGGAGTGCCTCGAGAGAGCCATCGGTGTGTGTGGCCCTGGTCAGAAGCTCAGCCAGATTGGCCGAGTCATCAGGTGACACCGGCGTTCCACTCATGCAATCTCTTGGCTGTCGCCGACTTCTTGTGCTGCGTGTTAACTGAAAATGAGGCTATGTGTAATTAGCTGTTGATATCTTTGCATGACAACTTTGCATGAGAAAAAAAAAAAGAAGGAATGCACGTAAGTGTTATGGTATTCATATTAAAACTGTACTAAAGTTTAAAGAAACACACCAAGAAGAGCAGAGCCTACAGGATAACTATGTGCCATTCTTCTCTCTATGTCTCACCATTTTGAGCGAGTTTTCAGTATGAATAGCTGCCATGGCTAATGCTCTACATTGTTGAGCTGTTGCATAGTCAGTCTTGTTTCTTTGCTGGCCTGGCCTGTTGCATGACAAAGTGAAATCGTCTGCAGCCAAGCACTGAACGTTTAATTTTATTTCATCAAATTGCACAGTTAAAGCAACATATAGCCAGCCAAAATTTAACAGAGTCTCAAATCCCTGAGATTTCACATGTGCAGGGCAGGCATTTCTGGCTTCTCCAGCTCCATAGCATTTGGCAACCATTCCAGTTTCCTTCGCAGCTGTAGCCAGATGAAGTGCATATTTCAAGGATTTTGAGAGCACTGCCATTGTCTGTATAAAAAACTCTTGGGCCTTACATTGACCAAGCTTGATATGTACAAAAAATCTGTCTTACTGGCACATGGCTGCAGTGGTACTGTTGCATGTGAGTGGTGGACCGCTAGAAGTCGAAGTTAGCATGAAGGCATTTTTGGCTTGTTGGTAACACACATCAAACAAAAACAGTGCAGGGACAGGACACAGGGACGAGAAAAGACACAAACGAGCTTTTCACACACGAGATGCAAGCTATTTTGGTCTGACTCGGCAAGTGCCATTAGACAAAGAACGCTTTTAAGACTGGCTTAGCACTGGTGATGGAGAGAATTTTGATAGAGTCCTTTTCACAATGAGAGGCTTTGAATGCTGTGGCACACTTATATATTTATCATATACCAAGCAGGAGAGGCAAACTAAAATACAAATACAGTAAACACTCGTTACAAGAGACGTGGTTACAAGAGACACTTGAAAATTGTTTGGTTGGGTTTCCTATGTTTGCCATGTTAGCAACATTGCATACAAGAGACACTCTATTGCTAAAGGCAACTTTTAAAAGTTCCTAGGGCAAATTCATCACTATTTAGAAGAGACACAGCCCAGATATGCTCATGCAATGCAGCTGGCTAGCACCAACTTGTAAGTGTGGCAGTTTAGATTCCCTTAGCTAAATTCTGTTCTATATCAGTGCCCTTTTTTTGTTACAATATGTCAGGAACTGAGCAGTCAAAATGCCCCTTTTTTTCAGTCAAATAGGAATGTGATGCTAGTGACTTAAACAACGGGGACATTTTGACTTCCCAGTCAAAAAAAGGCACTCCATCTCGGTTCCTGACGTATTGCAACAAAAGAAAGGACACTGATATGAAAAAGAATTTAGCTAAGGGAATCTAAACTGCTGCACATACAAGTTCGCAAGATTTTTGGTTACAAGAGACTGTGGTTACAAAGAGACATCTTTTTCAGGTTCCTTGAGTGTCTCTTGTAACAAGGTCTTACAGTAATTTGATGTAATAGGTTTCCTGCTTCACGGTTCTTTATCCGTCAAAGGCCTTTCATTCCACATTCAATACAAGACTTCTTGCTTACATCACCTCTGTCCATTCGGTCTTGGAATCCGCTAACGTAGCTTGGTTTTCTCACACTAAAAGCAATGTCAAAACAATTGAAATGGTGCAAAGGAAAGCCATGCTCTTTATATTCAACTGCTGTGGCCACATGCATTCACCCACAGATGTTTTACGAACGGCAGGGTTTCACAAGCTGTCCAGCCATGCTAAACTACGTCGCATAAAGTTTTTGCATTTACTGCTTAATAATGCATTAGAGATGTCCCCTACAGATTTTGTTCATATTAACCATACAAGAAAAACACGTCACAAGCATGTGCTCACCCTTGAAGAATTTTTTTGTCACAGTAATACCTTTTTTAATTTCATTTTTCCACAAGTTGTCTGAGATTGGAATACCCTATATCCTTTAGTCGCAGCCCAGGCAACCAGATACACATTTATTAGGCTGGCTAAGAGCTTCGTACCTACGTTCTTCTAACCGTAACCTTGATAATAATCTTCTAATGAAGTGTTTCAGTGTTTCTGTTATATACAAGTGTCATCCTCAGTGTATTACATGATTACTTTATTTATTGTTACACTGTGCTCTTCACCCTTATTTTGTTCTGTTTTACCTTGCTTATGTTTATTTTAGTTGGTGAAGATTCAAACCTTAGAAACTGAAATTTTACCTGTACAGTTTGCCCTCTCCTGTAATAATTCTGAAAGGGATTGACAGTATTTCAAAATAACAGTAATAATAATAATAACAGTGCACAGCACTGCGCTCAACATTCAGTGAACAAAATAATGAATAGGAACAGGCAAAATTATGAGTGTCACTGTGCGTGATATTGTGAGGCTAACCGTTGGTGTGGACAGTCCTGCTCTCTCACTTGCGTAGCTGATGGGCAGAGAGAGAGAGAGAACACTTTATGTAATGCAAAAAAGAAAAATAATCTAGAGCTCCCGTGGTTGGGTCCTCAGTCCGGGACTTCCGTGGCCATTGCTGCCCTGCCATAGCCTCCTTTATACTCTCTGTGCCTGTCAACGCGCCGCGCGAACAATAGAGCGGCGCCGTTGGGTAAAGTTGCGTGGCGCTGCCGCTCCTCTCGCTGAGGGCGCCACTGATGTATGGGCCAAGGCGCACGGGTACGAACATCGGCGCGGGGCGGGAGCGCTGTTATTCGCTAGCGTGATAACTGTTCCTAAGCATGAATCGTGCATATTCAGCATATTTACTTGTAAGGCCGACATCCACTAGGCATAACAAGTGATCATGATACTTGTTAGGCGGTAACACCAATGCTATATGGCATTTAATGTCAGGCAGTTTCAAAAAATTGCGCATGGCTCGAAAAACTGCATGGCTCCTCCACTAGCACCAATGGTAATCGAAAAATTACAGTGCTAGTCTAAGCTGCAATAAAACAAAATTTAAGAAGAAAAGCGCCATAATTTATTTGCACATTTCACAACCGCAATTGTGCTACAAGACTACCATGTAGAAGTGGTGTGATGAATAGTTGCCACAAGTAGGAAAAAATGTTCACGGTGACTGCTGTCACTGATAGCACTTCAGAAGCCAGCTTAATTTACAGTAAGAAGAACCTGTAAGGAGAACAATTTTGGTATCAGCTGTTACTTTCAATGATTAAGCGCGTCATACAAACATTTTTTTTTTTAACTTAAAAAACAAGAACATACGCGTTGCATCTTTCCGTTTCGATCACTCCAAAATATAATCGTCACAATAGGCAAAGCTTGAGTTTTTATTTTTTCACAGAATTGCGCAGTTAGCGAAACAAAAATTACTGCGCGGGAGCACATGTAACATACCACACAGACGAGCTAACCAGGGAGGAAGTTAGCATCGCTGTCCATAAAATACACGTGCACATTTAATATTATTATTACCTTACTGACGCGTAATAAACACACTTCTGGTGCTGTTATTATTTTTCATGGGCCTTAATGCAGTTGAGTAGGAGTTTTGCGGTTTCCGATGCTAGAGAGGAACAGCGATTTAGTTGACAAGGAAAACTAATATAGGCTTTGCACAATTTGGTTTAACTCACTTCAAAGTAGTCGTCTTCACAATAGGTAGATCTTGTGTTTCTATTTTATCACAAAATTTCGTAATTAGCTTATACTGCAAAAAAAAAAAAAAAAAAAAGAAGAAAAAAAAAAAAACAACCTTCGCAGGAGCACATCTAACACACTAGCTAGGCAGGGAACCAATTAGCATTGCAGTCCAGAAAGCACAGGTGCACATCTAACATTACTATTGCAGTATTAGTTACAAAGTGCTCATTCAGAACCCTGATTAACAACAAACCTCAAGCAATCAGACCATTTATTCTTTCTTTTGAATAGATATGCCAAGAATTAGACATAGGTACGGGATTCTCTTCCAAATATTGCCTGAAAACCCAGTCCACTGCCCCCCTGGTACCATTTCCCTGCTGTACACGACTTTACATTGACACAGTTCCGTAAGAAACAAACACCACATGAACACATAGTACAGGAGTTCTTGGCACTAAATGACAAATGCAGAGATTACACAGCGTTCTATACAGATGGGTCTAAAACAGTATCTCACGTTGGAAGTTCTGTGGTACAAGAAAAATGGGGAAAAATAGTACAATTACCGGATTTCTCATCAATTTTCACAGCTGAATGTCACGCTATTTCTTTGGCGGTAGAAAAAATATTAAGGACAGGTTTTGAAAATAGCATCATTTATACCGATTCTCTCAGCGTTATCACAGCATTAAATCATAGAAATGCTACAGAACCTTTAATCGGAAACATCATTCATAATATAATGGCCGCAGAATTACAGGGGCATACAATTAAACTCTGTTGGGTACCAAGCCACGTTGGAATCAGCGGCAATGAGAGCTGATGCATGTGCTGCAGCAGCCCGTCATACTAAAATACAGCCAGTCAACATACCACATAAAGATGTTCTAAGACTTGTAAAGAGAAAACTCAGAGTAAAATGGCAGAGCTCATGGAACAACGAAATAAATAATAAATTGCACCTTTTCAAGTCGATCATTCAAGAATGGAAATCGTGCAGTCACCAAAAACGCTTCATCGAAGTCATTTTATGTCGTCTTCGCATCGGACACACTCATCTGACACATAGCTTCATTCCAAAGAAAGAAGACAGAAAGATGCGGAGGTGAACTAACAATAAACCACGTCCTACTTTCGTGCACTGACCTAGATAATTTTTTGGACGTTTTTATACATAACAGATCCCTCTTTATCCCAGCCTGCTGTTCGGAGAAGACCCACTTGTCGAAGTTGAAAAATGTTATCCGTTTTTTAAAGGATGCAAAGCTCCTGAACAAACTCTAAGAAAAAAATAATAATAATATATATATATATATATATATATATATATATATATATATACCACTCCTTATGCACAAAATAAAAACAAACCTTGTTCCTGGCGCATGTTAGCGTGAGTTGCTTATGCGCCAAAAAACCCAATACAATGCAGTATTGATGCTTAATAAACACTGTGTTTGGTGCTTGCACTATTTTTTACAAGCCTCAAAGCAGCTGAACACTTCGCAGCTATCGCCGGAAGGACCAAGCAAAGCTGGCACTTGCCAGTTGGTGCAATGCTGTATTCCTGCAGCATCCGAAGGCAGATAAAAGCAGAAACATGACCTTACATACTGCAAAACAGTCCACGAAACAGCGAGAAAGCGGCAGCGCGTGGCTATCCGGACCGCTTTGCAACACAGCCCACCCGGCACTCGCCTGGCGAGGGTGACCTACGTCGCTGTCGCCATCTCTCGGCAGCCAGCGGCGTAACTTGTCAACGGAGGAGGAGCAGCGGCGACGGTCGCGGAGCGCGGAGTTGACAGGCACAGAGTGTATAAAGGAGGCTATGGCCCTGTTGGCCCGTTCAATCAGCCAAAGCTGGTCTTTCGACTCCGAACTGGACAGCGCAGCCTCCCACTGCTCCGGCGTGGCGTTGTGAATTATTGGCACTGCATCTATTTTCTGGCAGGCCCATGTGATATGATAAATTGTCGGTTTCTGTCCACACCAGGGACACGTGTCCCTGTATACGGTCGGGTGTATCTTGCTGTATAAAGACGGGCATGGATAAGAATTTGTTTGTAGCTGCCACCAAGACACTGACTGCTCCCTGTTTAACAACTTGTGGGGCGGAGGATACCGTCTTCTGGTCCCCCGGTAGTGCACCAAAATGTCTGCGTAGGTACGAGTCACTGCCTCGGGTCTCTTCGGCCTCTGACCTCCCTCGGTTTGCATAACCTCGAGCTATGAGATCGGCCTGGATGTTCCCGTAATGTCGCCGTGCCCTGGAGTCCAAAGTACGAATTGTTTTGTGTTGCCTATCCCACCGGCCTTCAAGATGGCGGCTGCCTTTTTGCCAATCCTGCCGTTGGCGAATCGGTCATTACTACCAGCGAACGCCCTCAGCGACCGCTAGAGCAATAGCGGCCTCCTCGGCGTCAGACATGGTGCAGTTCCATAACGAGGCGCTCATTTTCTCCTTTAGCGGGAAATCTACAACTGTCACCACCGCATCTCTTTCGTTAGAATACATCGCCGCGTCTACATAGATGGTGTTCTTGTTCTGATAGGTCTTGGCTAATGCTTCCACCTGGCCCTACGCCTACCCTGATGAACGACAGGATGCATGTTTTTGGGAATTGGCGCTACTACAAACGTAAACCGGATCGCATCCAATATGTCTATCGTCCGTTCGATCTCCAGCATGTGATCATGATAGCCTAGTCTTCGGAGGAGAGCTCGTCCTGCCGTAGTGCATTGTAGCCTCATCTTCTAAGAGACAAGCTGCGCTTCCCTGTGCTCTTCGTATGTGTTTGTTAAGCCAAGGGTCATTAAATTCGCATTTGCCGTTCTTATTGACAGCCCCAGCGCTGTCTTGTACGCCTTCTTGAGGATCAATTCCACTTGCTCTTTCTCCGTCTGGCTCAGGTGTTGATAGGGAAGACTGTACGTGGCTCTGCTTACCACAAGTGCCCGCACTAACTTGAGCGTGTCTTCCTCCTTCATCCCCTTTCTTCTGTAGGTCACTCGCCTAATCATTCTCGTTATCTGGGCTGAAGATCCAGATAGCAATCTGATCGTGTGGTTTCACCTCTGATTGGATTGAATCCACATTCCCAACACTCTCAGCACGTGCACTTCTGGTATGCGAGCCCCGGCTAGCATAACGGTGAGGTTAACTTTACTGTCGTATCGGGGCCTATATACTCTGAGAATTTCAGATTTTTCGGGCAAACACGAAAGTCCCCTAGCCCTTGCGTAGCTGTCGACACAGTCCGCGGCTGCTTGTGTAACCTGTTGCGTAACCCAGGTCTGTGTCCAGGTTTCTGGTGAGCAAAATAATGGCAGAGAGTGCAATATTTGCTGCAATGTTAGAAGGGGGTTACAGTGAGTGTACTGACCCAAGGGGGTAGAACATCACTCATTGGACACCCCATGCCGCTTCTCTACAGAAAAATTTGCTGTCTCATTTGTGGATGCTGGGTGAGGCTGATGCCAACAATTCTTGCACCTTTCCCCTCCCCTTCCTTCTTGTAATGGTAAGCTTGACTGAGGCATGATGGTTACCAGGCCATTTTTCTCGCTACAACTGCCCTCTTCTCACAGTGTGACTTGGCTACTACTGTGTGTTTTCTTTGACTAAGCATGTGGAACCATGTATGGACAAAGTTGAGGTCTTAGCATGTAAACATTAGCTTCCTTCCTGCAGTAAAAGCAAGGAATTGCTTTGTAATAATAATAATAATAATAATAATAATAATAATAATAATACTACTACTTCTCTGAAAAATAAATGAACTGAATTGAATTGAATTCATTGTTGTGGTGAGATGGCTCCCGCATGGCAATGGAAAGAGGAAGGAGCATGTTGAGCAAGCAAAGCAGAGGACGCATGGAAGTGAATTTGTGTCTCCTGTCAGTCTCTGGATAGATCCTTGCACTAAAAAATTTGTCACACAAAAATGCTTTTGTAGACACATAGCAGGTGGTAGGGAAGACGGCTGCACACTCACTGGAGGTGGTGTCTCGGTAAAAAGTTTCCCTTGAATAATGCAATCAGGGCACTTTTGTTTGTGCACTATGCGTGGGGTGTATTTCATTGTTTGAGATTTTCGTCCACTCAAGTTCTCCTAGTTTGATGCTCGACTCAGTCAAAGGCAATTGTGACACAGTCTTTTCTTTTTTTTTCTTTTAAGCATTGTTGCATCCCAGGCTGGTTTCACAGTTGTGCCCGCATTCTGTGGCCATGGAATTGGCACCTACTTTCACGGACCCCCTGACATCTACCATTTTGGTACGTATGCTACCTTTGCCTGGGCTGTTTTGGTTATGTGGCTAGCATCTATAGCCATTATTAAAGGAATATGGAGAAGCAAGGAAGGTATGGGTGGAGTCACCTTTGGCTTGCCTCTATATCATAGCCATCAAGAAATTAACTTGACCCTTAGGAGTCTGTCACAAATTTCTGCCTTTACGGTCAACAGAGGCACGGGATCCCTTTCACGGTTGCCCGTCGTCCCTCTATGAGGTTTGAGAACACAGTTAAAAGCTATGCCGGTCAACCCGTGAATTACATGTGTCGGTGTGTGACTGAGGAATAAGCCCAAGAAAGTCACTTTTTGTTTACAACAATGGGATATTTATAGCTAGTAGTACTAATTACACTGCATAATAATAACAAAACAAAAACAAAACGCCATGACACAATAGGGATAAAAGACGACTCGGTAAATGACAAGAGGGAAAGCCAATAATGAACAAAGCGCTGCAATGAAAGAAGACTATAAAGATAACAAAGCAAGTATTCCAGATATAATAAGTAGGAGCAAAAGTTACACAGAAAACACAGCAAAAAAAATAAGCCAAGTCAAGGTTTAAGCAAAGGCGAAAACAATATTCAATTAACTGACAGTCTGTGGCAAAAAGGAATTCTCACGGCTTTCTAGTTCGATGAGGCGTTGTAGTTGCAGATACCCCTCCTGATACCATCACCATCACATGGGTTCCTGGGCATGAGGACATCCTCAGAAATGAGGGCGTTCATGCGTTTGCCCGAGAACTAACCTTCCGGGCGCCGGTAGATGTCCTCCCCAAACCTTCATTATACATCACCATCGAACCTCTTGACTACACTACAATTGTTCACTACTATCGTCGTTGCCGTGCCACGTTCCCGCCACCACATCACACGCTTTCTCACTTCGACAGCACGTACTGGCGACAACTCCAAACGCATTCGTTTCCATCTCCTCAATTTGCCCACATATTTCACCCCACTGACTTCCCACCATACTGCACCACATGCAACGCCACCCCGCCCACCCTCTATCATTACTTATGGGAATGCCCACATCCCATCCGTGTTCTTCCTGTCAAACACTCCACCCCCTCCTCCTGGGAAGCTGCCCTTCTAGCCACGCAACCTGCAGATCAGTTACGGCTGGTCGAGCGGGCTAAGCTAGAAGGAACAGCCAGAGGGCTCCTGGACTAAGAGGTCCTCCTGGGAGTGTTTACTTTTTTTTTTTTTAAATAAAGTTTTTTCCTCCTCCTCCTCCTTGCAGAGTTGAACAGTAACGGCAGCCGCACAAGAGGAGAAACGATGAGTTGATCAAGGGCTCTGTAAAAAACAATACGCTTTCACAGAGCGGCCGCGAGAGAGGCCCGGAAGACAGAATTTTCTCAGAGCGCACTACCGTGGGCGTGCTGCTGTCTGCCTTTTTATACTCTCAGCTGTTTGCGCTGCAGCCGCGTCAAATATTACGCGCTTGCATGGTCGCTGCCCTGAAGTGTCATTTCGAAGCATGCTCGGAGGAGCGGGGAGATCACGCAAGTTTCGTTCTATATACGAGGCAGGAGATCCCGTAAGTTCCGCTCTGTATATGAGGTAGCTTGTGACAGAGAGATTAGGCATGTCTTACTCAGCAATGAAGGTATGCCAGTCCAGGCATATCTTTCAAGGTTATATCCAGTCCTTTCTTTTTGCTGGACATCAAAACCTTTCCTAACACAGGCCTTTTGCAGATTCTGTTTTCTGAAGAGGGACCTCAAATTCGGTCTGTAATCTTCACTGCAATGGCCAGCTATGGCAACGTTCTCATTGCTTGCAGTTCATAGAACTGACCCTTGCAAGGTCAGTTCCATGAAATTTAATTATTGCCAGATATGTTTGCATGGTAGTCAACCCAGCAGGCCACTATAGAGAAGAAAGTGCAGCACGGACACTGCTTTGAGCGCTGTCATATGGTCATTGAACAACCTGTAGAATTTGAAGCACCACAGTGTTACTGTGAAATAATAATAATAATAATAATAATAATAATAATAATTGGTTCACAACAAACGAAAGACGCAGTATCTGCCACCTTTGTATCTGTGGACACCTGAACCGTGCCATAAGGGAAGGGAGGAAGTTGGGAGTGAAAGTGGAAAGAGAGAAATAAGTGTCCTTGGGGCGGGGGGTGGAGGACTAGAGAATAATTTCGACCACCTGGGGATTTTTAACATGCGCTGACAGCGTTCGGTTGGGGATCGAAGGGATGTTACTGTGCAACAGTAGATGATTTTGCAGCATACAAATTCTCACTTAGTTTTTCACTGCAGCGACCGCAAAATTGCTAAAACTTCTTGACTGCGAATGTTTAAGGTTCTACAGTCTGCTGGTTGCACAGCAAATAGTACAACAAATTGCTGTACAATTTGCGGGGCAGGTTGGTGTTTGTTATCAGTTGGTACTTATTCATTATAAATGGGGGGGGGGGGGGCAGAATAGAATGCTGATTTCAAACATGCATTTCGATTTCATATATTTCATCTTGAGGAAAAGATACCGTAAAATAACTATCCTAATTAGGTCTTTTTTTACGAGCCGTAATGGTAATTTCTCATTAAAAAAGACGTCTTTTAGAAACGTGCATGCATTTCAAAAGGTCTATTGTGCCTCCTGAAGCTTTCTTTTCTTTCTTAATACTAGCAATTAGACATTTTAGCTAATTAATACCATATACTTTTTTCCAACTTTGGTATTTAGTTATGATCAAGAAAATGACAATATATGAATTTCCTTAGCTTTAGCATGTACGGTGGACATTTTGAAATGTGTGCATGGTTCTAAAAGAGGTCATTTTAAGGAGGAATTACTGTAATAGCCCGTATGAAATAGACATATTATTTTGCCATATATTTGATGTCAGCATTCTATTCTGCACTTTCATGCTAAGTTTCAACAAGATATTCTGAATATTAAAGAAAAAATTTTTAGGATCCTTATCTACCATTCAGTGCTGCTCGGGCCCCTGGGCTATGTGACTAAAAAGATTCACGAATTTTTTTAGGTGCGATAGGAACTCTCGTAGGGGAGGCTGCGTCCTTCTCGCTATCAGAAAAGAATTTATTGCTGTTCCAGTCACTGTTACTTCATTTCTCGAGTGCGTTTTAGTCTCAGTGCGGTGCGGAGCAACTAACATTATATTCGGTGTTTTTTATCGTCCCCCCGATCTAGTGACTGGCTTTTCGCAAGAATTTTCTCGAATTCTGAGTGAGATATGTACACGTTTTCCCAACAGTAAGTTGATCATCTTCGGCGACTTTAACTTTCCAAGCATTAACTGGAACTCATTGGCCGTCCCTCCCAGTAACACTGAAGCTCATGCTTTTCTCCACTCCTGTCTTGATTTTTCGTTAACACAGCTCGTTCATTTGCCTACGCGATCCTCAACTAGTTCTGCTAACATTTTGGACCTTGTGTTGTCAACCGATACCGGTATCTGCTCCAACTTAAATCACCTGGATGGGCTTTCTGACCAAGCCATTATAACTGGCAATCTTTCTTGCTCTTTCAACGAAAAGAACATAAAAACTAAACAAATCCGATGCTACAATAAAGGAGACTATGTGTCTATTAATAACAAACTGCATCTTTTTTCCCTGGAGTTCCTGGATGATTTGTTATCTCGCTCTGTTGAAGAAAATTGGACACTTTTCAAAGATACCCTCAGTGACCTTATCAATAACTTCATCCCAATAGTTACAATAAAAGAGGATAAATGTGCACCTTGGTTCAACCAACGGCTTCGTCGACTAAGTAATAAAAAGAAGTGCCTTTACAGGCAAGCAAATAAGAACCATCTTTCGAGTGTGTGGAAAAAATACAAGGAATGCGACAAGCTTTACCAAACGTGTCTCAAGTCAACCATGCACTGCTTTTCATTAAGGACTTATCATCTATGTTATCAAATAACCCTCGCCGTTTCTGGAAAGTGATAAACCCAAATAGCAATCCCGATATAATTCTTACTGATAATGATGGGATTCCAGTTCAGCTATTTAACGACGCATTCTCTTCCGTTTTCACTAATGAAGACACCTCGTCAGCGCCCAGCTTAAATAATTTTCCTAACATATCAATGTCCGAAATATTAGTCAGTCAAACTGGTATATTATGCCTACTTAATAATCTTAAGATTTCTACCAGTTCTGACCAACATGGCTTCAATCATAAAATACTCAAAAGCACATCGCACTCCATTTGTTCAATAATAACTGCTCTGTTCTCTCAATCATTATCATCTGGTCTCATACCTCATGACTGCCGGGTTGCCAAAGTAATACCGATCTTCAAAACCGGTGATCGTTCTTCTCCACTTAATTATTGCCCTATCTCACTAACGAATACTTTCTACAAACTTCTTGAACATGTCATTCACAGTCAAATTTTTATGTACCTGGAAAATAATAGCATAATTTTCAAACACCAGCACGGTTTTCGCAAGGGCTTCTCTTGTGACACACAACTCGCCGGATTCGTTCATTAATTGCATTCTTGATGCTGGTGGTCAAATTGATGCCGTTTTTCTCGATTTTTCAAAAGCTTTCGACCGTGTTCCTCATCATAGGCTTATACTCAAACTAACTCAGTTGAATATTCACCCTACTGTTGTTACTTAAATTGTGGACTTCCTCAGCGCTAGACTTCAGTTCACCTCCATTAATAACTACAACTCCACTCACTCTAAAGTCACTTCTGGGGTACCACAGGGGAGCGTCCTTGGCCCACTCCTTTTTTTAATATATAATAATGACCTACCCAACTCTGTGTCTTCTCGAATTAGGCTCTTTGCCGATGACCTGCGTAATATACCGAAATATTTCTTCTATCACTGACCAACAATGTTTGCAAACTGACCTTGATGCAGTAACTGCATGGTGCACAGCTTGGCTTATGCCACTTAATACTTCCAAAACTAAGTTTTTGTCTTTCACTCGCAGCGCTCGCATTCCCACAACTTATTTTCTAAATAACAACTCTGTCGAACTTGCTACTACCTACAAGTACCTTGGAGTTCATCTGCAATCTGACTTAACATGGCACAACCACATTAATATAACTTTAGCATCCGCCAACCGCTCACTCGGCCTTCTAAAGCACAACCTCAGACAGGCTCCCCCCCACCTGAAGAAACTAGCGTTCCTCTCGCTCATTCGTCCGAAGATTGAATATGCATCAGCCATCTGGGATCCTGAACAAGCCTATCTCATAGCCAACATTGAGTCCTTGCAGAACCGTGCTGCGCGTTTTATTTATTCTGACTACCCACATACTACCAGTGTCACTGACCTAAAAAATCGCGCTGAATTAGAAGACTTGTCTTTCCACCGCAAACTATCACGGCTAGCACTTTTCCATAAACTGTATCACCATACATCACTCCAGCACGATTTTTTCCTATCACCATCAGCCTTCTTTCTACGGCTCGACCATCCGCACAAAGTTAAGCGCATTGCGTGTCGTTCATCTGCATTTGCAAAGTCATTCATACCACGCACTATCATAGAGTGGAACAATCTACCAACACACATAGCCATTGAATCCAACGACTCCATATTTCACGATCTCATCCGCAGCGACATTGACATTTGAAATGTACTCTTTTTGGCAATATGTACACACTGTAGTACGTTCATTTCTGTTATGCCGTATTGTTTTATAAAAACCTATACTTCGTATTCTATTGCTTTCTATAACCTGTTTTTTTATTCTCTAGTGCTTAATTATTTTCCCATGTTATATTTAGCCTGTTTATTGTTCATTTGCTGTTTATAATGTTCCTGTTACATGTTTTTTTTTTTTACACGGACCTGCCCCCTATGTAATACCCTCGAAAGCTTTAGGGGTATGTTGAATAAATAAATAAATAAATTATAAAGCAAATTTCACAGCTATCAACACAGAACTTGAAATATTTTTCTATAATACATTTCTACTGTTCAACCACAGCCGCTGTGTTGAAGTAAACTGGCACTCTTTAGAGAAAAGGTGTCATCTCTGGTTGGCCACTTTGTTCCTGTTATCAAAATTACTAAAGATAAATCCAATCCGTGGTTTACCAGGAGGCTTAAGCAACTGCAAAATAAGAAAAAGCGGTTATATCAGACTGCTAAGCGTGCGTGCACCAGTTCTGCTTGGAAGAAATACAGTGACACACTAAAAACATATTGCTTCGCCTTATCCTCCGCGAAAGATAAGTACTTTTCACACGACCTTCCTTCGCTTATAAAAACTAATTCCAAAAAGTTTTGGAAACAGATATGCCCAGATCGGGGTGGTGGTTCTATATCTCTACAATGTAACAACATTCCAGTTTCAGATATTGGATGCCCAGCAATATTCAACACATACGTTTCATCTGTATTTTCTTCCGAAGATAGCTATAACCTACCGGAGGTACCCGATCTTAATTGCCACTACATGACACCCATTGAAATAACTGAGGAAGGTATCATCTCTCTCATAAATAACCTTAAGGTGTCTCCTTCAGCTGGTGTTGATGGCATTAATTCTAAAATCTTAAAGAATATCATTTCAGTCTCTAGTAAAATTTTATTTCATATTTTTCAGCAATCTTTAACTAGTGGATTGCTGCCCGTGGATTGAAAGATAGCTAAAATAATACTGATTTGTAAAGCAGGAAACAAATCTTCAGCTGAAAATTATCGTCCAATATCTCTCACATGCATCTGTTGTAAAATGCTTGAACACATAATTTCATCTCATGTTTTCAGTCATCTTGAGCAGAACAACTTTTTCTATGTTGATCAACATGAATTTAGGAAGGGTCATTCCTGCGAAACACAGTTATTCGAACAATTGACTTGCATTTCACGAACGAAAAACTTCAAACTGATTGTATATTCCTTGACTTCGCCAAAGCTTTTGACCGGGTAGCTCACTGCCGCTTGATTTCTAAATTATCATCACTCCTTCTAGACTCGTTAACTTTAACATGGCTTCGTAACTTCCTCTCGCATCAGCAACAGTTCGTATTTGTTAACATCATCATCATCATCATCAGCCTGATTATACCCACTGCAGGGCGAAGGCCTCTCCCATATTTCTCCACTTAACCCGGTTCTGTGCTAGCTGCATCCATTTGACCCCTGCGAACTTCTTTATCTCATCCGCCCACCTAACTTTCTGCCGCCCCCTGCTCCGCTTTCCTTCCCTTGGAATCCAGTTTGTTACCCTCAGCGACCATCGGTTATCCTCTCTTCGCACTACATATCCTGCCCATGTCCATTTCTTCTTCTTAATTTCCACTAGAACGTCGGTAATTTGACTTATTTCTCTGACCCACTCTGCACGCTTTCTATCTCTTAATGTTACCCCTACCATTTTTCGTTCCATAGACCTCTGGGTTGTCCTCAACTTAAGTAGAACTCTCTTGGTTAGCCTCCACGTTTCAGCCCCATAGGTGAGTACAGGCAAGATGCAACTGTTATATACTTTCCTCTTTAGCGATACCGGTAAGCTGCTAGTCATAATCTTCGAGTGCTTGCCAAATGCGCTCCATCCCAATCTTATTCTTCTTGTTATTTCCTTTTCATGGTCCGGATCTGCGGTTACTACCTGTCCTAAGTAGACATATTCGCCTATTACTTCCAGTATTTCGCTACCTAATGTAAACTGCTGTTCCTTCTCGAGGCTGTTGAACATTACCTTAGTCGTCTGCATATTGATTTTCAAGCCTACCTTTTTACTTTTCCTGTCTAGGTCATCACTCATTATTTGCAGTTCATCCCCCGAGTTGCTTTGCAAGGCAATGTCATCAGCAAATCGCAAATCGCGAGGATGGCAACATTACTCTAAAGGCAAGGAACAATAATTTCAGAGATATTACTGAGTGCGCGGTAGACGTAGGCGGTAGGATAGTTAGAGAGGATACCGGAAAGCTGTCTAAGGAGACGAAAGATTTGATTAAGAAACGCCAGAGTATGAAAGCTTCCAACCCAACAGACCAGATCGAATTGGCCGAGATATCAAACCTAATCAATAAGCGCAAGGTGGCCGATATAAGGAAGTATAACATGGAGAAAATTGAGCATGCTGTAAAGAACGGGGGAAGCCTTAAAGTGGTAAAGAAGAAATTGGGCATAGGCAAAAACCAGATGTATGCGATAAGGGACAAGGCGGGCAACGTCATCACTAATATGGACAAGATAGTCAAAGTAGCCGAGGAGTTCTATACAGATCTCTACAGTAGCCAAAGTAGTCAGGACCGTAATGAGATTGGCGGTAGGGAAAAACAGTCAGACGTTCCACTAGTGACGAAAGACGAGGTCAAGAAAGCACTAGAAACTATGAAAAGGGGGAAATCAGCTGGAGAGGATCAGATAACTACAGATTTGCTGAAGGACGGGGGGGATATCGTGCTAGAAAAACTGGCCGCCTTGTATACGCAGTGCCTGGTGTCATCGACGGTACCGGAAGCATGGAAGAATGCAAACATTATCCTCATTCACAAGAAAGGGGACTCTAAGGACCTAAAAATTACAGACCAATCAGCTTACTGTCTGTTACATATAAGGTATCTACTAAGGTAATCGCTAATAGAATCAGGACAACCTTAGACTGCAATCAAGCAAAGGATCAAACAGGGTTTCGGAAACGGTACTCTACTATCGATCATATCCATACCATCAATCAGGTGATAGAAAATAGAAAAATGCTCGGAATATAACCAGCCCTTATACATAGCATTCATTGATTACGAAAAAGCATTTGACTCTGTTGAAACCTCGGCGGTGATGCAGGCATTGCGAAATCAGGGGGTAGACGAGCCGTACATGAAAGTGCTGAAAGATATATATAGTGGCTGCACAGCAACCATAGTTCTGCATAAAGAAAGTAACAAAATTGCCATAAAGAAAGGTGTTAGGCAAGGAGACACAATCTCCCCAGTACTATTCACAGCTTGTTTAGAGGAAGTATTCAGAGACTTGGAATGGGAGCAGTTAGGGATAAGGGTAGATGGAGAATACCTCAGTAATTTGTTAACAATCTGTGCTCTAATCTTTCCCCTGTTATCTCCGGTGTGCCGCAAGGTAGCGTGCTCGGACCCTTATTATTTCTTATTTATATAAATGATTTACATAATAATATATCCTCTTGTATGTGAATTTTTGCGGATGATTGCATTATCTACCGCCCTATTAAACGTTCTAATGACCACCTGGCACTCCAATCAGATCTTCTTATTAAGGAATGGTGCAACTCCTGGTTAATGACCCTTTATGTATCGAAGTGCAAAATGTCATTTAGCCACAAACGAAACAATTCCAGCTTTCCATACCGCATTCAATATGATTTACTGACTGACCTATACCATTACAAATACCTCGGTGTTAACCTTTCCTCTGATCTTTCATGTACCTTCCATATTACATCCATATGTGTTGTTGCCTCAAAGTCATTAGGGTACCTACGACGTAATTTCAGAAATTCTCCTGCTAATATTCGTAAACTAGCTTACCTTACTATTGTTCATCCACAACTTGAATTTGCTTCATCCATTTGGTCTCCCTATCTTAACAACATGATCATGCAATAGAATCCATCCAAAATAGGGCAGCACGATTCATATCTCTAAACTATAACTACCATTCAAGTGTCACTGTGATTAAAAGTAACCTTTCTTTAGAATTCTTAGGTACACGCCGCGACATCGCTCTCCTAACACTATTTCACAAGTACGTGTACCCCAATAGATCAAGTTCGCTTCACTTCGATGTTCCATCCTGCACGTCCAAAAGATTGCACAATCACTTCAGTTTCACAAGAATATATAGTGACACATTAGCCTTCAACTCATCAGCACTTCCACGAGCCATCAGATTATGGAATAACCTGCCTGACATTATCGCTTCTCTTCCTAATCTAGAGGCGTTTCATCGCCAACTCATTACATTATATCACTGAAGCCTTCACTTAGCCTTATTTGTCTTATATATACATTTTTATTAAATGTGTTGTAGCTGTTAAATGCCTTTGATGGGTTTTATTTACTTGTGTTTGCCTATGTACTCTTTCCGTTTATTTTTTTCCCCCTTACCATTTTTTTTTCTTTATGCGCTATACCGGGCACTGTGTGCCGCTTGCTTTTTATTGTGCTTAATCTGTGTGTGTACCGTAGTGCTTAAATCTGTGTCGCGTATTTCTTTTTCTTAGCAATATATTTATTTCCGTGTCGTTTCATGGGCTCTTCTGTACTATTTTGTTTGTTCATATATTAATTACCATGCTTTGTATTTATGCCTCTTTCCTTACATTTTATATATATATTGTTATGGCGCATGCCGAGGAGCGCTGCGCCAGAAAAAGAAGAGGCGCGGGACGAGCGCGCGGCGCCAGCGCGAGGGTTAGAGAACAAAAGAAGAGCGCCGGGGCAAGTGGTGTTTGCCTGGTGTCCTCCATTCTTCTGTGTCTATCTCTAGGCGGGCACAGCGTCCCACAACATTTTGGTGGCAGCGGTGGGATCATGCCGCTCACCCGCTCCCAAAGTCAAGGACCCGACGTGCCAGACGACAGGGCTCTGCCACCAGGCGATGGCGCCGACGACGCAGCGGCTGGCGCAGCTAGACCTAGACGCTCGGAGGGGCTCAGTCCTTCGCAGCAGCTGGATGGCGGTATTGAGCGCCTCCTGGATATAGTTACTCAGCGGATGGATGCGTGATAGGCCCGTTTGTCTGCCCAGGCTGTGGAGATGGAAGCTCTCCGGCGCGACTTCCGTCCGTCGTCTTGTGCCAGCCGAGCCGAACACAGGTCATGAGTCTTTAGGCGTCACCGCCATCGCTGCCTCCAGCCCAGCCGTCGCTGGGCCTGCTGTCGTAGCCGCCAATAACGTGCTCGGCTTGGGTACATCATTGGACGTAGTGGAATTACCCACGTTTGATGGCACTATCTCGTGGGATGCTTACCGCATCCAGCTGGAAGGTATTGCGATGGCGAAAGGCTGGGACGAGCAAATGAAGGCATGGATGCTCGTCTTCAAACTGAGAGGCCGTGCAACTTAGCTGCTGCAGAGCGTGCCACCCGACCAGCTGGGCTCTTACACCGTCCTGGTGGGCCTCCTGTCTGACCACTACAGTGCTTCAGGTCAACCCCGTGCGCAGTATCATCGCCTGCGAGCCCGCCGTCAAGAGCCCGGGAAGACATACCAGGACCTCGCCGCCGCCATTGAGCGCCTGGTTCTGCAGTCGCTGCCGGGGGCACCTCAGAACGTCGTGGCCCTGGTCGGCACCGAGGCGTTTGTCGATGCCATCCGACTCCCTGAGGTGCAGCGCTTGGTCCGTTTTGGGTGTCCTGAGTCCGTCCGCGCCGCCATGGCGCTCGCCATCGAGGCGGAATTGAGTTTGTTGGCCACGCGGGGGTCGCCACCGTCTGCCGCGCACCGTCTCGGTGCAGACTCCTCGATTGGCAGTACCTACAGTGGCCTCTAACCGACGCGGGCGTGACGACACCCGCACGACCTGCTTCCGCTGCGGCCTGAGGGGGCACTACGCGAGGGACTGTGCTAGCCTTCCGATGTCTGAAAACGATTTGGCGGAACTCAAGGGGCACCGTTCCGCCGAATAAAGTACGTTCCCACACTCCTTCGTTCTCCTTGTCCCCTCCTTTCATCGGCTTCGATAACAACTGAAGCTCCCTACGTACTCGTCGACGTCGCTCTGCTTGACCGGCACGTAGAGGCACAGTCGACACCGGAGCGGCTGTCAATGTGCTGAACAAATCGTTTATTGTTAACGAGCCCCACCGGCTTCTTCCAGCCGCCAAAAACTGGCTCTTAGCTTTTAACGGCGCCCCGGTGGAGTAAGTCGGACGTGTCATCGTCAATCTGACAGTGCTCGGAAAGACCCTCTCCACCGAGTTTGTTGTAGCAGACAACCCTATTTGGCCAGGGGTCCTCGGGTGCGGGTGGTGCCAGCAAGCCGGAGTCGTCCTTAATTTTATCACAACAGAACCACGGGCGAGCCGTATTCTGCGTGGGCCGGGTTGGCTTAGCCGGATTTCCAGTCTCGGTGTCGCCCTGTGGCAGTCCCTGGTGTCGGCGACCAAGCGTGCCTCAGAATCTGTGCGTTACCTCGCAACGAAGTGGCCACGTCGAGTCAAGCCGATCGACGTCACTACCATGACTGTAGCGTCCGCCGTGACTCTGCCATCGGGTGCGCCAATGTGGATGTATGCCAAGCTTGACAGTCGGATCACAGCGGATGTGCTTTTCGAACCCATCCGGTGTTCAGCTCCAGCCCGTGAGATGACTTCTCCTCGAAGCCTTCTGCCTGTGCTCAAAGGAGAGGCCCACATATTTATGCTTAACATCAGCTGCGCACCTCTCGTACTGACTCCTGGCACTCAATTGGGTACAGCCTCAATCCTGAACTCTGGATCACCGGTTGCGTCTCTGCAACCTGAAGCACCGCCTCAGCACCCTCCAGCGCCGGCGGTCCTACCATGGGAAACATCTAACTTTGGCCCCACCCTCACCGACGCAGAGCTTGCCTTTCTCAAGGCCTTGCTGCTCGAACATCGCAGTTGCTTTGCTCTAAGTGCCGGTGAACTCGGGTGCACTTCCTGGGCCCACCGGATCAACACCGAAAACTGCGGGCCCATTCATCACCAACCTCGCCGTGTAGTGCCAGTCGAACGGAGAGTCATCCAGCAGCACATATGCGACATGCTTGACCAGGGAATCATTGCCCCGTCTTGTAGCCCTTGGTCCTCCCCTGTAGTCCTTGTGCGCAAGAAGGATGGAACACTCCGCTTCTGCATTGATTATCGCAAGTTAAATGCTATTACTCACCTCGACGTGTACCCTCTTCCCCGCCTCGACGATGCACTTGATCGCCTGAAGGGGGCTCGTTATTTTTCCACCCTAGATCTGCTCTCGGGCTACTGGCAGGTGCCTGTTCACCCCGATGATGTGGAAAAGACGGGTTTCGTGACTCCCGACAGCCTTTACCAGTTCAACCGTATGCCCTTCGGTCTCTCGAATGCTCCAGCTACCTTTCAGCACCTCATGGACCGCGTCTTAGGCAATATGAAGTGGACTATGGCGTTCGTCTACCTGGACGACGTAATTGTCTACGCGGCTACGTTTGAAGAACATCAAACGCGACTCAAACTCATCCTCGAAGCCCTCACCTCTGCTGGGCTTCGCTTAAAACCAAAGAAATGTTACTTCGGTTTTGCAGAAGTGACGTACTTGGGTCACGTTGTGAGCCGGCATGGCATCCGTCCTGACCCTGAAAAACTAAAAGCACTTACGGCTTACGAAGCTCCCACCACTGCCAAGGAGCTCAAAAGTTTCCTTGGATTTGCTTTGTATTTCTGTCGTTTCATTCCGGACTTTGCCAAGTGAAGCGCTCCGTTGACCGCCCTGCTGAAGAAGAATGCGTGGAGTTGGACGCCGGTCCAACAGCTCGTGTTCCTTGACGTCAAGCACGCCCTCCTCAAGCCTCCCACATTGGCCCACTACGACGAATCGGCCCCCATCGTCCTACACATGGATGCCTGCCAAGATGGGCTCGGCGCTGGCCTTCTGCAGGAAGACTAGTCTGGTGACCACAATCTTCTAGCTTATGCCAGCCGCCAGCTTTCCGACGTAGAGCGCCGCCGCCACTCTTCCGAACTCGAGTGCCTCGCCGTTGTCTGGGCTGTCGAGAAGTTCCGTCCTTACCTGTACGACCGTCATTTTACCATAGTCACGGACGATAGCGCTCTCACTTGGCTGCAGTCTGCTAAACGCTTAAATGCCAAGATTGCACGCTGATCCCTGCAACTTCAAGAGTACGATTTCACCGTAGTGCATTGGCGCGGTTCTGCCCATCAAGATGCCGATTTCCTTTCTCGCCACCCTTCTCCCGTGACGGCTTTGATGGATTTCAGGACTGCACAAACGCAAGATCCCGACATTGCGGCCATAGTCCAATCCCTTAGCACCGCCGCCGACGCAGGTCTCCGTAAACTGCGCCGGGTCTATCGAATTAAAGATAATCTCTTGTGTCATGTGAGGCGGCTCCGTGGTCAACCACCTGTGTGGTTGCCAGTGGTGCCAGCAACACTGCGGTCGCAAGTCTTGCGCGGCCTACACGACGCTACCACAGCTGGTCACCTTGGTCGCGGCAAGACCTATGCACGAGTATCGGAGCGCTTTTGGTCGCCTAATATGTCCAGAGACATCAAGAAACACGTTGCGTCCTGCTAGATGTGGCAATACCGGAAATCGTCAACACGAATAACCAAGCCACCCCTGCAGGCTTTTTCGCCGCCAAGTTTACCTTTCGAACTGGTTGGACTGGACCATTATGGCCCATTCCCAAAAACGCCCGCCGGAAACAGGTATATTCTGGTTGCGATCGACTACTTTTCCAACTGGGTCGAAGCACTGCCCTTTCCAGACACCTCTTCCGCTTATACCGTTTTGTTTGTGGAACAGCATCTCGTTCTTCGGCATGGTGTGCCCCGACACCTCATCACAGAACGTCGAAGCTGCTTTATGTCCCATGAATTTGAGCGAGCCCCCCGCTCCTTCAGCATTGCACATTCCACTACATTACATCTGTCAGTCATCCCCAGTGCAATAGCCTCGTGGAGCGTGTTAACCGCACCCTCACGGATATACTCGCCTCCTACGTGGCTCCGTCCCGCAGAAACTGGGATCGTTTTGTTTCTGCGGCAGCTTTTGCACTCAACACTGCGAGGCAAGAAACAATGCATGTCACGCCGTTCTCAGTCGTCTATGGCATAACACCCTCCATCCCTCTTGACGCGCAGTTGGGCCTTCCCCATCAGACTGCGTCACCAACTGACTCCGCCCAACGACTTCGTTACGCCTGCCTCTACGCTCAGCGCAACTTTCTCACGGCTCATGCGCGTGTGCAAGTGGCCAATGCGGCAGCACCACCACTTCCCTCCTTCCGGTCCGGTAACTTGGTCCTTGTTTGCCGCACCGTCTGCGCAACTGGCCGTGCCACGAAGCTCATGCCCCGATACCACTGCCCTTACCGTGTCGTTGAACGGCTCGGCCTCGTGACATACCGCCTCGAAGACCTCCCCGAGCATCGACCATGCGGTGTGCACCACATTTTTCCTGAGCATGTGTCAAACATGAAGCGATATGTCAACGGCGCCAGCATTGACTCCGACTTAGATACCACTACTGTCGTCGCCTGCTGCCTCATTGCCTTCCCCACGAAATGCCACCCCATAAGTGGAGCGCTTGCAGCAACTCACCGACACTTTCTTCCCCCCCCCCCCCCCCCCCGCCCCGGTGGAAAGATGTTACGGCGCGCGCCGAGGAGCGCTGCGCCAGAAAAAGAAGAGACGCGGGACGAGCGCGAGACGAGCGCGCAGCGCCAGCGTGAAGGTTAGAGAACAAAAGAAGAGCGCCGGGGTAAGTGGTGTTTGCCTGGTGTTCTCCGTTCATCTGTGTCTATCTCTAGGCAGGCACAGCGTCCCACAACAATATATAGCACTGTATAGGTTTTTCCGTCCCCCTTACACAGTGCCTAATGGGCCTGTAAGGTATTTCAAGTAAATTATTCATGCTATATGGCCGCAAACTCTGGGTCACACGAGAAAGCCTTGGAACATATTTTACTGTGAGGTCTAGGAAGGGAAGGAAGGAGGACCTAGCCCCGCCGGGGTGGTGCAGTGGTTACAGCAGTCAATTACTGTGCCAAAGGATGCGGAATGGAATCCTGGCCTCAACGGTTGCTTTGCGAAAAACAAGGTGCCCTTGTCCTGTGCGGTGTTTGTGCACATTAAAGAACCCCAGGTGGTCAAAATTTCAGGAGTCCTCCACTACGGCGTCTCCCATTGCCCTAGTTGCTTTAGGGGGTTAAAACCCTTAAACTAAACTAAAGGAGGACCTGACAATAACATCTGTTCCACTTCTCATGTGACCTGGTATTCCTGGCTGCATAACATGAGTAATTAATGTGACTGGCCGGTGACCCTCTGTCACGAAATTGGCGCACATTTTTATCAAGCCGGCGCCGCATAGAAATTTCCACAAAGTTCAAGAAAAACCTCCTTCCTCGCACGAGAGAGCGTGTAGCTTTGTACGCGTCGCCGTCGCCCTGTTTCTCATCAACTTTCGATGACGTGACTCATCAGTCTGGAATATGCCAGAGGTCTCCAGAATTTTCTACAGGTCCTAGCCAATGACGACGCGCGGCTCGACGGGAGGAAAAGAGAGCGTTCTAACCAGCGAAGCTAAGTGTGTGTGCGCACTAGCCTTAGTGCATCTTAATAGACAGACGTGGCGCACCCTATTTATTGAGGTCGCGCTGCTTGTGTGGTCGGTCAGTCAGTCAGTGATTGCGGCATGTTCGCAAGGGCGACAACTGGACTCCCGGGGATCACCCACTGCTGGCAAGCCCACGGACCTGCGAGAGAGCGGCGCTCATCTTGCATGGCAGCCACATCGTGACTCTCGAGGCGTCGGACTGCAACAGTGCCCGGTGAACAATTTGGTGTTTGTTTATGTGACTCTCTCGTCTTTGATCTGTGTTGTAAAGCCTGTGTGTTATTGAATTCCTCTCTAGTTGTATGCTTAGCGTTCGTTTTTCTGTGAACCTCTCGTCTGTACATTTTAAGTGTTCTTGTGTGTTCCTCTGTATCTTCTCTTGCTGTGTATAAAGTTTGTTTTGTCTGTTACTTCTGACTCCGACCCTTACTCTGGCTTGAACCGGCGACAGCTGGGCACCAAACGGCCACCCCCTTCTGTCACTACAAGGTAGTTGAATTCCGGCTGAGCTTGCCACGCAGGTCGAGGGCGTCTCCTTTGCGACCGGAACAGCTACCCCCACTCACTCTAAGGGTGTCTGGGAGTGTGTGCACTGTTAAGGGCGCATTGTTAATAATACCTTCTAATTATCAACGGGTGACACCCTCACTGCACTGAACATGTTGAACTGTGCAAAGGGGGGAGACAGGGATGCAGGAAAATGCAGCAGGGTCTGATGCTGGCATCCCAAAGTGGGTTGGCCAGCTGTCTCTTTACAGAGTGAGAGGTAGAAAGAGGCAGTCTACTGTGTACTGTAGGCCTCTGGCTGCTTAGCAATTTGGTTTTGACACTGTCAAATTCCACGCCCTTTCTGTTACAAAAGTTTTGAGGAAGCTTTGTAATAGCACAAGTTTCTAATGAATCTGCATTTTCGAATTCTCTGAATCATGCCATTTTTGCATGCCATTTTTGCAGCTGTATTACATATCTGGCGCTTCGTTTTGTATATTGCTTCTTTCACACAGATAACGATGAAAAGGGAGAGATGGTGGAAGGCCTTGTGTTCACAATTGGTGAGTTCTTTTCACTGTACTAAGTATGAAAGCAGATTGTACGGCAAGAAGTCCTAAGCATGTCTTGTTACATATTTGAACTACACTGAAAAATACTGCCACGCATTACGCAGTGAATGATGGAAAAGAAATAAACGTGACTGGGTGGTGAAGTGAGGAGGCTGACGAAATGCGGGGGGACGTTGGTTCCCGACTAGAGAGGGGGCAAAGCAGCTAAGCAGCAGCTGTGACGAACGGGCAGCGGATCCTGGGCGACTTTCCTAGCCTACCTCCACCAAATATTGTTACGGATGGGATGCATTTATTCACAGCCGAACGCAGATGATGGAGGACGGACTTTAGGTAGAACAGGCAGCCAGGCCAACGTCCCTCGCACTTTGTCAGCCTCATCTTCTCACCACCCAGTTACTTTCAATTCTTTTCCATTAGTGGTTGCGTAGCATGTGACAGTGTCATTTTTTGGCCCTGCTATTCAATGCCGTAGCAGGAAGAGAGAGGCATATCTTGAACACCAGGCATAGTCTGTTTTGAGCACTGTTTACTGCTGGTTCAAGGGGTCCTATCATTCTTAGGCCTTGTTCAGGTTTCTTCATAGCTTGCTGTGTCCTTCTAATGCTTGGGGATGTAAGATAGACATCCCCATAGAAAATAGACAAGATAGAAGATAGAACAAGAGGAAGATGGCTACACAGTATGAAAGGGAACTGAACAAATGTTAAGGGGGAGCCTCATTTCGCGAGCCGAACCAACGTTTCGACAAGTGGACTTGCCCAGATGGAGACAAGTCCATTTGTCACAACATTGGCTCGGCTTGCAGACTGAGGCTTCCCTTCAACCCTTCTCATGATTGGTAACACGTCTACATTACTGGGCTTTCTTTCACTTAATCTCCGCTGAACGTCTGTAATTGTGAGCTGACTGAAGCAGTCGCTTGTTTGTGGACTGACAGGCACAAAAAATGATAAATGCCATGAGGCAAGTGTGACAGCTTCTCCTCTAGAGGCAGTGTTCTGTAAAGTGGCAAGGGCACTAAAGTTCGCTTTGCTTTAGGCAAAAGTTTCATTCATGACTGTTGACAGCAGAGCTGCTATCAAAAGTTTTGGTCAAAACTTTCTTACGTCAGGTGGTATGAGTACTGTAATGTGCACTCCCTCACTCATGATATTAGTATTGATGTGAGGAAAGTATTGGTTTTTCTTTGCCTTGTTATCTGCTTGATTTTTTTTTTATTGTTCGCAATTTGAGACCATTGAGCTTATGTATAGCTTGCTAGAACTGCTCAGTCCTTTAAAGTTATCCAAATGTTTAACGTGTTGCAAAAATCTTTGACCCGTCGGCCAGCTCTTGTACTCAGAGTGCTTGTTGACCTGCAGTGTCTGTAATGTGGGTGACCTTCTAACACACTAGTCCCTACCTGTGAAAACTATCGGAGGAGCCTGATACCAATAATGCAAACACGGGGGCCAGTTGGTTGATCATTCTGTGGAATACTGCGCTACTTTATCTGTTCTTTAAGTGAGAGCTAGGCTATTTTCATCTATCGTCCCCTCCTAAACCCATATTGGTAGTCAGTTGTTACATTATTTTTCTCGGGGAACCTATTAAATCTAGGAAAAATAACCTTTTCCAGTCATTTTGAAAAATTCGAGAGGATAGATATTGGCCGATAATTATTCACGACGTTCACATCACCTCCTTTGTGCACAACAGTAATTCTAGCCTTTTTCATCGCATTTGGGAAAATGGCTGATTCAAGCGCTAAATTAAAAATGAGGGCTAATACAGGTGCAATGCATTCTATTACAAATTTAATTGGTCTTGGTTGTATGTTATTAGTACCTAGTGCTTTAATATTTTTCATGTTAAAGAAAGTGTGTTAGACCTCATCCGTGTTAGTGGATTCAAGAAATAAACTCTGTGAAAGACTGTAGCTCAGAGTGTTCATGCTTGTGGGGCCTAAATTACTTGCTGGTGCAATGTTAGCATTGTGTTGGTTGAAGTGATCTGCAAGTGGCACACCACACAGCTCTTCGCCATCTTTAATTATTGTTTTTGGTAATGCGGTCTTCCTTCTTCGGCCAAAAATATCATTGACAATATTCCATACGGCAGGTGGGTTGTTAGCTATAGTTTCAGCGAAGAGATTTTTGTATTACGAACGTTTTGCCTGTTTGAAAGTCGCATTTAGTTTATTCCGCACAGTCTTAAATTTCTTGAGCTTTTTCTCTCATCGCGAATGAAGAAAAGCGTGATAAAAGCTGTTCTTTTCTTTGATACTCTTGACATGTTTTGAGGTCACCCAAGGTTTCTCAGCTTTCCTCAACCGTCTTGCTGTCTTAAAAGGGAAATGCTTATTATAAACAAGAAGAAAAGCTTCAAGAAATGCCGAGTAGGCTAGTAATTAACACGCAGGTGGTAGTACTCGAGTTGCACTTTGGGCAGGAATTGCTGTTGTCATTAAAAAACTCAGGCTAAATGAGATGTCCGGTAGAACAAAATGCAAATGGCAGTGTACTCTAGGATGGCATGTTACAGTTCATGAGCTGTCACTCTGAATTGAATGAGAGGGCGGAGCATCACGTGATTTGCCTGTTGATTGCAGCATTGCAACCATCGACAAGTTGTTGCACTAGCCATAATTTGGCACATTTACATGACGCCCAAGCACGGCTACATGGCGGCTAACGGAGCTATACCTAAAATCGCACGACAGCACTAATTATACCACAATCTAATCACAGCCCTGGCACACCTGACTATTTAACATTCAACACTGACTTAGTGTAACTGAATTTTTTCGTCAAAGCATTTCTCAAGCTGAATCCAGCATTGTGTTACCTTTTTTATTCGTTTTAAAGTGAAAAGTTTCACCATTGGGCGTAAGTTTACCGATTGGTCATTGAAGCATGTTTACTGTGACAGTTTCTAGTCAAGTTTGATGCCTTCGATGATTGTTGTGAGACAGAGCAAGTGTTCAGTTGAGTCAATTTACGCACACTTATTGGAAGTATTGTAATGGCTGTAATGGTGTCTCGTAATGGTGGATACAAACCTTCAGGAACTGTTCCAAGAGCTTTATCTTCACTCATGTTATCGGAATCAGCAGAATTCTGATCCTTCCTGCATCAACGTCAACTTGAAAGCGTTGGTTTTCTTCCATTGTGATAGACTGTAGTGGGCTGAAAGTGTTCATGGGTAAACCATGTTTTCTTTCAACCACTTGTCTGCTTAGCTATAAAGCAGGATACACAGGATCATGGCAGACATGCTATCGTTAAATTTTGACAATATGTGCATAATGCTCATGATTCCTCTGTGTGCAGAGCCAGTAATCACGGAGGGAAGCCCAGACATTGCCATCATGGAGGACGGCTGGACCACTGTCACCGTTGACAACAGCCGCACTGCACAGTTTGAACACACTGTGTACATCTGTAATGAAGGCGTTGAAATTTTGACTGTTCTCTGAGAAGACAAAATCTTAGCATGCATGTCTTGGGGAAACAGTTAGTGCTGGGCACTCATTTACAAGCCTCCCACGTTTGAACCACACAGCAGTTGTGTAATACTTTTTTCAGCACGGGGATGCAATGTTTTCATGGCCCATAAGAATGAAACCTGGGATTAGGTTTTGCACTGTACGCTGCTTGCCATGCTCACTGAAACCCTAGCCTCGAACCAAAAGTAAAATGAAAACAAATACGCTATGTACTTTGCACCTGGCCAACTAAGCTGAATCAGGTTCATTTTTCTTTTACTTGCTTTGACTCAAGTTAATTAATTCATTGCTTACAGGAGAGGAAATGCGCAGTATCTGTCACACCTTTTTTGTGGACACCTGAACCGTGTTGTAAGGGAAGGGAGGAAGGTGGGAACGAAAGTGGAAAGAAAGAAAGAAAGAGGAGCCGTAGTGGAGGGCTACATAGTAATTTTGACCACCTGAAGATCTTTAACTTGCACTGACATCACAGCACACGGACGCCAATTTGCTTCGCTTCCACTGAAACGCAGCTGCCGGCGGTTGGGTTGCAACTTGGGTACTTCGGTAGAGTAGCCGCCAGCCGGGCATCTTAACCACTGCACCACCTTGGCAAGGCGCTTCAATTCAAGCAAAAGGGAAGTTTTTGCGACACATGGTGCTCTAAACTTTATTGTGGGAGCCTCCAAACTATAACCTGAGGAAGCATTGTGCAGGTGACATGGCTTGTCGTCATCATTATAACATGTGCTGCTGTCACTTATGCAGCTTTATTGACATTGATGCCCCATGGGGTCATTCAGGTGAAATACATAACAACAGCATCAAGTGACACAGGGCATTTGATAGATTTCAAGTGCGGTATGTGATATAACAGCTGTGCTGAACATGAAAATGCGCTGCACACTGATCAATTATGCACACAGTTTGTAACCTGTCAGCAGGGCACCCTATGCAGAACGGGTAGTATTTCATCTAGTGCTTGGTACAGTATTTGAAGCGGCTATGGGGGATGCCATAGTGGAGTGCTCCGGGTTAATTTTTTTACTATCTTTGGTCTTGTAACGTCCACTGACATTGCACAGCATACGGGCTTTTCTGTGTTTTACCACGGCCGGTCTTGAGGGAGAGAGCGCTTCTCTTCTCTTACGGCCTCTTCAATGGGGTCTGTTTCCACCGCCCGCCGCGCCTTGGTGGGGTCGCCACCGCCACACTGCTGCTCCTCCGCTACAGCCGTTCACGCGCAAGGAAAACGCGCGCTCGTTTTTAGCTTCGCCCGCATCAGTTGCAACCGGCAGGCTCTGACATTTCACCCCTTATGGTTTATACAAAGTCCGTAATCAACATCGAACATTTATCGTCTACGAGGAATAAAATACAGTCAACAATCCGCTCACGCGCGCGCTCCTTCGTCAGTGCGGCCGTGCACGGTCGAATGAAGCTTCGGGTACACTTCATTTTTTACCCCAAATTTTTGTACAAAAATAAATTTACCAGGCTATGCAATGTGCCTTTGAATGTTTTAAGCAGGTGTAGCGTGACCTGGCGTGAGTGCATGGTGAACTGTTGGGTGGAGATTCTGCCAACCGCTACCGTTTTCGTTTAGATCAGAAGAGGCACCGGCAAAAATTCATGGCGTGAGTAAAGAACAAAAATTTACTCATATAGTAAAAATTTAACTTGTCTAGTGGAGTGGGCTGTTCTAGCTTCGTTCAAAACATATCAGTCGGTTAAAAGACCGAAGATGTATGTAGTCTCGCGACTACTTTTAATCAAGGAAATGGACATAAACAGTTAAGCAGAATCGAAAAGAGCGGCAAACAATAAAAAAAATGTCCTTCAAAGTTACACATTGCACTATATATTCATCAATTCATCAAAATGCGACCTGCGTCTAGAAAATTCCATCTCAAAATCTTCCTGCACGGCTTGTACACATAAGGAGTTGGCCTCTCGGTCTTCTCTGTCACTTTCCTGGTATAATTAATTAAGAAGAAGAATTCTGAGAAATTTTTCAAATATCAAAGAAGCGGACCTAATAACATAGCTGTTGTCAGTTCCTTTCGGGCAACTCGGTGTTGAATTCTGAAATGCTGATTGAATCAGGATCTTAAGTATTTCGAGAACATTTGTGTGTAATAGGTGCACGGCAGCTTTTTCGAAAAAAAAAAAAGAAGCTTGACCAATAGGGCAACAAGCTCTGGTTTCAGATAATGCAGTCCACTAGAACATTGCCCTCATAGAAGAGCGTACTACTTGGGGCTGCTTCTTTCGCTAGTTTCAAGAATAGCGCAAGCGTCACACCTGAAGTTGATTAACTAAACGATATATCCAGCGATGTAAGGTAAACCGGAATATGTGACAGTGGGAAAAGGTATGGTAGGAGATGCCATCACTTCCTTCAGTGCCTTGATTTTGCTCTCATATGAAATGTCCGTCTTGACAATGTAGTGATGTGCCGCTAGCTGTTACGGCCCTCGCATCTAGCATATGTCATTCCCTTCCGCGCATTAACCTTAATTTCCCGAAGAGAGCCTCAATGGGTCGCTATATAAGGCTCATTTGAGTCTTCAGTGAGAGTGTCCTTCTTTAACGCTTTAGAAGTTTCTTGCATACTTTCGATATAGCAGGTGAACTCATTAAGCCACTGCATCGAGTATCACCTTCATCATTTATTGGCCTCTTTTTACCACTTCGAGCACAAGTGGTGTCATGAATATCAAACCATTTTTGATTGTTTTCGTAATATGCTTAATATGTAAAAATTTCATTAAAACAATGTTTATTTGCAAAATTAAAATGTTTATAATACCACACATTGGCTAATATATGAATTGTAATAACATTTAAAACTCAACCCTACAACGTTTACTTTGACTGTTATACTAATACTTTATACCATGCAAGCATTTTGCAATTTACATTACATTTTTATGAAATTATTTTCATCTTCGGTGCTACATGAATGGTTTCGCATCTAGCGCTGAAAGACGGTTTTGCTGTTGCAGACGAGTTGCTGTCATGTTAGCCTTGATGAAGCTTGGATGTGATCACTGCTCATTCTGTTTTTTTTTTTTTGGGTTCCTGTTTTTGTATTCATAATCCACTTCAACCATGAACCAACTAGCCCAAAGCAAAGTACTTCTTGTACAGGCTTGGGAAAACTTCGGATTAAAATTTACAAAAGTAGCTACCATGCCGCAATGTATGCCATGCTTGTCGAGCGTTTGCTGAACGACAGTGTTTCTTATATCCGTTCACGTGTGTAGTACGTTGACGACATGCCGCTGCAGCATCTACCTTCTGTGTTCTTTCATTTCGGGGCTGCACTCACTACAAAACCCGCGAGCGACAGCGCAAAACCAGGCAAAAGCCACCCGCCGCCGCTGAAGCAAACGCGGAGCGAACAGTGAGCAGGTCGTGTCCCTTGCGGCGGCGGAGAGCGTAACTCAAGGAGAAACTTTCCCATTGTTCCCGCGGCGATTGAGAAGGCCCTAAGAAAGAGCGTGCGCTCTCCCTCGAGATCGGCCGTGGTTTTACCTTCACTAAAATGGGGCTGCATGACAGTTAATGATATCTCATGTAATCACGTGGAAGTGGTTGTTTTGATGTCTGTTATAAAAGCTGTGGCTTCGCAGAAACTTTACAGTAGCTCAAAAAACACTGAAATTCGTTTTTCTCTGTCACTTATAATCAGTGCAGCTTTGTGTTGCCACAGCCTTTTTGACAAAAGACAGCTGGTGTTTGAAGTATTAGATTCTGCACAGTAGTGATTTTTAAGTATTGGAGAGCCTTGCCTAGAAATGTTTTGTTACATAGCTGTCAATGTATAGTGACATGGTAGAATGCACATCACATGCTGAGCTATGCTGCTTGCTTATGTAAGAAGAGCCCCCCCATCTTTTTAGTATAATTAAGGCAGTGTTAAACTTGTGCAGTGTGTGATATCGTTAAGTCTTGTTGTGGTCAACTCTTGAGTTTTTGTATGCCTTTCATACCATTCCACAGGAGTCCACAAAGTATGGAAAGGCAAAGAAATGTGTGTGGTTAATTCAATGACTGTGTAGCGAATCTGCCTCACAGTTCTGTGCTTTGAATGCCAAGTGTTAAGAGCTGAGGTCTACATCATGCTTTGTTGCAAATATCACATTTGTGCCTTGTCGCGTGGATATTGCGTGACTAAAGCAGTGAAGCGAAATACCCATGTTGAGGGCTTTTTTTTTCTGTGAAGCTGTTGTTTTCACAAGAAATCGGCCCTGGTGAACTTTCGGATATCAGATGGCAGATGAGTGAAAGAGACACTAGGGACAAATCAAAGTTAGCTTGCTTCTATAAATCACCACTTTCTAATAACAACGAGATTACTCTAAAATATACAGCTCTTAGAGCAAGCAGTGTTTTACGGTCCGAGTTATTGTATTAGCTTTTACCCCAGTTTTACAGTTTCATTTCTCGACACTGTCCGCACCACAAATTCGGACCACCTGCTGTTTCAGTCGCTGGCCAACCTGTTGTAAGCATTTCGAAACAGGTGGCATGCACATACAGTGTAGCAGAGCCACTTTTGATGGCTGTGGGGGCACTGGTTGACTCGAAGTCTCTCCTATCAAATTTTCCCAAAACGTCTGTGCCCAATCATCACAGAGAAAAGCTCTCGAAGTAAAAAAAAAAAGAAAGAAATGAAATCTACTGCACACCTCCTGCTTTGAGTTTAGTGCATTGCCTGACATAACTTAAACACACTGTTTTTTACCAGTTAAAGAATACCGAAAAATGCAGTACAGGCATCATTGCCTGCTGCTGTTTCCACAAGCAAGGCAGTTTTTTTATTGGCAGCTCATTGAGGCTAGCCTATACTGCCATTAAACTTTAAATCATTGTCAAATTTTTGTCAGTCCTAATAACACAAGTTTAATGGCAAAAAAACGTCTCATTTTTCAAGTCCTGTTTCGTTGGCAATAAATGTGCCTTTTCTGCTGAACAGACACCCAACACAGCAAAGAAAAGAAATAAACCGAGACAGTTGATCTTTGGTACGGGGAAAAATTTGTACTGTTGTCCTCAATGTCTCTTTAAATACTATTAATTTATGCAAGTAACAGAGAGGGAACAAAGTGGAGCTTACCACATGTGCACCATTCTGCACAGCGCTTTTCCAGAACACTAGTTTTGTGATAACAAAGCTTGACTTGGCAGGAGGATGGAGAGGTTAAAAAAAGGCATACCATGTTAAGCATTGACAACAAAAAAAGCATGGCCTAGGGAGCTGAACTAAGTCATGCATGGCATGGATGAGGCAGCTACCTTGAGTGTATTGTTTACACTACATTGTACTGCAAAGCAGTTTAATGTGAACATGCTGTACAGCAAGAGAGGAAAACACGTCATGGGCATTGCATAATATGTGTTTCAGTCCTTTTTTTCCGTCTGTGTTTCCACTTGGCTGTCTTCACTGAGTGTTACCAACACTCTTATTGCACAGTTGACACTTCCATACTATGCTTGTGGCACATTTCCACCTTAAAGAGCTAATCAGTGTGAATTTCAACCAAGTGTGCTGTTCCGTTTTAAGGAGAATCCTTGTCAGCCCTTTGGTGTCATGCCGACCTTTCTGGTAAAATGAGCGAAGCTGAAAATGAGGTGCCATTGGCTACTCTTGCTTTTCTCCAGTCAGAGCAGGAATGAGGTCAAGTTTTCTTAAGTAATGGTTTTGCACAATGCTGAGATGAGACTGCCTATGAGTGAAGGTAATTTTGTCTTCCATTCAAGTTCTGTGTAACTGGAATTCTACCGTATTCTTGTTAAAAAGAGGGGTTCTCGTGCAGTCACAGTGACACTGTTGGGGCCCGACTATATCTGTACAGAGTGTTATTGCACGAATGTTTTACTAGCAGCAAATACTAGGAAGGTCCGAACAAAAACAGTTTTATTACTGCGAGGTGTTTGCTCATAGATGGGTTGCATACCTGTAACAGAAGTTTTACATAACAAAGTTGCAACCTCACTCAAGAGTAGTAAAGTATGCAGGCTCAATTTTTTACTGCTTGCGATTTAGAGCGAGCATTGTCAGTCCTGTAAAGTTCCTGCTTTCATTTCTGCTTTTTGGTATTATACGCTTGTTGTCGTGCTTACAATCACACAGCGCGGATACAAACACGGATAAGGGAGGAGGCATCACACAGCGCTGATCTCATGTAATATACGAACACGCTCAGTAAGTGGTTTTAAGCCTGTTATCATGTTTGTGCATTTTGTATAGTCTGATCCCAGCAAAGATCAACCACAGGTTTGAGCTGAGTGCTGTTCATTTGCAGTTGCGAATTTTTTGGTGATATGCGCAGGGGATAAAATGTATAGTGCTTGCCATTGTTATTTGTGGGCGCTGTAGCTTTAAGTTAGTTGATGGTGGTGGAATCTCCAGGCAATACTGTAGTTCCTTGTCAGTTCCTCGTTCTTACCTTTTATTTGGCGCCACTTGAACTGATCAATCGGAGGTGACTGATTGTAGTGCATAAGTGATGTCACAGTCATTTTTGTTTCTTTTGGTTGCGTCACACGGCCCTCTTAGTGGTGGTGTTGCAAGCGTTTATAAGTGCACATTCTTTGCAAAAACAATGTGCTGAATGTGATGATGTTCCAGTCAAGAGTTAATGTCATGGTCAAGGATTGCTGAGAAGTTTCACGTGTGACTATAGATAAGCATGTGGATTTATTTCTCCGCATCAACAGCTGTGGTAATTCCCCTTGAAAACAGGTGAAGAAAGTGAAACTGCATGTGAGAAGATGTAATTAGCCATAAGCAGACAAGTGTTTGGGTCTTAGCGTATATATCATAGATACTTTATAGCTTAATTGAGTGAAAACTTCGGAGTGTTCTTTTTGGGGTGCCTTGGATTGTTCTTTTTTTTTATCCTCTAACTGATTTATTGGCATGTTCTTAAACATGTCTCTTGTGAACTGAAATGAAACACCTGTGCCCCTTACCTGCTTTTCTATTTAATAGAGGAGTTGTGCCACCTTATCATGGCTGTAAGTGGCATAACTTAGAAATACAGGTTCCCTTTTCTCTTGATGTGTGTACGCTTTGAGGTAATATTTTGTTACTTTGGTATAGCCAGTTTTGATCTCATCTTTTTTTTGTGATGGATACCATCACAAGAAAGAAAGAGAGAGGAAAACACGTCATGGGCATTGCATAATATGTGTTTCAGTCCTTTTTTTCCATCTGTGTAATATATGTTGATAACTATTCCTTGCATTGTTCAGGCATAGCCTCACTAGGAAAGTCTGCATTTTTGCTTTTCTCTGAGAAATGGCACAATATCAGCAGATTTGTCGCATACACAATTTGTCACTTCAGGTTTCAGGGGTTAATTTTTCAGTAACTTTGATAGAAATTAGAGCCACCAATGCTATGTACGAGTTTTCTGTTGCATCACAAAGTGTTTAAAAGACTAACGTGCAGTATTTTAGCACTGTGTAGCTTCTCAACGGCATGCCCTTGTTGAACACTTACACTAGGGTCTTTTACACACCTCTACTCTACTTTACAAGTTGTCAATATGCCTATTGTCCTCTTGGCCATGTTTTTTCAATGCACCAGATAATAATTCTGTCTCAGCGATTATCTTCACTTAGAAGAAGACCTGCAAGGTTACTCACTAATTTTAATACTGGGCTAAACCATGGCTGTATAGAAAATTATGGGCTGTGACAGAAAGCTTTCCTAACATAACGTTTATTTGTCATCATTAAGCTGTGACTACATTTTAGGTGTTGCAAAATAGTATATGCCGTGGTATGGTTTCTTGCCTGTCTACTAGTGATGCACTAAAGCATGTTTCATGGCATTGCATAGACTGGCCACACTACTTTATGCTGTATAGTTTTACTGGTGGCAAAGGAGATCCAAACAGTTAACGGTTGTGTGCATAGAATGACAAGTTATTGAGTGTATGATTTTAATCAGATTCCTGTATAAACCAGTCATCAGTTTGTGGCATGTCATAGAGGCAAAGCAGATTTTCATTTGACACCATTCTCGCATACAATATTTTCGTGTCTACACCAAGGAAGACTAGTGAAGATTTTGTATATATGTAAAATAAACGTCCGCAAGTTGTGATACAGTTTGTAAGTGTTTGTTTGCTTTCGTACCTGGTTTGAAGTCTAAGGTCGAGGGGTGTTTTCTGTGACTGCACGAACGCAAGAAAGCTTCTATTTATGCTATAAGAAACCATAAAAAAAGATTAAAGTGGACCAGGGATGGTTCCACAATTTTTATCTCTCGTGTGACAGATGTTATCAAGTCCTGCATTCTCTGAGATATTTTAACCTTCAGCAAATTCCTATTATTTACTACTATAGATTCTTTTAATGGTTGAATTACATTAATGAATTAATTGTCATGCTCTAAGCGCAGTTGCAGCATTCCTCGTGTTCTCTTTTTCCATTTGGGGTGATTTTAATGAGGACATTAGCTGACTTAATTAAGCATCTGGCTGCATCTCGGCATTGAAGATACGTATACAAGGTGGGCGTGGTCAAGACATTCGGACGTCACCACTGGATTCGCGTTTCTTGCGCAAGCTGCATTTACGTGTAAGTATAATTGGCGATGAGGGGCCGGAGGCGAAATTGATGTCGTGTACATAATATTCTCCAGGCAGTTAAGTGTGTGCGGCATTTTCATAGTATCGTTTGTAGTATAGTAGTTCATAGTAGTTCATAGTATCGTAGTTGAGCACGGTTTAAAATGCTTTTAACTTGATTGAAAAATTATTGTTCCTAGCTCATATAGTATACCAAAGCTGGAGGCTGGATTCAAGGTTTGAATTCTGCAGTATTGATTCCCGTTTTGTTCACCTTCAACTGAAGGCACAACTGCGACGTTTTGTATACAACGCATGCGAGATGATGCTCCGAAACATGGGGGGGTATTAAGGAAGCGAAATAATGGGCTTTGCATCAGATCGTACGCGGCCCAGCGAAATGTACTGCTGGCGTAATTTGGTTGGTGGGCAAGGAGGCCCCGATTATTATTTTCTATAAAATTACATGCTAACCTGAAAACCCTCCGTAACTGCCTTGTCGGAAGCGCGCTTCAGGCGTAACTCGGCACCCAACGCGGCACTACGGTACGGTCGCGCGTCCCCGGTTGTGAAATCGAAACAGAAAACGGCGCCGCCACTCCATAAGTTCGCTGGGTACGAGGCTACCGCTGCCTTGACCGGTCACGCCAACTGGCGTCTTCTGTTGGCACGAAACATGGAAATTTTGTGAGTGGGAGTGGGCTGGCACGGTGGTCGCAAGTGTTTTCGACCGCTAAACGAATCCGAGCAAGACGAAACAGCGGTTTCCACTCGTGTGAAAAGCTGCCGCAAAATCGGCGCGTGCCGTCCGAATGTCCGGAGGCGTCAAGAAGCCAGCGCGTCGTCGTCTTCGGTGAGTTAATCGCGCCTTGCATATTCATCGCATGCGGCAGCACGCACGCGCGCGCGCTGTCGTCGGCTGGGCCACGCGAAGTGCACATCGGCCGAAGTTCGCGCGTGGTTACAAACAGAGCTCGCGCGGCGTCTACTTGTCGCCGGTGGCAGTCGCGGTGCCAGGTAGCTCGTAATGGCTACGGCAGCGGTTCGATTCTTCCCAGCCTGCGGCAAGGTTTTGCTTGCGCCAGAAACGGATGCCCGTTCGGCAACCCGGTCGCCTGCACAAGTGTCCCGAGTCGCATCACGCGGACCCATGCTGCGCGTGGACTCGAGAAGGGTGTGCCCGTTGCTCACACGCGCTTCAACAAAGCCACCTGCCGAAGATACGTGGTGTTCGGCGAGGTGGTTTCGAACCAAACATGTCTGTCGTGAGAACGTGTTCGTGGCTGCTCACTGGCCGGGTTCGCTCCGCGAACCGCTGCCTGCTGCTCTCCCCGATTTCCCATCGTGAACGTGCGGTGCTTCAAACGATCTTCTGCTGTAGTGTTCTCTTTGCGGGCAGACAAGGCACGACCGCGTTCCAGCACCTCGCGGCATGTTTCTAGCGCCGATTAGGCTCTATGCTTATGTGGACACTGGAGATAATGTAAAGCGAGACGCCGGTGCCGATAGCGGCCGAGGTGATATTACGCGTACTGCTACCGCCTTTGGGCCCGAGCCAAGCGCGGCGCTGTGGAAGAGCTCGCTCGCAAATTGTGCAACCCTTGGCGACGGCACGGAGGGCTGTATTCCCAGACTCGCGACCGTCACCGCCGAGGGAACATAGCGGTGGTGGTGCAGTCATTGCGAGATCATTGATAACACGCGCTACTTCGCGCTCGCGTTGCCGCACGGGCGTGATTGCGTGAGCGTCCCCTTCCGCGCCTCGTGAAAGAACGAACGGGTGTCGCGCCGGCGGGCATCGGAGTAACGAACGTGCAATCTCACGCGAAACCCTAGTAAGAAAAGCGCGCCTCTGACTCTTTTGCTTCTACGTCACATTAATGCCTGAGCGAGCGAGTGGATAACGAGTTTCTTGCACATGCCGTGTGAATACAGTTATAGAACCAACATTTTAACACGGCTAAGGCTGCATGAAGCGGTAGCTTTGGCCTTAAGGTTATATGTAAGGTTATAAGGTTGTGTGTAAGGTTATGTTTAAGTTTGGCTCATGATGCAGTAGTCGTCATCTGCGCCCCTTCGTGGCCGAGTTGGTCGAGTGATTCCTCGAAGCATTTTGATCACATGACCTTGCGCGTCTTGGAAATCGTAACATTGCTCGGAATTACACTAAAGGACGACAGAAATTGAATTCAAACGAAGATGTTCACTAAAGAAAATTGGCAGCCGAACCGCAACGTCATATGTCATTGTGCGCAATCAGCAAACGGCGGCGTATATGATCAGTCATGTTGCAGCATTCCTTCAAAGATCGCATATTTGCAGTCATAGGTGACTGCAAAATACTGGACAATTTTAATTGACAGGCGTATGAGTATACATATATGCGATATATGCGTCTGTATCCGTTTGAGAGTAATCTTTGCGTAGTTACTGGACAGCTTGAAGCGACCTTGTTCAAGCTGCCAACTGCAAAAGAAGCCATGTGCTTGTAATTGTATTAGGCCGTGCTCCTTCAAGTTTTAGTTTTGTTTCCCCGTGTTGTTCTAATTGTGTTGCAGACGAGTTTTCACTTGCTACCCCGTGTGCCGTTTGGTTCTTTTTGTAGTCCTGATGAGTTAAATCTGCTGGGGATTGTTAGTCGTGCGATTTGGCACTCAGATAGGCACGCACAATCATACTGTGCATTTGAAATGGAGTTGTATCAATATCCTTGGTGTCGTGGTCTACGCTTAAAGTACCCAAGCTGGAAAGCAGCAGTAGCACCTCGGTTCGTCGAAGAGCCATGTGATGAGTGATATTTCAGACGCGTCGAACGTACTGAAGTGATCCATCGCTGACACCTGCGTTCTTCGGTCGCTGTTGTCAAACCAGGCAGCATCGGTATAACTTCGTGTCGACGAACAGGTGCCCGTGACGTGTGCAGGCTGCTCTTTATGATTGCAGTGTGCCGTAGGGGTCAAGGACGCTCTGTTCGTGACATGTTGCAAACGCCACGCGAAGGTTTTGCAGCATGAAAGCTGGGCAGCCTACGATGCTGAACTACGCTATGAATCAGTTGTGCGTCTCACGTGCACAATGGTTTCTAGCAGCGGAAGATAAGACACGTCTTTGAGGGCACGGATGAAGAATTGTTCAATCAACTCAGAGACATCTACGTTGGAGATGGCGTCAACAAAAAACTGCCGACATATCGAGGACTAGACTACCCAGAACTAGACCGACCCATAACAGAATCCGAGGTCAGAACAGAGATAGCCAGCCTCAAAAGGAACGGCGCTCCTGGACCGGATGGTATAACCAGCAAATTAATCAGGAACTTAGACGACGACTCCATTGTCAGCCTGACCAAGTACACGTAGGAAATATGGGAGAAGGGGGAGCTCCCCATACAATGGAAATCGGCAGACGTCATCTTTATACCCAAGTAAGGAAAACTACGCAAGTTAGAAAATCTAAGACCCGTTTTCATCACCTCGTGTCTGGGGAAATTGATGGAGAAAGTGGTCCAGACAAGACTTGTCAACTATATGGATGCAGAAGGATTATGGCACCATGAAATGGTTGGCTTCTGAAGGCTCCTTGGTACGCAAGACTCCATGCTGAGACTCAAACACGTCATCATGGACAAGAGAAAAACCAAAGACACGAAGGTCATTCTAGGCCTGGACTTAAATAAGGCCTTCGATAATGCAAGGCATGACGCAATCCCCAATAACCTTGAAGAGCTAAACATTGGTGCAAGAACCTTCGCTTACGTAAGCAGCTTTCTCACAGAGAGAAGACTCCGGTTAAAATTCTTAGAGACATAATCCCCAATTATCAGGACAACATGCAGACAGGGGCACACCACAAGGTTCGGTGCTCTCCCCATTGCTCTTCAACATAACAATGATTAACCTCCCACCCCTGCTCAAAACAAACCAGGATCAAGTTTAGACGATATCAACATCTGGCTAACACAGACTCGGACGCAGAAATACAGGAGAAGCTCCAGCGCGCGGCTAGAACGGTCACAGAGTACGCGGAAAATATAGGCCTCAAGTATTCATCGCAAAAATCTGAGCTACTAATCTACACGAACAAATCGGAGAAGCCAAGCTTCGAAATCACAGTGGATCGTCAAAAAGTGCCCCAGGTTAATCAGATTAGGACCCTTGGACTCATCATCCAGGCAGATAGCAGAAACGGGTCCCTAATAGCCAAATCACATAACTACGCCGCACAAGTAACGGGTCTCATCAGAAGGGCATCTTTCTAAAACAGGGGACTAAAAAAAGAGCCCTATCAATGTATCATCTTATATGCTATCAAGTGCTTATATCATCAGTAGGGTAGGATATGCAGCACCCTATCGAGACCTGACAGTAAGGGAAAGGGGGCAAATATACGTTGTAGTAAGGAAGAGCATCAAAAACGTACTCAGCCTGCCCAGCGGCACCTCCACAACCAGATTGTTGGTAATGGGGGCACAGAAAACATGGGAGGAAATAATGGAAGACACAAGAATAGTGCAAATGGAGAGACTCAGTCAATCCGAGACGGGGAGACAAATTCTAGAATGGGTCGGGCTCCAGCGAGACAGAGGGGCGGACCCCAAGATCAGCCTGAGCCAAAACTGTAGAACTAACCTGTACATCCCACCCATGCCAAGAAACATGAGCCCCATTCACAACAAAATTTTACAAACATCAGCATATCCCCTCCCACGGTGGTGCAGGGGCGCTCGGCTGCTGTGCCCATGCATGCGGATCGGACCCGGCCTCGGCACCCGCTTTTCGATGGAGGCGAAAGCAAAAGCAAGGCGCCCGTGTGCTGTGCGATGCCAGTGCATGTAAAAGAACCCCAGTTGGTCAAAATTTCCAGAGCCCTCCATTACGGTGTCTCTCAGCCCGAGTCGCTTTGGGACGTTAAACCCCACAAACCGAGCCAAATATGTGCTGGTCAATTTGGAGGCTAGTTTCTGATATGGGTTCTAACCGATGACACATGTAAAGTGCCGTTCATTGTAAGTGTAGGTGTCCACGGTGAAGTGAGCCAGATACTGCACCTCCCTTCTTCCGAACACCATCTTGAACAGTGTTCCTTAGCCCAGCCGTGGTGGCGCAGTGGTTAAGCTGTCCGACTACTGTTCCGGAATACTTGTGTTCGAACCCGACCGCTGGCGGCTGTGTTTCGATGGAGGCTAAATGTAAGGCGCCCGTGTACTGTGCTCTAATTCTAGTTAAACACCCATATTTATCTAAATATACCAGCCCTTGACCATATATATTTAGTATCTACAATGAACCCTGGCCAGTACTCTGCCGTCGGTATGTGCTATTTTGACAGGTCATCATCATCATCAACTGGCACTAGCTGAGCCACCACCGCTGTCTCGCGCGGAAATAGAACAGCAAGAGTTAAGTGAAGAAAGAGAAAAAGACGCGCGTCACAACAGCCGTCGTAGATGTATACGCTACCGAAGCGGGGACGAGTGCAATCACGGCATTCAAAACAGATAAAGATACATCAGCGGCAGGCAAGGTGCTTCCATCGCAAAAAGCGAAGACCCCTAGGATCCCAGCCCCGGTGTGCCGGGAGCAGCCAGTAGCATGACTGGGTAGCTGGCAGGCCTGTGCAGTTTGAGGAGCGTGGTTGGTTGGTTGGTTGGTTCATAGGAAGGGAAAGGCGCAGTATCTGTCACACTTGCTCTGTGGACACCTGAACCGCGCCGTAAGGGAAGGGAGGAAGGTGGGAGTGAAAGTGGAAAGAGAGAAAGGGGAGCCGTAGTGGAGGGCTACGGAGTAATTTCGACCACCTGGGAATCTTTAACGTGCGCTGACATCGCACAGCACACGGACGCCACTTGCATGGCGCCATCTGGTTAATATAAGGGGCGAAAAGTTGACAATCTCAGTTTGCAGTCAGCGAGACGAGCGGCAAGGTGTTTCTGCCGAAGGCGAAAATTAACTTCGCTAATTATGGGTGGCTCGACCTATTGCTGCGTTTACCAATGTCATAACAGCTATAGAAACAATGCAGGCATTTATCGTTTTCCTTGGAGATCCTACGAAATGGAAAAGAGGGAGCGCTGGATTCAAACAGTGTTTCTGCATATTATTTTGCATCCTCGATAGCTAAGCCCTTTTCTGTACCAATAAAAAAAAAAAAAGAGTGGTTTGGACTTTTGTATGTTATTTCTTGCATTAACAACACAAAATCATCTCTGAAAGCAAAGTACTTTAAGTAAGAAAATAGAACCAAAATATTTCAAAAGGTCACGTGCCGTTGGATGGTGGTAATAGTGTATTAAAGAAAACGAACAAAAAACAAAAAGAAGGAAAATAATGTTGTCTGCCGCGGTAATTGCTGTCCAATATCTGAAGCACTCGAGCTGCGGCCGGCGATAAAAAAAAAAAAAAAATAAAGGGGGGGGGGGGAGGTCGGGGGGTAGGGAGAGCATAGCGAGGAGAAATACACGGCAGCGATAGCATGAAAGGGCAGGGGAAGCTTTGTAAATTATTTAAAAAACGGGAATGTCCTTGGACATTCATTTAATTAGTGCTTTCAGGAAGTAGCTAAAATGAATGAATGATATGAAGCCTTTATTTGAATGAAGGGATGGCTCTCGGCCGCTGTTCGGGTAATTAGGGAATCAGGAGGTATGGGAAGTGTAGCTTCTTGCTTCTTCACGGTTCTTCAAGCTGTTTCTCGTTGCCTGCCGATAATAAAAATCCTCTAACTTTGGTACATACTCAGCAAGAAATGCTACGCTTCTTCGAGGACAATGCACAAAGCAAAGCAGTGTCAATCCTCAGGACATAGGTCATTATCATTACTTGCGTGTAGTAAGAATGCGTTTTACGCAACTTTAACCCGTCGTTTGCCGGCTCCATAATAAAGTTATACATACATACATACATACATACATACATACATACATACATACATACATACATACATACATACATACATACATATATACATACATACATACATACATACATACATACATACATACATACATACATACATACATACATACATACATACGTACATACATACATACATACGTACGTACGTACGTACGTACGCAACTGTAATGGACCATTCACATGTGGATGTGTAGATGATTTTTTGTCTGGGTCAATCATTTAAGAAGCCTCTTTGCGGCGCATTTACACTTCCGAGTCGTGTCGCAGGGTGGAAGAATGGGCCGAAACTAGTCATGCTGGAGAAGCAAGACAATCCTCTTCATCCTCAATTTTACTAATAAAGGGATGGCAGTCAACCATTTTGGACATCTCGCCCTGAATCGGAAACATTCAAGAGTTTACGTAGGAGGAACTTGCCTCTTTTCGCTTCTTCAAATAATGCTAGCGTGCCCTTGGGGAATGAGACCTTTTGCTTGGAAGAAAAGGTTTGTGAAGAAGCTGACACGGATTTCCACAAGTGGCCAGTTTTAGTCGCTATGCAGCACGTTTTCAATGTAATTTTACCTGTAAATTTACCTGAAAGCTGTAAATTTTTGCCTCAAGGCGAATGTCGTAGTCAACACTTTTCATTTGCGCGAAGCACTTGTCGCTGATATCAGACGGCCCCGCTGCGGCGATTGCTTCTTCTTGGCCGCCATATACATGATTGCTTTCAAGCGCTCTCTCTCTCTCTCTATATATATATATATATATATATATATACATACATACGTACATACATACGTACATACATACGTACATACATACGTACATACATACGTACATACATACATACATACATACATACATACATACATACATACATACATACATACATACATACATACATACATACATACATACATACATACATACATACATACATACATACATACATACATACATACATACATACATACATACATACATACATACATACATACATACATACATACATACATACATACATACATACATACATACATACATACATACATACATACATACATACATACATACATACATACATACATACATACATACATACATACATACATACATACATACATACATACATACATACATACATACATACATACATACATACATACATACATACATACATACATACATACATACATACATACATACATACATACATACATACATACATACATACATACATACATACATACAGGGTGTTCAACCCCGCCGGGGTGGCGCAGTGGTTACGGCGCTCGACTACTGTTCCCAGGGACGCGGGATCGAATCCCGGTCTCGGCGGCAGCTTTTCGGTGGAGGCGAAAAGCAAGGCGCCCGTGTGCTGTGCGATGTCAGTGCTCGTTAAAAAACCCCAGGTGGTCGAAATTTCCGGAGTCCTTCACTACGGCGTCTCTCACAGCCTAAGTCGCTTTGGGACGTTAAACCCCACAAACCAACCATACAGGGTGTTCAAAATTAGACCACCGATTATTAAAAAAAAAAAGCAAACTGCCGTACGCTCATGTCGTTTTTGTACATTGGTAATGCGGCCAGGCGGACACAAATTGGGGTATTAATCGTCCCCGTAAACTCAGTAACTAAAATTCAATAATTAACTTTTTATTGGCTTAAGTTAGCGTGCATATTTATATTGAGAACTTGGAGGCAAATGCTTTTTAGGGCTATTCCATTTTGTAGAATTTTATTAACGCACCTGTGTCCTGAGATGCGCGCGTCTAAAATTTCGTCCCAATTCGTCTAATTACGCATGCGATACGGCGGCTCTCGGCGTGAAGCACCTCCCACGTGTGGGCATTCCTTCCAGGTAGATGTTGAGTTTCAGGTCCTCACTGATTGGGGCGGTTAGGTTTTGTTTACCTCTCCACACTCGAAGCAGTTCCGATTTCTCGGTCGAGCATGCGAGTCCTCTTTCTCCCAGATATTTCTGTACATCACGCTAGAGGAGAATTAATTGATGCGCTACTCACGATAAATACCATGTCTGAAAGGGAAAAAAATCCCGGGCGTGGCGCAGTTCGTTAAGCGCTCTGCTGGGGATCCGAGGGATGGAGGTTCAATTCCCTGCGGAGACGACGTTTTTGTTTTTTCATGAAGAAATCGGGCCAGCGGTGTGACGTCATGCCAGATAGCGCCGCGAGCCCGCGGCGTACGCCAACTGCGGCGGTTGCTAGGCAACGGCTTTGGTCGTATACGCGCTGAATGGCGAGGAGGTGGTTGCTAGGCAGCAGCGCTAATAGCGGTGCAATATTAATTTGAAAACATCTTTATGTAGTCTTGTAGACCATGTTGGTAGGCCACCTAGTCGGGTAGTCCACTGGATATTGCTGCGGCGCTGGCCCTCCCCACCGGCCAATTCTGACCGCTGAGCAAAATAGCCTCCCACTGCTCTTCTGATGGGTTTGAATGGGATCTACTATGGGATTGAATTTGCATGCCCACACCAGTTTATATAACTTTCCACTGCGGTGAGTATAGTGTAGGGTACATAGCATGGCGTTGTCTATGTGTTTGTTTGTAGTCTCCTGAGGGTGTTTTCTTCTAACTTGTGAAGATATTTGTGTGGTGTTGGGTACACTTGCCTAGCTGTTCTGTATGGCGCGAGATGTCAGCATACGCTGCTGAAGCTATTAGGTCAGAGCACCGTCCATGGTCATCAGGGAGAAACGCCCGGCATAGAAGAGATGAACTTAGTAGGGTATACTGCTGGGCTAGTTGGTGGTGGTTATCAAACATTATGGTATCGCAGCGCTTTCAGACAAGGACAAAGGACTAGGGACACACACAACAACATCAGCGCAGTTGTGTGTGTCCCTAGTCCTTTGTCCTTGTCTGAAAGCGCTGCGATACCATAATAGAAGAGATATCGGGCATGTCTGTGGGCGGCTATCGCTGCATCGCGGCCAGTGAAGCTTTCGCTTCAAAAGGAAAATAAAATTTACGGTCCCGCAACCACCGTTGTCTCGTGCGGGCACAGAAATTAGAGAAGAAACACGGGGAGAGAAAGGCACGCGTCGCAGCTGCCGTCGTCTGCCGCAGAAGCGACGGCGGGTGCAATGACGGCAGGTACTAACGCCGGTGGCAAACGATCGATCCCCCATCGCAAAAGTCCAGGCCTATGATTCCCAGCGTCGTAGGGCCGGGAACAGCCACCCTCAGAGCTGACCCCGTGTACTGTGCGATGTCAGTGCTCGTTAAATTCCACAGCCTGCCACTGCGGGACCTCTCCGCTTTCATGTCCCACCTTCCTCACTTTCTTCAGAACCAGCACCTTATGATATGAAAGAAGCGACGCCTTTCTGCTGAGTTCGCGTGTCGGTGATATATAAGGCTAAGCCGAAGCGACGACCTCCTTCTACCTCAGAGTTTATTATTAGTACCTCAAATGTCCCTGGTGAGGGGCATTACATGAGGGATGGGCATAATGTTCATAAAGCCTCAAGTGAAGAATGGTTCAATGGCAGTCTTGTAGTGATGTGGGTCGGAGTGGTGCACAGCGTTGGCAGGCAGATTATTCCTGTCTCTGTACAGAGAAGGAACGAAGATGGGGAGTAGTCTGTGCTGGGCGATTGATGGCTTTTTGGTGACTGGTGCGGCTTGAATGTCTGAGCTGGTAAGATTTATGAAACATTTAGTGTGTGATAAAAATTGTTAATAATACACGTTCGAACATGCAACGTCTCTTTTTAAGATTGATGAGGTTCGAACGTGATTTAAGTGCAGTGACACTGGTGTTATAGGAGTAGTTCGAAAAAATTACAAGGGTTCAATGCTGCTGAACCAAATATTGAGCGAAAGCTGCGGGTGACCGAGCGTTCTTCTCTTCCCACATATAAAGCCCCGCTTTAACCAAGCCGTATGAATGTGCCTTAGTGGCCATAGGGGTAACGTGAATACCAAGGTCCTAGCAGGCTGATTCTGACATAACCGTCCCATTTGAAACGAAAAACCCAAGTTGGCAGCTCCTGCTAGCCCACATAGTATCACGTGGGATGTGACGTCACAGCGTACGTGGGTAATACGTGGCTACCGGCCGCGCCACTCTGAAGGCTCGAAACCTAGAGTAGTATTGCTTTCGCAATCAAAATAAACCTGGCAGCGCGATTCTGAATAGCTTGAAGGGTGTTAGCAAGATTAGATTGATGGGGGTCCCAGATTGAGCATGCGTATTCGATTTTAGGCCGGACGAATGTGAGATAAGTTAATTTTTCACTGATGCAAAGATGGGCCTATAGGTTTCGACGGAGGCAACCAAGAGTGCGATTCGCTTCATTATAGTAATGTTCATTATATGCTCAGACCAAGTTAGTGCTGTAGAAAGGGTGACACCAAGATGCTTGTAAGACTTAAAGCGTAATATTGGTGAGCCGCAATGTAGTAAGCAAATGTCTGATAGTTTTGCCGGCGCTGAAAAGATAGCAATGACATTTTATTAGTGTTTAGGCACATCGACCATTTTTCACACCAAATTTCAGGTCGTTTAATATTTTCTTGTAAAATGCTACAATCAGTACTGTTATGGATGGGGCGATAAATCACGCAGTCGTCTGCGAATAGGTGAACGTTAGAAGATATTACTAGGCAGGTAATTAGTGTAAATTAGAAAGAGCAACGGTTCGAGCACTGTACCTTGGAGGACTCCGGAGAGGAAGACGAGGAGCGTTCGTTAGCATGCGCATATTGTTTTCGGTTGCTAAGGAAATTAGATACCCATTCGGGTCTTTAAGTTGCGGTCTGTTACATATAGCACACCACGATCTTTAAATGCGGGTCATGCAGAGCGCACAACACCACCTCATACAGTTCTCTGGCGCAGTTTTTATGGTGACGTCACAAACCGCACTCTGTTCACGTGCCCCATTCTTGCCTGGTTGTGCGTTCCTGCACAAGGTGGCGTCAAAACAGTGGCGGACGCGTATGCACCTAGTGCGATGAGCCCGGCAGACAGCATCGCTGACAGTACCGCGCTCGAGGACGTCTTGTTTCTGCTTAGGTGTCCGCCGGAAATTGAGTTGTGTGAAAATTCGTGTAGGTTTCCTCGCGTGCGCCCCGCCGCGGTAGTTGCCCGACTACTGATTTGGAGTGCCCGATCCCGACCGCCAGATGGTCGGAAATACTCTTAGCCCTTCACTACGGCACATATTTCTCTTTCCGCTTTCCCTCCCACCTTCTTCCCGTCCTTAGGCGCGATTGAGGTGTCTACGACAGATACTGCGCCTTTAGACGCCCGTTCCAGTGTTCAAACCCGATCGCCGGCGGCTGCGTTGGCGGACGGCTGTTGCGGCGCGCGTCTGGTTGACTGGGCTAAGCGGTCGCTGCCAGGCACGGCCTGACATACACCCGCCGGGATAAGGAACCACCCCAGTCCTTCTAATGTACCTTGGTTCCCTCAGTAAATGTTTTTACCACCACCACCACCCATTCTTCGTCCTGCGGCGCGCCACCAGTTGTCCGGTAGCGCGATTCCCTCTGCATTCTTTGTGCTTCTGTAATGGCGCCCTCTCCTCTCCTGCTCTGAGTACCCTCGCTGTACAAGATCACATGGTGTGGGTAGGTGGTTAAAGTATGTCGTAGGTTCTAATCCCTGTCGCAGCTTCCAGCTTGACTTGCAGATGCATGCTAAATGCGAAGCTAAATGGTGACACCAACTGGATCCATATTCCAAGCTTGTGTCGTACCTCTCAGTCGCCCCACCTCTTGTGACGAATTTGTTATAATTGCCGGAATGCGCTTATTCTCGAGTACCATCCTTAATGGCGTCCTCTTTTTCTCTCTCTCCCTGTAATTTCATTTGTCCTGCTCACTTTAATGTACCATTCTCTCCGCTGGTGAGGATAATTATTTCCCTAATGGTATAGTTTGCTTCTCTGCATTGCATTTCGCCTATAGCTAATGGCTCCTTGGCGGGAAATCAGACGCAGATGAAATGCCGATGCGCCCCTGGAGTCCATTGTGAAACTATATGTCGACATCCGCCACGTCGGAAAACGCTCGAACTGTGCTTGCATTTCCTGTTTGGAAAACCGCCTGTCCCGCCCTTAGTTGGGCAAGGTGCGTTGCGGGGAAGCAAAGCTAGCAATTGGGACATTTTCCAAGAAGCGTATCAAGGCCTCCGGAGCTTTTCTTTTGTCATCTTACCGTCTTTTTGTGAATAATTATGCATTTTCTGGCCAGCGATATTGCCAAAGCATTTGCAATAGCGTTTGTAATTTGAGCTAAGATGCTACAACCGGTTTTGAACAATGCTGCTCTTACGAGTTCCGAAGAGATTAGACTACCGTAATCTGTATTGATTGCGTCATGTCGACGCTGAACGTTCTGTGCGAGCTTACCTCCCGCAAACGGCCGTTGCTTTGAAATCAGCAACTATACTACAGTGAGCACGGATCTCATCAAGCGCGCCCGCTGAATTGTTAATTTTAACCGATTTTGGCTTAATTGCGGCGTGCCTCGGGCTGCTGTTGCCAGTACAACTAGGACATTTGCGACGCTTAACTTCCAGCAACTGCAGTTGTGTTACCAGAGCGACGAAAATCGTACTGCGTGGCTGTCGCGGCGACACGTGCTTTGCGAGCAGGATTGGCACTTTTGTTATCGGCGGACCCCCGATGACGAGCTAGGCCGATAAATTATTGACGACTGCAGAGCTCGGCACCAACGGTGCCCACCTCCGGCGAAGGGGCTCTGCCGACGTTCTGCGACAGACCAACACCTGCTGTGTCCGGCCCAGTTTCACCCTAATGTGAGACCCGAATGTCCGCACTGTGATGAGAGTCGTTGCTCATTATCCCACATGGTGTGTAAATCTAGTCCCTACTTTCCTCCCACCCTCAATTGGGGGGCCTTCCTCCTCGTCGGTCGGGGCCCAAAAGTCTCGCGAGGCGGCTGGCACTTGCGGCGACCCGGACTGGGGCTGCTGACCAACTGAGGCCGGCGTTCGCCATCTTTGCCGGCTCGCGTCCTTATTTGACCGCAAGAAATGAAACATTTCACAAACAAGCGTTCGTAACCGCTGCACCAAGCTTTGTCGGCCGCTCCGGTAACACGCCGCTAGAGAGTGCGATAATGGAGTCCTGTTGTTCCACCACGCACTCAGCGAACCAAGTTTAGGCTGCAACAAGTTCGCGTGGTTGGTTTCATACTATCGATAACACTATTAAAATTACTATCGATAGGAGGCTATCGAAATTACTATCACCATGATAGTTCGATTGTGACTCAACTGACACTATCGATAGTTTTGCATCACTACTCTGTACCTGTGCCATCGCTCTGCCGGCATCGGAAAGCGATAACTAGCTCATTTTGACTACGAGGTCAACTCCCATCGTCCCGCTGTACTGGAGCACAACAGCGGGGCGCTCATCTTGAATGTGCGACCCATTTCACCTATTTACGCTTGTTCTCGGTCCAACACCAATACAATTGGAAATGAGCTTCACTGGCAAACCACTTCATAGCAAGCGTCTATTGCTCGACGCACGATGCAACGCGGAAGTCTGGCGACGTTGCAGACGTGTGCCACGACTCTTTTTTTTTTTTTGTCTTTTTCTTTCATCAGCGCGCAGTCTGTCCTCTCTCACAGTGCTAGTGTAAGAAATTTTTCTTCGGTTAGTTCGTTTACCAAGTAAGTACTCGGGAAAACATTGGCAGTGGCTTAGCTTGGTTAAGCCTGGTAATTGCGAAAACAATAGCTATGGCTACGCCTAGGTTCAGCTGGTGGCGTAGCTGGTTGTGGTGCTTGTGGTTATGCTTATGGTTATGCAGTGATTCACTCTGGCCACGGCATATGGTTCAACTATTGTTTATTGCGGAGTGGTACCTTGTTATTCTATGTATAACTAGTAGCGAGGCAAGGAGTGCCGTGGCTGCAACGATATGCTTGGTTGTGGGTGAGGTTAAGGCAGAATGTACAACTGCCGCTCCGGCACCAGCTGCAACGGCATTTTTACGCCAGCAGAAATGAAAGCATCCCTGGGGACTGCGTTGGTTCCACCTGCCGCTAGGCCACCTCCTATAGTATCCAACGTTGCACCCCCGGCGGTAGCTGCGGCTGCAGCCCCATAATTATTCTTAGCTTTAGGAGCATGTGGCACAACTGCAGCTCCACCCGGCCGTAGATCAACGTTGGGCTTAACTCTCGGTGTGTAAGGGCGTACCCGAACCGGCGCCCCAAACGTCGTTCTAAATGGTCTCACAACAGTCTCAGGGATGACGTCACTCCGGCTGTAGCACTCCCTCATGGAGGGAGCGGTAGTTAGGCCATAGTTAGGCCGCGGCTGGTAGCTACCGCCTCGCTAGCCGACGGCGCGAGTTGGGGCCCCTGTTTTTGCGGCAGGTGGGATGACGTCACTCCGGCTGTTGCGCCTCTCGTGGAAGGAGCGGGAGTTAGGCCGCGGTTGGTGGCTACCGCCTCGCGAGTTGACGGCGCGAGTTTGGGCCCCTGTTTTTGCGCAGCTGTGCTTGGCGGCGCACCAAAAGTCACGCTAAAGGTCAATGGTAGCTACCGCCTCGCTAGCCGACGGCGCGAGTTGGGGCCCCTGTTTTTGCGCAGCTGTGCTTGGCGGCGCGCCAAAGGTCACGCTAAAGGTCAATGGTAGCTACCGCCTCGCTATGCGAAGGGCTGAAAAGTGAAAGTAGTATTGCTTTCGCAATAAAAATGTTATCAGCAACAGTGAGAATGTTGCCGCGGTCAGAGAGAATTTAGCACAGCTAGATTACAACTGCTTCAAGACCGAGCTCATATTCGCCTGGATCGTCATAGATACCCTTGCTAGATAGAAGACGGGTGCTCATCAATCATAGCCTGACTCTCCTGCTCGGACCCAAAGCTTGCCATCACGGTGCGTGCATCCCAAGCCGAAACGCAGAGCCACGTTGACTTGACTCGGTGTCAGTCAATCGCTGCTCAACGTTCTCGGCGCAACGTTGCTGTGGCTCCCGAATGAATGTATTAATCAGATCCGTCTGATGACATCATTCTGAACCAGGGGGGCCAATTTTCGCCGACCTTCGATTGTCACCTTGTTTGCCAAGTGAACGCGGAGCTAGGCCTAACGGCTCCGGCTCCCCGCACGCTGGCGACGGAGCACGCTCGCTCCTGTGACAAACCTGGCCACCAAAATGCTTCACGGATACGATCCTACGACTCTCTCGTGGGCAAACATACAGCACGGTGTTAGAAGCACTGAAGCACAGAGTTTACTATCGTATTAAGTGAGCGTATACAAACTCGCCCAGCTTTCCATTCTACTACATTGAAATGTCACGTGGACCAAAAACTCGTGACGTCAACGAGTAGGCGCGTCGTCTGCTGTGCTTGCAGTGTGGCTCGTCATGCCCTCATGGCAATGCGGAAACATTTGGTCAACAGCGCCCGCAAACGTGACGTTTGCGTGGCGCTCATGGTGGCGCTCTTGTCAACACGAACTATTCGGAAACATGTTGTCAACAGCTGTCGTTAACTTGATCTACCACACTGCGGATACCAATTGTTGCTCGTAGCAGCGCCGATGTCACTTCGGTATACGCCCAAATTTCTACGCTATACGAGGCGCTGGGAAAAAATTAAATAGCGGAATTGACTATGAAGGACGGCGCGGTAATACTCGCAGGTTTATAGTTTGCATTGATCAAGGTTTCGTGCAACGTTTTGGGCGCGAATCTGGTGGTTGTGGAGAGAAAAGAATGAATATGGCCATCGAGTATCGTTCTGGCAAAAGTGAACTGAAATCGGCAACAATCGCCAAGAAGCGCCGCTGTGCGCCGAGTCGCAAGCAACTCTCATCAGCGCTATACTTGTGGAGAGCAAATTAGGCCGGCTGCCGAACACACGTCTTATCGAGCTTATTTTATTATGAGATGCGTTTCCTAATAGCGGCGTTGACCCGTTCCGAAGTGCCGTTCCCTGGCGCTCCCTCGGGAGACGTCGTTGCCGAAAGGTCCGCACTTATGCAGGCATGCTGCTGTTGCACGATTATAGCGGGAAGTCCTGACTTTTTTTTTTTTTTTTCTGGTACGAAGCCAAGGGGTGCTACACTGCTGCGCCGCCCGACAAAATCCGGTCTCGGCTACGGCGACGGACGACAACGCCGTCTGTCGACCATCGCCGCTCCGTCGGCGGCAGCCTTCGCAAGCTCTAGAGCACTATAGTTTCGGCTACAGCTAACGGCCACAGTGAGCCGTCGTCCTTGCGTTGGAACTGTAGAACGCTGTCATCGCTGATATACGCACGGGCGCAATTAAAGAGCAACAGCATGGTTGCTTTGGGTGCGCAATTCCGTCTCCTCAACGGTCCCGCAACTTTTCTTCTCACTGGTTGCTTCCGTGCGGGTTAAACGGCGAGTGTTACCGAGAGGTGTCTCTGAACGCTACCGAAAGGTAACATACACTCACTATAGTGCCTAGAATATACTGGCATATTCTAGGCACTATACACTCACTGAAGGCAGGGGATGGGACTGAGCCAGGTAGGTCACCGCCGCTTGCGGCGGGGGGGCTGGCGTGCCACCGAATTTTTATCTGTTGTAGGCCGTCATTGCACCCGCCACCGCTTCGGTGGTGGACGACGGCTGTTGTTGCGGCGCGCGTCTTTCTCTCCGTCTATCTTTTCTTTCTTCTCAATTTTCTCTTCCGTCTGCACGAGGCAGCGGAGGTGGCTCAGCTACAGAGCCAGTAGCAGGCCCGTGCATTTTCTTTTCCTTCTTCCTACAGCCACAACAACAATTATTACGGTGAAGCTAATTGAATAGTATTACCGTTGTCATGCCGTCACCTTGTGGTTGCGTTCACGGCTGGTTTTGCGGCTAATAAAAATGAAAAACATCACATAATGCAACCTAAAGGGGAACAACTACTGAAAAGATTTTGGTAGCTTATTTTAACATTGCGTTAAAAAAAATACGAAAAAGTTAAACTTGCAGGATCCGAAGAGAAAAATTAAACTTGAAGGATTCGAACAGCTCTTTTATTTGCCCAGTGGTCAGGTAAGTAGCACCAATCCATTGCGCTATTGGATTTTTTTTCTTTATTACCAATGTTTTTAAGCACACAGCATGCACTCTGAATACACAACAACAAAGCAAAACAAAAGGAATGCTAAAAGCACGCTCTGCCTAAAGCGCTAGATTTAAAAGGGCTTTACTGAAGCGCCATTGGAGCAACGAGTATTGCTGGCTTTAAATGCGGTCTTATTCATTTTTACAATATTTCCGCTATATTTCGCCAGGTGACGCTGCTCAGAGGAGCCGTGCCGCCGCAACGCAACGGCGGCGCGGCGGGCAGACATCGAGGCACCCTAGAGCCTTAGACCCTACCGTTGAGATAACGGACTGTCGCTGCTTGAGCTCAATAGTCAAAGCATCGCTCTTGCGTCATAAAACCCGCAGCAGTGGTAGAGGTTAATGAGGCGTGTCAATCAATAGAGGCTGACGTAATGTTGTTGATGTCAATAAGTTGATTAGGTAATTAATTAGAATAACTAGTTCACAGGAAAGGAAAGGCGCAGTATCCGCCACAGTTGTTCTGCGGACACCAGAACCGCGCCGTAAGGGAAGGAAGGTGGGAGTGAAAGCGGAAAGAGAGAAACGGGTGCCAAAGTGGATATGACGTGAAGGATGTAACGTCACGCTACCGGAAGTAGAGCCAAAAAAGGGCATAGGAAGGGATTGGCGCGCAATTTGAAATTACGAAAGACTAAAAAGGGTAAACAAGAAATGAATTAATGTGAGGTAGAGGATGTGACGTCACGCAACCGGAAGTAGAGCCGAAAAAGTCATAAGAAGGGATTGGCGCGCAATTTGAATACCAAAGACTAAAATGGGCAAACAAGAAGTGAATTAAGCTACTAAGCAACCAAAAGCAGCATCCGTGCTTTCGCATTACTCCAATGTAGATTCTGCAGTGCTATTTAATTTGTTTTTGTTTCACTGAATCTACGTCACAGTCAATGCGGTAGCGATGGGTCTATAATGCGAGAGCGAGCATTTTCACAAATTTTAAAATAGGGTGAAAACATTTTCTACGCCTTTCTTGTGTTTAATACTTGACTGGGATGGTCTCCACACGCAAACGAAGGGCATAACCCTAAACGCCCGACAGCGAAAGGTTTAATCTAGCGCGATTCGTAAGAATCCACCTTTAATCAATCGCAGCATCATCATCCGCCACAACACAATCCAATCAACCGCAACACACCCTACTACAGCTTAATACAGCGTAATCCACTCGTAATTCGCCAGAACATATCATAATCCACCTTGAATGGGCAAAGACACCAAATTACAAGGTTGTGCAACGGTTATTAAGAGGTCATTACAATGGGTTGAGGAGGTTTTCTAGCAGACTGCGGGGGATTAAGCGTTTGATGGAGTAGGAATAAGGCGGATTTTAGTGTTTGCTGTGGATTTCTTAGTTATGGTGAACTAGTTGATTAGTGGATTGACTAAATGTTGTGAATGCGTTGGCCTTCACAACACTCAAGTGGTTTTGAATTCCCTCTGTAATTTTCTCCTTCTCGTGCTTTGAGGGCGCGCTTTGTCACGTCACGCGTTTGCCTCTGGAATCCGTGGAAAGCCGCATCAATCAAGTGAAAGGTTTTCGCGTCACGGCAACAGACACGGATGTGCATACGCCGCTTCTTCGCAAGTCTGCTGTAGCTGTGCAACGACTGAGTTTGAGCTGAGGGGATGCACCAAGGTCGTCAAGGTCTTGCGTCGGCCTCTCTGTTCGTTGCATCCTTCCATTCGCAAATAGGTTGATTCGCTCATCACTTCAGACCGCGCTGTGCACTATATTTCTTCTTGATCCGTGTTCTTACTTGGTAAAGCTGACGCCTGTTATCGATGTTCTCACCGCTTGTATCCTGCTCGGTGTTTTGGTGCCTCTTCGACGTATGAAGGCACGATTCTCATCGTGCATTCGCCCTGTGATAGGACCGCACTTCTTGGAGACTGGAAAACATGTAGCGCTCTTTATTCAAGCTGTCTCTGTGCGCCACTCAAATGAGGTCATAGAAAAAATTGCGAATTAACGCAACGAGGGAATCGTGGATGAGTAGATGCTGCGCCGATTCAACACAGGTTTGAAGATTTCATTGCTTTCAGCATCGTGTATGCACCAATATGTGGGCAGAACATTCGCATACATGCAGCCGTGTCGTTACCAAATTTATAGCCAAATGATGCTGTCCTAACCACCGTTGTGGTGGGCGACTGCTTGACGAGGACCCCTGTACGAGCAGCGGCCACCCCGTCCGTCTCAATTCTCTCGTTTCCTAATTTATTACCCTGTCCCTGAGTGATTCCGCGTTATCCAACGTAGGCCGAGTCCCTTCCGCCGCGTTGCTGCCACCCTCTCCGTCGTGTTAGTGAAGGAATTGTGCTCGGGTGCATTTCACGACTCGTTCTAACGGGGAGCGCATCGGAGACCCCTGCGACCTTCGGGCTCTCGCGTAAAAGGACGGCAGCGCTGCCGTGTCGCAGGTGCGTCCCGGGCACACAATGAAAGCGCGTTGGTCGCCACACGATACGATCACTTGGGAACTCGCGCAGCACGCGCCCCGCGTGTCCTTGGCAGTGGGGCCCTGCGTGTGGACCATCTCATTGCGATCCAGGCCGCGTAGCAATGTGGTCCCGAGATTGCGCATGCGGCGCACTCTTTTGTTCGTGCTCTGGAAGAGTTTCGTAATCGCTTTGTCTCCGACACGTTCGTCGCTTATCTCCGCCGACCCTTGCGCGGCCATCAGTGGACGTGTGGCTCGATGTGGAGCTCATTTCTGGGCTCCGTCACCCACCCCTGTGAGGTGCCGTGGCAGATTTTCCTGGCCCAATGACAGGCGCCTTCCGTCAGCATGACGTGACATTGACACTAGGACGAAAATGACACGACTGACGACCTGATGTCGCTGCAGTGACTGGTCGATGGAACTAGTCTGCAGCCGATTGTTGGCTAAGCAATTCTTGCTGACGAAGGAAACTATTATTATGAAAGCTGCGTCGCCATCGTTCGGCCGAGAACCGCAAAAAAAGGAAAATATGTAGAGGTGCGAAATTTCGAGTTGAGGTGGCGCTTGTGTCGCAAATTGACGACGGCCGCGATGTGGGGGGGTTTGTAACACAAAAATGATTGAGGACAAGGTTTGAAGCAAATGTTACAGGGCATGCGTGCGAGAAACTGAAAGGGCTATGCAATGGACGTCGTGGCTGAGAGTATAAACGTGCCGACAGGACAAAGAGAGATACAAGCTTACCTGCCACCCTCCTCATTCACCCGAGAGAGACTCTATTTTTGACGGAACTTTCCCATTGTACGACTGCTGCACTGTATCGCTCAATGCCTGCGCAAGAATGGTTTATTCCAAACTGGCACCGCAGAATCTGCAGCTGCATCGTATGCGTCGTAATCGCCAGCATCGCTATCAAGGGCCGACTGCACCAGTGTTCAAATATTGAAAACGTTGCACTAACTATACTAGCGCCATTGCCATCATCGACAATTAAGGACCAAGCAGACGATCAAAGCCAAATCAAGAGAAAAATACGTGCGTTGCTTTTAGGTGCACGTTTAGGGGCTTAAACGTTTGTGCTGTCTTTTAACCCTCTCTTTGTAAGCCCAAACAGCGCGGTTATTTTTTTTTTTTTTCTTTAAGGTTCCAACTAGTCTATCACGAGGTCTACCAAATCAAGACAAAGTCCAAGTAGCTGTGGCTGGTTGCTTTCATGTTTTGCGGTTGCTTATGTGCTTGTTTAGGGTAGGAGATGCTGTCAGAGCCCGAAAAAGACATGTTTGCGGAGGTTTTAGCCACTTTGCACTTGTGAATTCCCGTGCTTTGTGATGGCGAGGAAAGGCGAACATTTTGCATCTTTTATGTGCATTCTTTGCCAAAAGTAACCAGGCTGGACGGTTGCCTTCTCGGCCTTGTAAAAGCGCCTTCACGGCTCCTGTCGAACCTGAAATCACTTCATTACTGAGAACAGCCTTCGTACTATAGCTTTTAAACCATTTCGGCCTTTAAAAGGTCCCTTTACACGGCTGACAAGCAGACTCCGCAGCCTGGTTACTTTTGGCAAAGACTGTCACCATGTCTGACGACAGCAGATGGGATTTGGAACTGAATTCGAACCTGAATTCAATCTGATCAATGTGCAACACCAACGTGTCAGCTGCTGGTGAAGGGGGGCCACCAGTCTGGATCATGCTTTGAGCATTTCCGAAGCTTGCAAAGTTTCTGGGCTACTGCGAAAGGACTCCATTGGGAGCAGGTATGCACAACCGACAGTGCCTGCATGCAAGATTACCTTCCGTTTTTACTTTTGTTTATTTTCGGCCAGCCTGTCATCAAAGGCTTTTGGAAGTGAATTATCCTCGCCACTGCCGCGTTGACTGAGCGCCGTTCACTGCTGTCCGTTTACGCGGCGGCCGCTGTCGTGCCGGTGGGGTTATCACACAGTAGCCCACTGTCAACAGGGTTGTGCCAAGGAGTTGGTTGCGTAGCGCTCGTCACCCGTTTCGTGAACGAGGGCTGTCATCTTCCTGGGCGGTAGCGATGAATCCGAGTCGGCGTTGGTGAGATGAAGAAAAAGCTTTATACACTATTTACAGGCATTTACACAACGAGTTCGGCTCTGGGGCCTTAAGCTACGGTCGGGGAGGTTCCGCCGCGTCCGCTCTCTCAGGGGGGCAAACTGCTCCCGATGGACGCTAGTGACGAATAGACACTCGGAGTCTCGAACGGAAGCACTTGAGTCTCCGTAAACTGAGAATCCGTTGACGCTCAAATGGTCCAATCCGACGGCAGCACTTTCGCAGGGCCAATGGGAGAGCTTGCTGCGCTCTTGCTTCAAATATGCCCCAGGGCCACGGCGCCGAGCTGTTTGGATGCTCAGCTCATGTTCAAACACGTCGCTTCTCTCCCCTTGGCACGGCTCGCCTCCAGCGCACCGGTGCTTTGCAGAGCAGTATCCGGATTTTGTGAAGGAGGCGTTCGTCGGAGAAGTTTGGCGTCCGGCTGAATTTCTGGGCGGCTTTGGCCGGGCACAACACCGCGTTTCGATCGAGGCAACATGCAAGAGGCGCCCTTGTGCACTGCATGTTAGGGATCCCCGCGTGTTGGGAATTATCCGGAGCCCTCCACAACGTTGTCCTTCATATATAGCCACGCACCGCTTAAGGATGACGTCACTTGCGTTCGCGTCCCAGTGGCGCTTTCCACTGTGACACGACAGCCCCTTCAAGCACGGAGCTGACCCCAGAGATTACGTCCTAAGGCTTTGTTCAGCGCTTCTCGTGCCGTTCGCAATTATGGCCGTTGTGACTCTTTTTTCCTCTGCTATTGCAGGCTGTAATAAGCTCAAGGCCGGTGGCGCTTCGGTCGAAATGTGAAACACCATCTGCGACGTCATTACAACGCTTGAAATTCGCCTCGAGAATAGACGCGATAGTGCATTTTTTTTTTTTGCCACTGACACAGTTTGGCAAATAAATGTCGTAAATTGGTTTTGTTATCGCGGGAAGGAAGGCGCAGTGCACATCTTCGCGGTGCATGCAGTGACCGCCGTGCTCTTGGAGGCACATATGTCGTCGGTTCGATTCCCTTTGGCCTCCAATTTGACTAGCAAATGGATGGGGAGCGAAATGAGAGCACACCACCGTGAACGTATTTCGTTGTGAAATCATGTGGGCATTTTTTCCGACATGGTTCTCTCAATTCTGGGATACGGCGACGGGGATGCCTTTTCGACAGAACGAACTGTGTACGCTTCGAACAACGATAATAATAATTAAAAAAAAAATTCACGTAGCGATTTTGCCGATGGATCTACCCACATGGTCCACATCTCTGAAACGCATCTTGATCTGGTGGCATTTGACGCGTATTTTATAAAACTTTGAACTCTGTTCCCTGTCATATCCTAGAGCGCCCGTCATCTTTTCAGTTTTGACACAGGGATTCTGAACGAGTCTTTTGCAAAAAAGAAAAGAAAAAGCCCAGTCCCTAATTCCAGAGTGCTGATGAAACCTCGCCTACTAACACGGAGTTAATGATTGAAGCGCCCTTTCTGTCTACCTGGTGAACGAAAAATGCCCTCTCCAAAACGTTACGGTCTCCTAACATTATGAAATATGGAATACATTTTTTTTTTTCAATGCTTTATTAAATCGCTTGCAGCACGCTGTGTCATCTTTCTTCGGCTCTCGCATGACAACTAGTTAGAGTGGCCGCTTCACGCGAACTATTGAACAAATGGCACGCACAGCGCCCGAATCTTTTTCCTTGCTCGTCTAAGCAGCTTGCTTTGGTTCAAACAGACCTGACGAAGGTGTTTATCGCTTTCTGCACTCCATCATTTCTTTTTTTCCTTCAGCATGCCAAGTTGGCCTGTTTAACTCTCATCAGCTGTGAATTCGATCTTCCTGAATATTAGTGGTCAACTTACCGAATGCGGCGCTGCATAAGAGAAAAACAGAACGAAACAGAGTGACTTTTGTTTGTACTTTCAAGGCTCATGCAGCGAAAATCTATGCTTCGCATCTGTGCGCTGATGTGTCACTCGCAAATAGCGGACGTGCGAGGAGAGAGGTTAAACAATGAAAACGATTCGTGGGGATATGTAATGAATAAAAGTTATAAATAGACATCGATAGATTTAATGACTAATGCTAGTGACAAATAGTGAACTGATTTGGCACGCCTTCCTACGAGTCATCCCATGTCGATTATCGGTTAAAAGTAGGTGTTCCACAATGCCGCGCCGATATTTTCTTAAATTCGTTCATTTCTCGCACCTGCACTGCGTGGAACCACCTTCCTGCCTCCATCGCCACTCTAGCCAATGGCGATGCCTTCAAGCAACGTGCCTGCAATTTTGTATACCCCTCCTCTCTATGGTGCCCTCAGCTCTTGAGAGTAGGAAAATAAATAAGTAAATAAATAGTGATGATTAATAATGACTGAAATGACTTGTAATGACTGCAACTGATTGGAATTGAGTAAAAATGCTTAGCCATGAAAGAGGAAGGGTTTCGCTGTTCTCCCTCTTACACTCTAAGAAAAAAGGGTGTACGAAAGGGGTAAAAAGGGCATAGCATGGTCATTTACCCCCTTTAGAAGGCCTTGGGGGTAACTTTGCACCTGCTGGAAGCAGGTCCATATTCACTTACCCCCTCTTAGAAAACTTGCACCCTACTGTAACCCTACTTACCCTCTCTACCAGCGTTTGTGTGTGTGTGTGTTCGTGCCCCTTAGACTGCGGGGTGATTAGTTTGGCCACATGTCACGATGGGGCGCTCGTGCAGCATTCTGTCCCATCATGTCTCCTTCCTGCACAGTCGCTTTCAGAGAGGGGACGCCTTTTGTGCTACCTTCGCCACCGTTTTTGTCTGGCGGCGTTTGGGTCCCTCTCCATGTTTACTCTCCCCAGTCAGGAACTGCAAGCTGCAGGTGTGTCGTGGTTTCTATGGGGTGACGTCATGACTGCAAAACTGCTTCTAAATTGTAATGAAACAGCAGATACTTTTGTTTTGCTTGTGGGAGTAATGCTCTGGCAGTGCACAGCCTGTTTCAGGCTTATAGTGGAGCCACTCCGACTGCATAGCGAACTGTCACAGGCAGTTCTGCAAACGTATTTACTAAGCTGCTTAATGGAAAGAAAAGGCATAGTATCTGTCACACTTCTTGGTAGAATCCTGAACCACACCGTAAGGGGAAGCTTGGGAAGCTTCGAAGGAAGGTTGATTAAAAGAAAAGAGAGAAAGAGGTGCTGGTTGTGTTCAGCAACAAAATTATGCACATATTTAATTTTACCTGAAGCGCATACAGATCGTTCGGCCGAAAAGGCATCGCCATTTCCATGGTCGTCGCCGAAACTCGCAACTCGTGGAAAAATATATGCTCTGATTTATATTAAAATCTTGATAAAGTCGATTCCTTATACAGCTTTCAGGGTGGTGTCATACCCTTTTCGCGTCACATTTAGCATCCATCTGCTAGTCATGTTGAAGGTTAGTTTGCGACAGAGATTGGAACCAACGACATATGTACAGCTGCCGAAATCTTAACTGACGTTCGTGACGGCAGTACTTTCTGTGATTCTGAGCTTTACAGAGCAACTAACCTGCGAAAAGTCAAGTATAAGAAATGGCCCACCAAGCTCTTGCGTAATCTTGATCATCTGGCAAGTATTGTCCTTATTAAGGCGCAGGAGCATAGAAAAGGAGGTCGTCATGCGCACGCCAGTTAAAGATTTGGGCGGCTCTACCTCCGGTTTTATGCCTTTCATTTTAAAGTTCGCCGTTCACCGAGAAGTGAGGCAGATAAGCACCTTCCGTTCCTCCAAGCAAAGCAAACTAAAGGCGTTAATCACATTGCCAACTCTGCGTCTCTTAACGGCAAGAATTCGCGGAATGAAAACGCCGTGTTAAAGGCGCTATCGCGTCTACAGCTTTGGTGTCATGCTGGCTTGAAATTATTTAATTTTATAGCGTTAACTAGAGGCAGGCTGGTGGGCAGCTGACAGCTGTGACACTCGAGGACAAATTTCATCAAAAGTTGTTTCTTTCTACTCGTTTTTTGTTGAATGCGACCAGCTACACTGAAAATAAGGATTTCTTCACCCTCATTTACTGTACCGCGGAAAATATGTCAGTCGGACATTCTTAGTTTACAAATGGCCACACACACGTATGTATAATATATATATATAAGCAGATCGATCAAGGGGAAATGAGGGTGCTCGTTATAATACATGAAGGAAAGAAGCCAACAGTCGGCGAGGCCAAGGAAAGCGTTGGGGATGGTACTTTGTCTTTTTTTTTTTAATATTTACTTGGATAATCACAGAAATTAGTAATGTAATCTGTTTAGGGGAAAGATTATTAGACACAAAGTAGAAGAAAAAACAACGTGCCGATGGTGGGATCCCACCATCGGCACGTTGTTTTTTCTTCTACTTTGTGTCTAATAATCTTTCCCCTAAACAGATTACATTACTAATTTCTGTGATTATCCAAGTAAATATTAAAAAAAAAGACAAAGTACCATCCCCAACGCTTTCCTTGGCCTCGCCGACTGTTGGCTTCTTTCCTTCACATATATATATATATATATATATATATATATATATATATATATATATATATATATATATATATATATATATATATATATATATATATATATATATATATATATATATATATGCTTAAAATTGAACGTTAAAAAGACAAAGATCATGGTGTCTTCCCCTATCAAGTCATGGAGCATCAAGGGACAAGAAGTGGAAGCTGTGACAGATTTTCTCTTCTTGGGCTCCAAGATTACCCCAGAAGGAGACTGCAGCCATGAAATTAGGAGACGCCTGCTTCTGGGCAAGAGAGTCATGGCTAGCCTTGATCGCCTAGTAAAGAGCAGAGACATTACACTGCCAACCAAGATACGTATAACTCGTGCTATGGTCTTTCCAGTTGTGATGTATGGACGCGAGAGTTGGACTATGAAAAAGGCTGACCGCCGAAGAGTTGACGCGTTTGAATTGTGGTGCGGCGGAGACTCTTGAGAGTTCCTTGGACGGCCAGAAGATCAAATCAGTCGATATTGTCGACCATAAACCCTGACTGCTCATTGGAGGGTCAAAATCTAAAGTTAAAGCCGTGCTACTGTGGTCATCTGATGAGAAGAGAGGAGTCGCTGGAGAAAGATTTGATGTTGGGAAAGGTTGAGGGTCACCGGGGAAGGGGTAGGCAGTGAACGCGATGGTTGGATGGCATCTGGCATCCTCGAGGCGCTGCAGATGAAGTTATGTGATGTTAGGAAGATAGTGGGAGACCGGAAAGCGTAGCGTAATATGGTCCATATATATATATAGCTGAAATTTCGGGCAGAAATGGCATTTTGTCAATGATATGGTTCTTGCCTGATTCGATCAGAAGTCGGATGTTCCCATCGTATGCGGCGGCGATGCCGGTGCTATCGCTGAGGCAGTGGCTTGTCTTCCATCGCCGCCGCCGCATATTATGGGAACATTCGACTTCTGATCGAATCAGGCAAGTACGCCAAACAACTTTAATATTAAAATACTACCGGCAAAATGCCATTTCTGTGCGAAATTTGAGCTGCGAGGATTTTGCGGTTTAGTTTGGAGGAGCATTCTACAGCGCGCTGGTAATTGTGGAACGCCCTGTATATTCCTGGGTCTCCTATTTTAGAGAGTTTTTATGTTTCTGCAAACGACCTACCTGCCTGTCTGTCCTATAAATGCACTTTTCCATGGGCCATCGGAATGCGGTAAATAACTCGTCCTGCCTCGGCCAAGGTTTTCATTTGCTTGATCTTGCTGTTCTACACACATGCTCCCTTCTTCATTCTTTTTTTTTTTTTAATTTTCAAAAATAGGCTAATCAGTTTGGAAAGTGAAGGAAACAGAATGCGTACACCGTGTCGTCGTGCTCTGTATTAATATTGCAGGAGACGTTATTTTTGCATGTCATCATTCATAATTTTTTCATTCGTTCCGATTTCAGCAGGTTCTTTTAACTTTTTAGGTGTACAAACTGCCCCAAGAGCTAGCTCTATTGTTCTTAGTTTACCAGGGCTCCTTTTTTTCGCAGTGCTTCGGCGTGTTTCGTACTTGCTGCACCAGGCTGTCGGGTGGTTCCAATCGCCGCTTCTCGGACGCTTTTGTGATGAAACACGACGCATGCATGTTTTCCGCCACGCCGCACACCATGCAGCACACACGTGTTTGCAGCAGCATTGTGCGACACGATGCCTTCGAGCATAAGTTGAGTGGAAAACTTACAAAAGACCAGCTAGCTGGCTGCGGAGCCACGTACAGCATCTGATACTTGCACGTGGTCACTTATCCTTTCTAGTTCCGAGAATTCAGGAAACTGGCATTGATTCCTTCGCTCGCCGTATGACACAGCGCAAAGGTGACGCACGCTCTTTTGTCCTGATAAGCTTGCCCCTCCAGTGAACATCGGAATTTTGGACACTGAATCTCAAGCGCCAGTGATGGCGGTGGGGTAAGGAACAATCAGAAGAACCTGCTGCTCCCCGGAACTCTTTTCTTCACAGCATGAAGTCATTTTTCGCCGGACTTTCGGAAACCAGTTTGGCTGTAGCTTCCACAGTGCCTAGGCGGGGTACACAAGACTTCATTGTGAACAATATGACAGGTCCCAGGGAGCCCAAAATGCGTGCCTCTTTTCGACGGCGAGCACATGGTGGCTCTGAACACATACTCTTCTCAAAGCTCCGTGTGGTCACGAGTCATTCCAGCGGAAGCGATGTCCTGTTCGGACGCGGAAGCATCGAGCGGTCTCAGTCTTATGCCTATGGGCTGGACTGCCCTTGAGTTGTAAATATTTGTATCATACTCAACATGCAAATAGATATGTGCGAGCAAAATCCTTCGTTGTCACTGCAGGGAACTACCCCCTGTAAAGACGTAATCTTAAATTAACTGACGCGGCAGAATACTGCACAGCTCACGATGACTCTGCAATCAGCGACGACGTGGAGCTTGGATAAAGCAAGAGCTACGCATCTTCTAGTGCTGCAACAGTCTTGGGCTGCCCAAAAGCAGCAGCGGAGGAGAGATCACGTTAGCAGATTCGCTGGGCCAGCGTTGAGAACAAGTATGGACTTGAAAGGTTGCTGCTGCTGCGGTGGCGCCGTGTACCAGGTTCGGACTCCATTACGCATGTCAATGATGGGCGACAGCAGCAGGTGCGGCGGCAGCGTTCAACGTAAACCGGCGCATGGTGCTTGTAAGTTCCATTTTTCAAACTTTTTGCTGCCCTTATTGTGGGTTTAAGCCGGTACTCGTTTAATCAGCATGCGTCGCAATAGTGAGCACAGTGTTGAGTCCGAGGTTCGAGTGGTCCCAATCTCTATGATCAGCAGGCGTGACTGCATTTGAGTGACCACCCATACGTATAGCATGTGTTTCAGCGAAGGTGAACTAGAAGTTTTAAAACTGCTTTTTGTGATATTGAGGTGGTTTCAAATTGCAATTGTTTACATCAGGATACAGTTTAATCAAGCTAATTTGGTGGTTAACTAAACGCGTAACAATTGACTTCTTATGGCACTTACGTAATCAATATTCGTGGTCAAGTTTGCAAGTGCGAGATGCCGGGCTAGTGGATACTGCATTCTTAAAGAACAGCGCAAGGAACAACACGGAAACACACAGAATGGATGGACACTGCCGCTGACTATACTTCGTCTCACAAGATGCTTGCAGCACTGCGAAAGGCAGAGGCACCCCAGTGTAATCAGGATCACGCGCACTGCAATAGGCAATTGTGCTCCTATACGCGGCTCTTGCCACCAAATTGGCCACCAAAAAGCACAATTCTCTATTATAGTGTGCAGGGGCGAGAGGCACTTCGGAGCACAATTGCAAGGATTCCTCTGCCTTTTGCAGTGCTACAGATAACTTGTGAGACGAACAACTGAAATTTTATTACCGAGCAAAACATATATAAACATGCATAAAGAGGTGGAGCCAGGGCGATTACTATAGACTGTTTTCGGTGATCGCACAACATCACCTTGGCTTCACACCTTTATGCATGTTTATATAGGTTGTGCTCCGAAATAAAATTTCAGTTGTTATTGAGCGCCTGTATCCGTCCATTCTGTGCGTTTCCTTGTTGTTCCTTGCACTCTTAATTAGGCATACCTAAGTTTGGTCTAGTTTTGGGACATGTCCTGCAGAGTTATCTGGCGTTGAGAGCTTGCGTTGTTGATTACTGTGTCATATCCTTTCTCCTACAGTAAAACCGCTTGACAGAATCATGCACACAGCTTTGAACTTCAGGCCAGTTCGCGCAGCTTAATTTCACGTCTCATAATGGACATTTTTGCAGTAGCTTCCTGCGATTGCACAAAGCCCCCTCATCTACCATTTTTGATGACAATGCTTGCGAAAATGGAGGAGTTTTCTGAGCGTGATTTTTCGCGAACGTCCCCTCAGTTATCGACGTCCTGGCCTGCTGCACAATAATGGACCTTTTCTCAGCTGCGCACCCCTCTTGTGACCGCCAAGTGAAGTACCCTTGACGGAACGGCTTACTGAGGTTCCCTCGCATATTTCCAGCAAAAATTTTTTCACAATAGTTGAGTGGGCTTATTTTCTGAGCAGTAGTTGAATGCAGGGCTGTCATGTATGAAGCAGGTCAAGTGCAGGGGGAAGGTATATCAGGGTGTGTCCACAGATGCCTCAAGCATATCACTACACATGCTAGCTGAAAGTAGCCCTGCACTTATATATACTGCTTGGAAAACAGGCCGGCACCACTACTGCGAAAGAATTTGTGCAGAAAAAATAGGAGCGATCCTCGGTAACCCGCCCCGTCAGATGTTCCTCGCATGGCGGCCACAAGAAGGGTGCGGTGCTGAAAAAATGTTCTCCAAGCAAGAGAAAGCGCTTGCTGTATCTGCAGCCGCGACGCGGTTCCAACACGCTTGCAGTTTTTTTTTTTTTTTTTTTTGCCGCGCCGCCGCAGTTTAGTAGCCGAGGTGTTTCCATCGCTTGCATGTGTATACATTGTGAATGTGTCTATTCCCTCCACATCTCATTTTTCTCTCGTTTTTCTCTCACACAGGTTCCCTCGGAGTATGGATTCAACCACGACGATGACAAAAGACTGCTCGGTTATCCTGCCATTTTCAAACGCAATAAAAAGTAAACCCTGTCTTCCGTTCTCATGTACTAATATCGGTGTGCAAACTGCACCCTGAATGGCTACATGGCCCGTCACAAATATGTCACTCTAGCACGAAGAAACCAACACTGCGGAAGCGAGGGCGTCTGTGACCGGCTGACGAAGACATCATACATCTTTTCACCAAACGTTTTTCTTCTTTATAGGGCGTATGTTAAGGCTGTCTAATGTTGCAGCCGAGGCAGCATTACCACACATATGCCAAACGGAGTCGCTTGCGTTGCAAATAAAGAAAATATATGTCTCGTATCACTTCGATAGCGGCGATGTCTTGTGACTGACTGCACAATCAGTCGAAGTGTGGTTGTTTTCAAATTACTAGCGTACCAGTGTGCGCCTAGACTATATTTAGAAGGGCGCAAACATACCCTTCGAAGGAAAAGAACATTATCTTAAATGGGTGTAAAAAAAACTATAATATGAATTTATTTTATTCCTCTGGGTGGTAATATTACCCTTCCAAACGAAGCATCAATATGAATGTAAAAGTGCAAAGTTACGCCCATTCGTAGGGTGCAAAGATGCACTTACGGGGTGCTGTAGTAAGCTCATTACGCTGGCCTATAAATGCAGACCCTGTGAGGGTAAGTTTACGCCTCATGATTAAGCATAAGCTTATTCCAGCTGGGAGCAAACATACACCCGATTTTAGAGCATATTTTTGCACTTTCATGGCCTAACCTTTAGTCCTTCTGAGAAAGGGTAAAGTTACTCCCCCGAAGCACATACTTGCACTTCACCATATGACATAACGTTAGCCTCGTTATAGCGTAAACTTTACACCAGACACACTTAAGCCCCCGTCGAGGGTGTAACTTTGCACCCAAAGGGGCTCCCCAGTGCGTCAGTGGACTTACCCCCCTAAAGGGGTAAGATCACACCTTTTTTTCTTAGAGTGTAAGATACATCTAAGACACCCTGAGATTTATCAAAGAAAGCTGCCTTTTTCCTTTCCATCGTCACTATTCTCTCAGTCCTATCGGATTTCCCGTCAAGAATTACTTCTGGAAAGCGGACTTCGTTCTGAATGTCATTCACGCGAAGGTTCGCGAAGCTCCCAGATGTAGTGATGACGGCGGTTTGGAAGATTTCTTGCATGTTGATGACGCAGTCGCGAAAAATGAAGGCTTTACCGACGTGTTGTCACCTGTGCTGACAGTGAACAGAAACCTGTGCAAATGACTCCCTGCGAACGATAGAACCGCTCCGGGTATCCACTTTTGCTAAAACTCCTCCACTCGGGCATGAGGCACCCTGCTGGGAACTGAATATGCTGTGAACCAGTCTGACCGATACAGATTTCTTTCCTGCCAAGAAATAAGCGTTAAAGGCCTACCCACGTGGAGCGATTTTCCGCCGGCCAGATAAGAGAGATTTAGCTTACCTAGTTCCGCGATCCGCTACCGTGATCCGCCACCGCGTGTTCCACGGCGCATGCCCAGATCCCCTTGGTGGCGTCACGTACTGAATGTCGGTAAATCCCCTCTACCTTGGAAAGTAGCGACACTCTCCTCCCTTCGGCTGCTTACCTCACTCTTCCACCGGCGGGAGTTATGCAGACGGCACCTTGAACCTGCCTGCGCTCGAGGAAGGGTCAATTGGTAGTGAATGGCAGGGGATTGTTGTGCTGCCTTTTAAAGCGTTCTTTTAAAAACTGGTTTGCACAGGTATATTATGATCTATTTGAAAATGTCATGTTTGGTTTTAGCAGCACATATTGCTCGCAATAACAAAGAAGGAAGGAGAAGACACGCTCAAAACGGCAAGAAATGTTTGCACTAAGCATCACGCTCGGGAAGAATGGGAAATAACTGAGCAGGCAGTTATGGTGGCATCTGTCTTCGGTGACAGATAGATGACATTGAATGAGGGCCGATGGCCCCTTCAGAATCTTTCTGCGTGAACGGCAAACCGGCTAATTCTGAAATCGATCGCTTCTGGCTAACCTATAAGCAAAAGCGTCGATTGCTGTATGCTCTCATTTCCAAATCGCAGTCTGTAAGAAAACGATGAAGCAATGTTCCCACGACTGCTAATCAGAGGTAGTGTACGTGCAAAAAGTGGCTTTTGATTTCTTCGCAAAATCAGTTGATCAGCAATGTGACTCAGGCAAAATATCATCTTATTTTATTGGCACAATACTGGTTTTCTTTAAAGGTAGTAAGATGTGGCGCATACAAAATAAACAGTTACAAATACAGAAGAAATGTAGCGATAAACACTGTTGCACATTTGAACACAATCCCAAGTAGTATCTTGAGATACTACTAAAAAAAAGCTCTGACAAGCGTACGACGCATCTGTATGTCCACAGTCCACAGGATGGCTGGGTAAACAATAGGCAAATGTACAAACACCAAAATATATGCGCGTTGCTCAAAATGTTTCGAATCTATGATTTTTAGAAACCATAACATGTCTAGTGATTAACAACAATATTCAATGCCATGTACGAATATTTTCTGCGGAAAGGCCACTTTCTTAAAAAAAAAAAAAGACACACAAAAGGGAAAAAAGATGTGCCCTCTGATTAAAGTTAATTTAGATCTGCATTAGAGGCACGAACGACAAAGCTTTGTAACTTTGCTAACGCCGCTTCCAGGTTAGCCTTAGTTCACTGTTTCAACCTAGCGCCTAATTCACCGTGGACATCAAATTTTCTGAAAATCTCATACGGTTAAACGCCTCATATAAGAAGCAAAACAAGTGAGAGATGAGAAAAATATCTCGGTCCCTTAAATCTGGCAAACGCACAGCGAGTCATGCAGAAATATCACGAGACAAAGTACCTCGCGCAAAATACTCCCTTTCGTCAGGACGAAGTCTTACCTTCCTATGTTGTGTAGTTTTTCTTTTTTTTTTTTTTTTGTGCGCAGCTCGTCGCGTGCAGAAGAGAAGGACGATGAAGCCGGCGATTGGCCAGTGACTGTGTCTCCCCGGCATCCTACACCGTTACAATATATATATACATAGCGCAGTGCGCGAACTCTTTCACCTCATCACCTCTTTCATCTGTATAGATCCAGCATGATCATCGCGCACCGCTGCTCGGAGCGTCACGCGCTGTGTGCCCAGCTTGTTCTAAAAAAAGAATAGACGTTCGTTCAAATGCTACCTTACAAATGGTGCGGGGTGTATAATTTCCCAAATATATAGCCCATCGAAGTCACGGACTACTAGCTAATCCGTGCTGTTTATACGCCCGCCTGAAAGGAGCTCGCATCTCATGTTCACTGCTGGGCGTATGTATGCATTCTTGTCGTATGAGGCCATTTTGATTCGAGGCCGCCATTTTTACCTCTCTCTCTCTGTCCATATCAGCCTTCAGCTCGCGAAGCCGTTGAGCCGTGCGTCGCGCGCGTGGCTTTAGCAGTAGGCATAACCTCTGCCGCTCGTCTTCTATCTCTGCGTGCACGTGGCCAGCCGCGGGCCAAGGCCGTCGCAGTCCTGCATGTGTTGTGCGCTGCACGTGGCGCAGCTGCAGTGCTGCAGGCATCCTCCCGGTTCAGCCGGTCTCAGCTGACGGCCCCGCTGTTTCTGCCGTTGCCGTATGCAGCATGCAAAGGGGTGAACTGGCGAGACGGCGGGCTCCGTGCGCTGTTGTGCGTGAGAACTGGAGATTGGGGAGAAGTCAAGGAGCTTGCCAAAGAGAGAGCTTTGGAAGAAGCGCACCTGACTGCGCGTCAGTGTCGGGTTGCTGTCATGTTTGGTTTCGCAGGTAATTGCCCTTTGTGGACAGCAGGTTGAAAACGAACTCGTCTTTTCCGTTACTGACTTTGCTGAGCGGCCTTTCGGCTGTGCACAATACAGGCTCAGTTCTCCCTCGCGAGAACTTCAATCTCCGACGTGCGCTCGCAATATTGGTGTATTCGCCTTCGTGTAATTGGAGTTCGTGAAGTTTGTGTCTACTGATTTCCTGGCGTGGCGGCATCTGCCGGCAATCAGGAATTTAAAGGGACGTCAAAAACCAGTAAAGAATTTGTTCTTGGCGAAAATCAATTATCTCCTTTCTGGTTGTGTAGCTGCTCGTCCTTCGGCAAATGACTCGTTTCTACCCTAAAAGGATTTCTCTGCTTTTTCTGTATCCTCAAAACGGTTAGTGACAAGAAATCAAGGAGCGAGTATGCACATCATCAGTCAAAATCATTTTTCTTTGTGTTAATATGTTCTCACTAGTGGCGCGCATATGTTGTGAAAAACAGTTTCTGCTGGGCTTTTTTTTTTTTCCGGCTTTTTGCCAACGCTTTGTTTCTTTTTTTTCTTTTTTTTTTTTTTAAACGCATTCATCTACGTGCTGAAATCACTTTACCGCCGATGACATGTTCGACGAAGGGAAGCTCTAGTGTCACGTTGTGACCACATAAGAATGTTCTCGCTGGAAAAGGACGTCAGTCTGGTGTCTTGCGCGTTGATTTTTTTTGTTTTGTTTGCGTATTTAGCCGCATGGGGAGAATTTTCATCAAAAGAAAGCAGAGTTCATTTGTCCAAGTGTGCGTCCTTTCCAAGCACGCAGTGGTAAGTTCTGTCGGATATTTACACAAGGGCTTATTTTCATTCTCTCCGACGGAGTGGCCGAGGCACCCGCACTCGATCCCGCCCGCGGCGAACTGCGCTTAGTCGGAGGCGAAACACGAGGAGGCGCTCGTGTGCTGTGCGATGTCAGTGGGCATAAAAAATCTCAGACAGCATAATTACCCCCCCCCCCCCCCCCCTTCCCTTTCTGCTGGCGTTCCTCATAGCTCGAGTTGCTTTGGCACGCTAAAGATCACATCATCGCATCACCTTATTTTGGGGGTATTTGCATAAGGGGTGGGTTTACAAAAAGCAGGTTTCTGCAGCACTCGTAAATGATACGTTATGGCAGCGATGTGGTTGTTCGTCAGCTGCTTTTTGGGAGAAAAATGAGTTGTAAAAGGCAGTTGTATGTGGACTCAGAGCTGCGATCTGCGCGGTGCGTAGATGTATGGTTCTTGTTCTCGTATGGTATTTGGATGTAGATTCAACTGGGAAAGAATTAGAAGCAAGTGTTTATGGGTTGCTTTATCAAATACCTTGTCAAGGAAAATGACGTCAGTTTGTAGGTTAATATCAAGGCTGGAGAGAATGTCATCAAGAAAGAAAAAAAAGTCGCAGGAAAACAAACCCCTTGCGAAATCCATGCTGTCGCGAATGAACGGTTGCTCACACAAGCCAGCATGCAAGGCGTTTTTGAAAAAGGATACGTGTGAGGCGTGAGTTTGATTCAAATGAGCCGAGAAATTTTTGAAGCTTTCAGTATATTTAATGACAAAGAGAACTGCGTCAGCGGCCCTTCTGTGGCGCGTTAGTTGAAAGTGAGGGGCATGGCACTCGTGCCTGCTGTGTGTTTGTGATATTGTTATCAGGTCGCTGAATACTTTTCTCTTCGCACCCACTTTGTGCAAAATGCCTGTTTGTGGAATAAACCACAGTTGAAGTCCATGCTTTTCGTGCTGTCTCCCCTTCCTTCGCCCGTGTGTTTTTTCGTGCGCTGTAATAACGTTTCACAGTTGTTCCTTAATTCAGGTAAGGAGTTTAATGTGGCATGAATTATTTGATGGTTCCTGATTTCTCGGAGGCATGTGATGAATTATAGGCTGTCTGGATGGGTGGTCTGTATGAGGTCCAGAGTATTAGCCGTCTCCTCTGCGACTCGAGTTGGTTGAGATATTAGTTGCGTAAGATTGAGCCAAGCGTCTATTCCTTCGTTTCTTGCTGACTGACTATGGGCTGAGGATGATTGCTTCAGTCGATATTGGGCTAGTTGAAATCGCACAACAGTGGGATGTGTGATTTAGGGTGCTTTGAAATTAATTTATCTAAAACATTGGGAAATTTGCGAGGAAAGTAGGGAATGTTGCAAGGCGGCACACTAATTAGTAGCGTCAGTGGTATAGCTCGACACTTGATCCAGGGTATTTCGAAGTCTGACGGGACGTTAATGGCAGAACACGACAACTGCTCATTGGCGGCAACAAGAGCACTTCACCCACGAGCACCTTTGCGATCAGCGCGAAAAGACGAAAATTGGGCTGGTTGGACAGAATTTCCGAGCCGCCAATGTCGTGATTCAACCATGTTTCGTTTAGTACAAATAGGTTGCTGCAGATGATGTTACACGATTTGTCACGTTTCGGAGGAATGTTAATAAATATTGCCGATAAGCGACAGCACGAGGTGTAGGCCGGGAAGACAGTGATGACGGGCAATAATTAGTTGTGTACCTATGTTTTAAATCTCAGACTTCGCTCTGGCAAAAGCGACAAGGTGTTTTCTGCAATTCTTAACGCGGCGTGAAAAGTGTTCACCTACGCTATTAGTATTCATCTTTGAATTTCAGACCCTTAAAAGATGTAAGTTTTACGATAGGGCGTTGCCGGTCTTCAGAGTGTCGTCCGAGATGGGCACGTTCAATTTCATTTGTGTCAAGGGGCTCGGTGCAGTGGCGAATAATTATGTTAGCACTGGGCGCGTCTATTTGCACCACGTTGCTTCAAGCGCAGTACTGACCCAAATTTGGGGCTTGTAGATCGCGAAACTATATTGTCTACATTGATGCCGCTCTGGGAGCGTAACAGTACACAAACCGACAATGGAAAACGTCAATGGGCGTCGACGCATATTCCACCTTTGTGTGGCACCCGTGTGAACTTTATAGATACGAATCGATCATGGCATTTACAAGCTGTCTCGCGCTATACAATCTAATTCAAGATTATGCATTCATGGTCTGATGGCTCGGAGCTAGCTTGTGATCGCTGCCAACTCGCTGTCTCCGCGTGCACGCCGAAGCACGCGTGTGGGAGCGACAGCGCGTGCAGAGCTCCCCTGCGTGTGAATGCCTCGCTGCTGGAACGCGTGTTGCAAACACCCTCTTCTCTCTCTTCCTGGATGATGCTGGCCTCATCCGTTCCCCTTTCGGTTGAGCACGTGTGTTCTCGCTAGCCGGCGCAACCGCGTGCCGGCCGAGGCGCGTGCCGCGGCGTTTCATCATGCATGCACGCGTCTTCGCGTTGCTTCAAGGCTGCCCCCCGCCGCCGACCTCGACTCGTTTCAGTGCCGCGCTGCGGGTGCTCTGCCACTCGAGCAGATAAACGGCTCTCTCGAATGTCAAGGTTGCGCGCGCTCCTACCGCCGCCGCTGATACGGAGGTGGTATTTTCAGGCTTTTTTTTTTTTTTTTTCTCGCCAGGCTTATCGGCGCGCGCTCGGATTCTGGCTTGTTTTAATGCACGCGAGATAATGAGCAGGACGTTTACCATTATAATGCACTATAGTTACAACCTTGTAAAGCAAGACGCGCAGTGGTTTATTTATATGCCCCCAGGCCTGTGGGCATACACACGTTGTACTTTACATAACATGTTCAAACAATGTGCAAAATAACGAACGTAACAGAAAGCATGCAAGACAAATCAAAAGGAGAGTCGGCGCACCACGGTGATGAGCAGAACATTTCCATAGAGTTAATGAAATGATTACTAATAGCGGAATTAAGTAATTGTAGCTTCAATAGATGTAATGGGTTGGGTAAAGCGATTCCATTCAGCGGGTAAAGAAAAATCAAAAAGTATGTACAGTCTTTGCAAAAGTTCAGAGTCCAAGGGGTTTGATTCTGAGCCACACCGCGTTGCTCGTAGTGCATTACCACCGTTCCAAATCTCCCGGGGAAAAGATGATTTTCGCTTTACCCTCTCCAGTGGGAAGGCTTTCATGAATGATAAATGCGCTCTACTACACAACTTAGAAGCAGACACCGCGGCCTCTAAACTTTGACAAAAACTATGGATTCACTAATTTTGGCGAAGCTTGAAGCGCAAAAAAAAAAGAATATAGGGACGTGAAAGACATATAGGACAAAGCGCTAGGTTACTGCGCATTCGTATGGATTGAAAACTTTGTGGTTATCTATGCGGGATGATAGGCACGTGGGATGAGCTATAAGTTCGCGTTTCAGGGAAGTATTGTGAAAGTAATTCGAATTACCTAGAAAAAAGGCAGACGTAAAATTTTCTTGAAATTTCCAGTAAACTAGCGTTATATTTAATGATTGAAAAACTGGTTGTTCGGAAATAACTGGGCACTGTTAAGCGAGCAGATCTCTTTTGGATGGCATCAGTGGTAATAATAAGGGTCTGTTGAGTTGGCTCCCAAATTGCTGAAACGTGTTGTAAATTTGGAGGTGCAATATTGCGATACAATTCCAGTTTGAGATGTAACGGAGATTCAGAAAATTTGCGCCGTGTGTGGCCAGGACTTCGGTACGTAGGTTATGATGTACCCGAGTGGAGTACCATGTATCAATCATTTCGCTACCGGCGGATTAATTTCAAAACACAGTTTCCCGTGTGAATGAAAGAAAGCGTCCCGTTAGTAAAAAAAAACAACAAAAGCTCCATTTTCTTGAACTAAGGAGCCAGATGCGCTGCGCAGAAGTGCATTGTTCACCCTCGGAACGATATGTTTTTGAACGATTCATGTCACCTCTTCTCTTCATAAACGTAGCCACCGCGATGCTGTTAAGTCGCTGCAGGCAAATAAGTCTTTCCCGAAGGCGCTGTACCGCGGTGTTTCATGAAAGGGTCTGAAAGGTAAGGGTGCTTCAAGGTCGCTGCTGTGCCCGAAGATGAGCCATCGAATCCCGGCCGCCAGTGCGATCTCAATGCACGTCGAAATTTCCGGGGCCATTTACTACGTCGTCTCTTATAGTCGGAGTCGGTTTGAGGCGTTAAACCACAAGCCAAACCAAACTCTAAGATCGATGATCACTTTCAGGATTCCCGTGCCGTAAATTCATTGCGGGTGCGCATTTTCTGCGTTAACATCATCTTGTCGAAGGCAAAAAAAAAAAAAATGAACAAAAAGAAAACGTTATTTCACTTCGGTGTTTTGTTCTCTCAATCTGCACGGTGAAACCCCGTCGGGGTGACGCAGTGGTTACGGCGCTCGACTACTGTTCCCAAGGGCGCGGGATCGAATCCCGGCCTCGGCGGACGTTTTTCGATGGAGGCGAAAAGCAAGTGTGCTGTGCGATGTCAGTGTACAGTCAGGGACAAAAGTTTTCGGGACACGTATTTGTGGAAAAACATTTATTTCTTCGTTGCCTCGCTAGTTTGCATGTGCATTTTTTTTTCTCTGAATGGGGCGCGCATGTCCCCTCGTGACCAAGTAATTTCATTCTCCATATTTACGCGACCGAGCAGAAATAAATATTTTCCCCTGAACTCGCGTCCCGTAAACTTTTGTCCTTGACTGTACGTGAAAGAACTCCAGGTGGTCGAAATTTCCGGAGTTCTCCACTACGGCGTCTCTCATAGCCTGAGTTGCTTTGGGACGTTAAACCCTACAAACCAACCAAACCAATCTGAAAGTAAAGGGCGGTCTCCGAGTTACTTTCACCCTTCGTATTACCTCGGCCACTGCTTGACCTGCCCTTGCTCCCTGACGTTTAAAGTGGGAATAAAGATGATTCTGCGTGTACTCGGGGATTTCTGTGGTCGCGCCACCTAAGTCCGCTGGAAACAACCCACTCAACGCCGCAAAAGCTTTCAAGTTGGTAAACGTTTTCTTGAAAATAGCATCTCGTAACTGGAAAGCGTGGCGTGATATGGCCCATAGGGTCACGAAGAGTTGGACACGACTGAACTGAACTGCGCAGCACAGAAGCGAGGACAGTTTCCATTACCCTTTGTCAAGTGCAGTGAAGGCATGTAGCATGAAGGCATGTAGCATGGCATGTGGTAATGCGCCGAACGTTTTAGATGAAGGATCACTGGCAGACGCAAAGCATTCACCACCTGTCACTATTATTCCTACCAAGAACCGAAAATCTGTACGGCGGACGGAAGTTCCCCTGGACTTTAGAGAAAACATATTGCGCGCTTCGTGTCAGTGTTTCTGGATAACCAAGGACGTGAAGTAACTGCACTTTTTTGTTTTGTTCATATGTGCACAATATATGGGAGCAGTGAAAA